>NC_089877.1:15635416-15945625 GCF_040182565.1 Anser cygnoides | reverse complement strand
TTTTATTGCCTTTCTTAAATTGTGAGTTCAACATCTAAACTACTCTTAACAGTCCACAAAGCCATTCTATGTACCTTTCGCTCAGTTAGCAATGATGCTGGTAGCTGTTACTGCACAACCACTTCATTTATGCAAGCATAACTTGTATGCCATATATTTATATAGGGCATACAAGTACACAGTATAGTACTTAGTAGAACAAAGTAGTGAAATACCGGATGTAAAATAATCATGGATATGCCGTGGCATGGAAATTCAAACTCTTGTGCTGGCTCATCTTTAAGGTCAGTACAGAATAAGAAGCTGGGGGCAGGCAAAAAGGAAGTCCGTAAGAAAGCACTGTCACCGAGAAACCAGCTTGTAGAATTGCATCCGTGTTGCCCTCATTAGAGTTCAGGCTTTTATCAACCAATGTGTCATTGGTGAAAGTTAGTACCTTGATTTGAAGTCAGTGATGCATGGGGCATGTCTGGGAATACTTTTCTTCCTGACAACAAGTGTAATATTATTAAGTAAATAATAGCAGCAGCCAATATGAGCTGTATATGCAATCTCCTCATGCTATTGGCTTTTTCTTTAAAAGTCACTTTAAAATGTAGAGATCAATATTAAATTACATTTGGGGTGTTTCCTTATTAAAAGCCACAATTTTGGGTATTTTTTTTTTCAGGGATTATTTATATTGAACAAATCAAACCAAATATTCTTTTCAGCCTAGGAATATGATAATTTGGTTTAACCTAGTGTATGTGCCACCAGAAGTAAAACTTTGTATCCCACAGTTATGAGACCAGAACTGTCAAAAGACTTCCATGTCATGCTGGTGTACAGTAATTGTTGTTTTAGAGAAGATTCTGACTGTAAAGTTTATTTACACCAGAAAGAGTAATAGACACATCAAATAGTTTTGCATAAGAATGAAAAAAAGGCATCAGGTTTGCTAAGATACAGGATACTTTATTATGTATTCTTTTGGTCAATGCCCTCATATGTTTATATTTCATTACAATCACCAAAAGTTTTTGTTTTCAGTTTTGGGCAACATCATCTGCCATTTATACTCTAGACCTGTTTTAACACTTATTTCTTTGGCCTCAGAGGGAAGCGATAATAGAAATAAACCATCAGTACCATTCTTGTACATGTTTTCTTGTGAATCTTCTGATCTTGTGATCAGAGGTGCTCTCATCAGCTGAAATACCATCTGAATAGCACATTACATAGGAGCTGTCAGCCAGGGCTCTGTCTGTGCTAGAATTCAAGCAATTATAATTCCTCCTGTAGCTGATGAATTAGTGGTGTGATGAGGGGAGATACTGGGTACAACTACCCTCATTTTGGCCTAGCTTAAAGCAGTAACTTCAAACGGTTTGGTAAACTGTCCATTTTCTTAAAATAAAAAGTTCTTTAGAAGATATGAGTTAAGAAGCTTTTCAAGGTTTTGCTTACATGTTTATTCAAAAAGCGAAGTTTTATTTAAATTGTGCGTTTATATGCTGTAGAAGAAAAAACATTTCCCAGTTGCACTGTGAATCCAAGCAAAATAATCATGATTTGTGTAAGAACCAGAAACTCACACTGATGATAAACAAAAAAGGAGGAGGCTTGTCCTCTGCCATTGTCTCACCCATGTTAATTCTGAAGAGTATTGGGGTGGAGGCAGATGAAAGAATAGAATGGGAATGTAGAACATCAGAATTAGAAGTGCAAAAAGACAAATATACAAAGTCAAATGGCATATCATGAATGATTCAAAACAATAGAAGCAAAATAAATAAATAAAAAGTAACTATTGATCTTATACTTCATGATCATACTTTTTTCTTTAAAAGAGAAAATTAGAAATTGAAAATGTAACAAATTAAACTCATGGTAAGTACTGGTCATATAGTTCCCCTGTCTTTTCTGAAGTGCATTTACATTTTATTTACTTATATTTATTCAGCAAGTGGTTTAGGAGTCAATGTTCTTCTGCTTTCTTTTTAAATGAAGTTACGTTTACTGTGCCAGTATAGGCCTTGCACCAGATCTAATTGAACTTAGGGGAAATAAATCTCTAAGTTTAAATAGGCTCATGACCTTTTCAGACAATATGGCAATCTGTGCAAATGCCAATGTAGTATAACAGAAATGACCCATCATATTTCTCTTAGATTCAATGGATCAGAAAATCTTCCAGTTCATGGCTGGCTGGGTGGGCCATCAAATTTATAGAAAAAATACAAAGTGCTCACTAGTTGCAGGCAAAGGTAGAGAAAACCTTTATTATTATTTTTTTTTCCTGAGGTAGGAATTTGTCTTCCTACCTTGCATTTTGAATTTATTACCTATTCAGGCTCCATTTTATCTCAATCAATTGCATCTAGGACCCGGATAAGTGTACTTTGTTATCGCTATGTTCTAGCAGCCTGGAGGGTTACATTCTTTATTTTTTGTTAAAATTTTTACAAGATAATCTACTAAAATTTATTTGGGATGTCCATGCCATTATTCAGTCTGGATGGGGAAAATGGAGAATTCTTAAGGTTTAACAAACTAATTATACTGCCCTCTATATATTTAAGACTCCAGTAGCATGCCCAAGTCACTAACAAAGCTGATATTTTCAAAAATCAGTTAGCTGCTTTGACGTCCTACATTTTTGAATGCCAGAATTGTAATGCCTTCTATAGAAATGGCATTTCATAAAATGATTAAGAGTTAGATGTTTTACAATTGCCTCCCTATGAGCACCTTGATACTGAAGAGTGTTCATCATTTCTATTCACTTGGCAATCCAAATCTACTTTTCTTGTGCCTCTATATTCTGGTTTCTCTCTCTGTTTCTCTCTCTCTTTCTCTTCCAAGTTCAGTGTAGTTAGATATTAGAAATCCTAGGTAAACTCCTCTCTTCCTTTAACTTCCCTCTAGTATCCAGTGTGTCTGCAAGGGACCTGTACGTTGAATCTTCTTTCCATGTGCAATAAGAGATTTGAAGTGCATACACAATATCTATGGTCCTTGGGTGTGCATTTTAAATAAAGATTCTTTCACATCTCTTGGGATGGTGATATCATTCTGGAAATGTCTCAGAAGCAACTTCTTCACCATATGCTCCTCTTTCTTCTATATGAAAAATAAAGGAATGAGAAATTACCATTAATTATTTTTAAATGTAAGCTGAATCTTCTTAGCAAGTGAACATTATTTAAATTTGTTCTGATTTAGCTTGTGTGTCAAACTGCATTTTTCTTTGGGGTCCTTTAAAAAAAAAAAAAAAAAAAAAAGTACCTATCATTACCAGAAGCATAAATAGATAAGAGGCAGTTGGAAAATTCTGCAAATAGAACTGTATGTATTTCTATGAGCATGCATGTATATGTCTGTTATTATTTTTCCTGAAGGAAAGTCAATCATCTGTAAATACCTTTGATATTAATTAGTTATTACAGCAATCGGTGAAAATAAATCTGTGAGAAATCTCATTTCTATTGCCTCTTTGTCCTGAGAATTTTGTGAGTAGGATGGAAAGAGACAGTCATAATTAATTATAAGTAGCTCACAATTACCTCAAATACCATAATATGTCTGTATATACAGAGATTTTTAAAGACACTTTCTTACTTTGGAGATGTTAACCCACTGGAAAATGTGTTACCTAATTAGCAGTGGTATGGTTGATTTTTTATTATAGTAGTTGATCTCACAAATAATGTCTCAGCTTGCTCCAGTCATGGGAGATAACCTTTAGTTTGTTGCTGAGCTCTGTGGAACTGAATTATGTAGGTTCTAACCTACAGACTCTGAACATGTGCCCAATTTAAATAGCTACATCTGTTTTCTGAAAGATATAGATTTATTGTAACACTTGCACATCTCCACTGTGTTTGTTGATGTCTGTAGTTAAAAGATTTTGCATCTAAGAATATATATAAAAAAAAAATCAGACATACAGAGATTCATCTATTGTCTATTCCAGAGCAGTTCATGTATATAAAATGAAATGTTTTAGGTATTGATACATTGATGGCACACATCCAGGGGGGTGGGAGGGTGGGGAAATCTGCTGTCATTAAAAGTTTAGGTGAATATGAGCAGGCATCAGTATTCAACAGTTTATATCAAAAATAATTAGACTAATATCTGCCTTGTAGATGTTTAACTAAACTACTGTGTTATGTTAGATATCCAAGACATTACACAAAGGTGTATATTAAATACTTATATTCAAGCATGTCAATGTAAATTTCTTCTACAAAGACATTTATGTCAGATACAAATTTATTTCTCACTTTGAGAGAACTGTAGATAAGTTTTGAATTGGGTAACAGTCACTGTTTCGTTAACTGCCAGTACTGCTAAACAGATTGAAAGCCTGGATTTAGTCTCTTATCTGTGTATGTGTCTCATCCCATATAACCCTCGAGGGCTTTCTGCATATTTGATTTTAAATACCCAGCATTTAGAAAATGTGAAGCAAAATACAAAAGGAATATTAATATTTAAGATAAACAAGCTTCATAACTAAACTCAAGAGAACTTTCACATCAGGCATTTGGAGAAGCAGCCTAACATATGGTAATTATATGAAATGAACTGCATAATATTCACATGATGACAGGTTTCATGAGGTCAGGAAGGGAATTTAAGAGTACAGCAGTAATAAATGAGTTCAGGTTTTCAGTGGCTCAGCTCCTGTTTAGGCATTTGGCCAGTTTTCTATAACTATTAACTATAGGAAAAAGGAGAATGGTGAAAAGACTCTAGACTTTGCAAACATCTCTGATATCAGAAACGGTTCTTTAATACATGCCCTTTTTTTTTTTTCTGAAAAAGAATTCCACTGGACTAGGCATTTATCATTTTCTTAATGGAGGAATGTGTGAGAGGCAGTGGAAAATTGGTGCCATGAAATGTGTATTTATTTCTTTATATTTATTTAGGGTATAATAAATTACATATTAGGTAACGTGGGAAAAGAAAGAAGAACAGAGAGAAGTTTAAGCAAGAAGAAGATGAGTGACAGTTGAGGAAGGGCAAGTGCAAGATTGTGCCAAACAACCAGGCAATGTGCAGAGCAGACAAAATTGTAGAAAACTATCTGCAAAGCTTCAATCCTTTCTGTTGGCCATTGTGGCCTTTTTTTGTTTTATTTTTTATTTTTGTTTTGCCTTTCAGATTGAGGAGATAACTGAATTTTTGTGCCTCTTCTTTCTTCTTCTCCTTCTTCTCCTTCTTGTCCTTCTTCTTTCTTCCTCTCCTCATTTCTGTTTTGCATCTCATACAAAATAAAATAAACCCAATAAACCTTCTACCTATGTTTCTTGCAAAAATGCATCTCCCTTGATTTTAAAAATAAATATTGCACTTTCTTACAAATTATGCTAATACTTCTGCGCTTCTGGTATAAGTTACAGGGTATTGCAAAGACTATTAGGTGCCTCAGAGTATTAGGATCATTTTACCCTAAGAGGCAATAGCAGAGTTTTAAAATATTTACCCTATAAATCAGAAACTGTATTTGAATTTCTACATATGCTGAAAATATCCAATATCATATTATTGTGCTTATCACATAATTCTTCTCTATAATGTACAGAGTTGATGGAAACAAACAAAATGTTACTGATACGTTTTTTCTGTATAATCACTTTCTCAGTACTTCTCCTCCTAATACCCCATTTTGTCTGTTTTTCAGACCTGCCTCAGATTTTGTAGCATTTCTAAATTTTTTAAAGAAAACAATTTATTTTCAGTGTCCTGTAACCTTTCTGGAAATGAAGAGCAGAGGAAAAGTAATCTGTTCCACTTCCACTCAAAATTCTGGTACTCTCTCATTCATGAACTTCTACATTTCCTTTGCACACTGCCCAAATTTCAACTAAAACTCCTGAAATTAAGATATGAAGGTAATTTGGTATTAGCTCTGTAGCTCTGCCAAAAATAGGAGTCAAGTAATGTTACTGCTGAAATGAATTAACTATTAGGAGTTTGGGAAATTCCTGTTTTCTTCCTAACATTCAAGGAAGTCTTAAACTTTAATAAAGATTTTGTTGTTTGTGTTTGAAGTATATATTTTGAGATCAGTTTCTAAGAAATTTAATACAGAGATTCAAACTTTGGTTTGGTTCAAACTTTGGTGGATTTGATTATTTTATGTAACCATTTTGTTTTGACATTTTCCTATGTGTGAAAAATACAAGTGCTCTAAATAGAGAAAGAAAACTTCATAAAATTCCTTAATGAACGTTGTGTGTATTTCATTGAAATGTACTGCTGTACTTACTAAGTGTTCTAGTGAGTGAAATATTGCACTCATGGCCCTCACACTTTCATTTTAGCTACTTGGGTTTACAACACCTGTGCAAACAAGTTACTATATGCAAAAAAACATGATGAAGTTGATTTAAGTGCTTTCTGGATGTCTGACTGCCAGGTTTTTATGGACTCATGATTAATGCACAGTGATTGATTCTGAAGGCCCAGCAAGAAATAAACTGCGGGTCTGTGCCTATAATGGTAACACCATTAAGTTCTTTCCTTCTGTTACTAAAGCTGGACTAATATTAACAAAACTCTATGCAATAATATTTAAGGAAAGATGTTATAAGTGACAAAGTTCTGCCCTTCTAACTAACTAGCATGTTTCATTATGATACAAATGATTTCATGTACTCTTTAGGCCTTGTGTTAGGCTCTGCCCTACAACAGGACAACTATCATGTTAGGTAGGTCTTGGTGAATGAGAACAGAAATGAAAATGAGAATTTTTTCTGAATATTAATTCAGAGCAGAGGAAAGAAATCATCAAATTGCCACTTTTGGTTTTATCATTGTATTATACTTTTAGTAGTGAAATTGTTAGTTATTTTTTCTCTTTTAAGATTAGAGGCAGTTTAGGACTTAGTGTGTCTGGAAACAAAATTTTATTTCTATCCTGAATGCATTCTGTCCAGAAGCTTCCTGTGACAATCATATCTAGTGATATGATTTTACTGAATGTCAATAACTCAAATTTTTGGATATGATACAATTCAAGAATGATACTCTTATGTGATTAGGATGCAAAATAAAAACGTAGATGGACAAGTAATGTTATTAGTAGTTCTGCAAAGGGATCTTTGCAATTAGAAAATAGGAAAAATCTCTCTTTGAAGATGGGGATTTATATATCATTCATGTGCTCTCAGTGTCTAAATTAAATTCCTATGGATCTTGGCTTTCTGAATAGATACACAGTTAATTCTGACAGGTCAGCCACTATGCTGTAGCATGAGAGGGTGGCAAGTGGGATGAACAGAGCCAAAACTGCTTGTCTGTACAGAGTACCTCTCCTTTCCATGTGTCTTCTTTTTGAGATGATCAACATGCAGGCCCATTGAAGCTTTGTCTCTCTATGTGAGATGCTTTCCTGTGTTCTAGGTCAGCTCCCAGGCAGAGCAAGTCTGTTGAACAAAGCCTGCTGCTTCTAGCTATCAGTAGAAGGAAGCTCAAGTTACATTAGTTACACTTAAAATCAATGCTCTCTTTTGATAACCTGGTAAATATATTTGAAACAGATTAGAAGAAAAATAGTAAAGCCCTCTGGCTGACAGGAAAAACAAGCAGTTTGGCTTTTATGGTCAGGTGGGTAGCCTGCTTTCAACCACTGCTACCATAAATTATGGCATATCTGATTACTTAACCATAATACCTCAAGAGAAAGATTGCAACTATTGAATGTGTTTCTATAAGCATTGAAGTATTGCCTTTTGTAAACTCAGTAGTTCCATTAAACTGGAGATTGTGAAACTTGAGTTACTTGCTTACCCATTTACTAACAAATGTATCAATTTAATAGTTATGTTGCTTTTCCATAAGTAAAAAGCTTCTCACTTAAATAACTCGTTTACATACTTTTCAAATATTGATTCTGCTAAAGCCATAATCAGTCTGTTATAAAAACTGTTCTGAGCCCCAAATGGTATTCAGGAGTTTTTCAGAGAAGAGGCATATACCATGAGCTGTGTACATGATTGCATTTTTAATGAACTTTTGCTGCACAACATGTAGGCATCATTAGCACACTATTAAAATAAATAAATAGATAAGTATATAATGTAGACCAGCATTCATGATTTACTTGGTGATTTAGTCTGGAGGTTTGGTTTTTTATTTATTTTTTTCCTCCTTTAGAAAATATGAGTTTGGGTGCATTTTAATCTGATTTTGTTTGTTTGTTTGTTTTTGCTTTTTAAGGAAATGAGTTTTTATGACAGAGTGAAAGAGGAAAATAGCATGATTTTCTCTTCTCCCCCTACAGCACCCTGTCACCTAGAAAAAATATTGAATCTGTTGGTAAGTTTTGAACAAGTCTGTCTAAGAGACAGGAGTAAAAAATTTATACTTTTTCAAGTCTGGGGAAGTTGATAGCTGTTTGGAAGATAGCTATGATGGGTTTTCTTTCGGAACTAGTTTACTTCGAACTCTAGTCAAGTTTAAGGGAGAATAGCCAAAAAAGTAGTACATGCATGCTGGCCATCGCAGAAGTTGATTCACTACTCTAAGTTAGCCCAAGCATATACTTCACACTTGCTTATCAAGATGAACATGTTTGTTAAAGGAAGAGACGAGGAGATGAGAGATGAGGAAAAACCTGTGAAGTTGGTACATGAGGAAATGAAGTTGGCTCAGAGGTATATGAGGAAATGAAGTTGGCTCAGAGGAAAATGCTTGGGAAAATGTAGGGACACAAGCTTAGAGGAAGCCAAGTTCTGTTCATTCTACTAACATAAAATAGTTGTTTCTGCATCCCTTTTTAATAATGAAAAAGTGTGAATAGCCTTTCAAAATATGCATTCAGAAATGCCAGAGATGAGCCAAGTGGCATGGTACTGCTTCAAGAAGGCAGCATCATGGGCAAAATTTATCCAATTTTGAGTCTGAGGTTCTTTCAAAAAAATGTTGTTACTTTATACAATGTTTTAATATCAACTGAACGGATAAAAGTTGAGCATTTTTTTTCCTTATATATAGATATTTTGAAGCAGTTTTTAATAGCGCATCTTAATTGTGTATATCTGTCACTTAATGGAGAAACTCAACTCTTGTCCCATGGATTCAAAAATATTTATTTTTTTTTAAATGCCTATTCCAATAAAGAACTTGCACTAGTGAGAAAAATCCAACATCTTACCAAAAATTCCAGACTTTCGAGGTTTTACCTGTAGGATGAGTGTTTTCCTTCTTTTGTTCTTTCTAAATGTGGTACAGGCTTTACTGCATAAATGCATTCTTGCATCTTTAACAAGGAATCAAGGAAAAGCATCTTTAATATAAATCAAGGAAATCTGCATATGCCGCTCTAAAAGTATATATACCGTGCATGGTAAGGCATCTTATAAACTAGCCTTCATTATTCTGCGTTAATCTTCACTTTCCTGTCTTTTGTATGTAGGACAAGTCAATCTCAGGCAAGTGAACCTAGTAGGATATAAATCACATTGTCTGAAGTCTTCCTTCCCGTTTACACTTATCTAGGTAGAGCTCCAATAGTATTGGAGAAAGAGATTGTGACAAAGTACCACCCAAGCTGGAGGAAGAGAATTGAAGATAGCATGATATAGCATGAAAAAAGTACTTCTACCTTGTCCGTTCTCTGCCATCTATCCTCTAGAAGGTTTTCATTCTCAAATACACCTGTCAAAGCCCTTTTCTGCTTGAGCAAGTAGAAGTATCTTGATCTTTGTAGGAAATGATCCTAAACAGAGCCACACGCTTCATCAGACAGTACAATGCAGGTATATGTGGAAAATAAGACCTTAAGGACCTTTAAATGTAAGGAGGGCATTTGTTGCTTGCCTAGAATTTTCCATCCCCTGGTAGAAGCCACTTATTGACCCTTATCTGAACAAGTCATGTTCCAGAGTATTTTCCCCTCATGCAGTCCCCAGAGAGGAGTAGGGCTCATAGCTGTCTACCCTTTGCATCTAAGCCACCATCCTCTGTTCACTGAGAAACAGGATAAGATTTGGCTTCAGGTTTTTAGCTTACAGCAGAGGAAGGTAAACATTTCTTTAGATAAATGTTACAGGCACCAGAAAGTCTGATTTACTGTGGGAGATGATAATTTAGGCAATGGCTATTTAATAGTGCTGGTGGGAGGAAAAATGATTGTTTTCCTGTCATCGGTGATAAAGGAAAGCATAGGACCAAAAGACTAGGAAAATTGAAGCATAAAACTCCAAAGATCATAATCTAACTCCCAAATCCTTTTCTTTTTTCAACTTATTTTATATTTTTAAGGAACAATGCATCTTTATCAATACATCTATATTGTTGCTCTGTATATCTTTAGATTTATATCTGTAACTTTTTAATTTCAGTTCTAAGTTCTCTGTAAGAAAAATGAAAACCTTTTGGAAGTGGAGAACCATACAGAAACAGCAAATCCTTGAATAGTTTTCTGCTCTTAATAGTCCAGGTGAGCATGGAAATATGCTCACTTGCTCTATTGGCTTAATCTGTGACCTAATCCATCCATACATTTTTAGATGGATGTAGAATCATGGATTTAAAAATTCATTTGAAAAAATGTCTTTACAAACATAATTATTTACAGAACTATCAAAATACTTTTCATTATTAATCAATTTTTAAAATAAATGTTTATTTTTCTAAAAGACAAAAAGAGAAAATAATTATCAAACATAATCACTTTTTTATTGTTGTTGTTGTTTTGTTTTTTTGGGGGGGGTCTTAGGCAACTCTTAGAGCCCTTCTAAGGAACCTGTACAGACTGATATTGACTCCTGATTAAATATTTAATAATTAAATTATTTGAATGACAGATGGTAACTCACTTGGAAAATTCAGGTCTTCAGACTTTTTTGAGTCAGATTTTCAGTGTCTGTTAAATCCTAATGAATCTAAAATATACTGCTTGGGAAAACAGTTTTTATTTGTTTGTTTTTAATTCAGTCATAATTTTAAACATGCTTTGGGAACTCTTTTCTACAAAGAAAAGGGTAATAAAATTCTACTACATATGAATTCAGCAGACAAGGTATTAAATAAATGGTTGCTACCATTTAAAGTATAGTAACGTGCCTACAGAGTTACTGAACCAAAGAACACATTCAATAATTTCAAATACAGATCATTCTGAAAGATTTAACTTTTATTTATTTAGAAACTTTTGAGAAGGGAGTGAGCTGAACTAAGTGATGAATTATTTCTAGCTACTCTTGTCCTCATTTATGCAATATTCCATTCAGCTTGTGTTTCTACAGGCGAGATACGTATCTCGTGGTTATTGAGATTTTTTGTTTGTTTCATTATTCTATACACAAATTGGAAGAAAAATCAGGGAGTCAAAACCTGAATTTCTAGTTTTGGTTTAATCCTTAAAGTGAATAAAATACATATATATATATATATTTTTTTTTTTTTGACATAGAATTCTAATAAATTTTGATTAGGAAATGCTGAGCAATAGTGTTTCCAGTGCAGAATACGAGTTCCAGAACTCTCCATCAACACTAACTGATACTGATATTCCTCCTGTCAGATGTATTGCTTACCACCTGTAGATAGTAGTCAAAAAATTGAGAAACGATTCCCTAAGCCACTGAACTCAACAACTTCCACACCTACCCCCCAAATGTATGTGTTTCTTAAAAGGACATATATTTCTTTTTATAAAATTATTTATCTTAACTGGAAAATGCAGTTTTAGGTCAGCCAAATAATATTCATTATGTGGTTTTCTCTGAAAATATGAGGAAAGCAGGTTTGAATGTTTCTTATGTTGTTTTATTCATACACTTTAATTTCAAATGGAGGTTTTATTTCAGAATTGAACTAGATTTATTTGTATCCTTTGCATGACTTATTTCAAAAATGAAAACAAAGCTTAAAATCTGCTAAGAAGATCTTTTCTTCATAGTTTCTTAATTTAAGCTACCAAACACCAAAATAACCAGTATTCACTCTGCCTTACCCATCAGTGCTTTGTAGTTTTCAGTATAAAATTTCTCCAAATTCATTGTAATTCCAGAAAATATCTGGAACAGAAGTTACTCAAATGTGTATCAGGAAACAGGGAGATCAAAGGGATAGTCACTGTAGCTTCAGGAAATAAAAGTAATTATCTACAGAATTTTATCACTAATGGAAAGCATTACTTCCAGTATTTCTTTACCAAATTCTTTGTGGTCTGTCTGAATTTAATTTTCTGAATACAAAACAGCCTTTTTTTCTTTTTCCCCTTGTTCACTCTTTTTTTTTTTTTTTTTAACCTCCCTGTTGACAGTTAATCAGGTTACTTGCATTAGCTGGGTAAGCATTCCATGCTATTTTACTATATTCAGGCTCTTGCA
This sequence comes from Anser cygnoides, assembly GCF_040182565.1. Lineage (NCBI taxonomy): Eukaryota > Metazoa > Chordata > Aves > Anseriformes > Anatidae > Anser > Anser cygnoides. The sequence continues at coordinate 15,933,287 of NC_089877.1, read as the reverse complement.
AATACCTGGACTTGTTGTTGTTGTTTTCCAAAAGAACTCAGCATTAACCTCAGTCTTCTTCTGAAAATTGCAGATAAATTGCAGTAGGGTCCAATGTTGCAGATTTAGGCCAAACTGCACAGAGTTTCTAAATCGAAGTTTTATTATTGAGCATCTCTAGAAGCCTGATGCCACGTTAGAATTTCTCCATTGATACAGCATTTGATTTACATAGTTATTTCCAAGCCAATAATATGATATTATTTGTTGGAAAAACTCTACCTTGTAAGTTCTTCAAGGTCTTGCTGATGTCTTTCCTCTTATTTTTCCTTTTATTTCTTCTGATACTTCCAGGAACTTTTCCAGAAATGAACATGCTGTGACTGCAGCACAGCAGTAAGCCTCAGAGAGATTGTCTTTGGCAGTTTTCACTTTGCTGCACACATAACTTGTCCATTTCCCTAAAGAAACAGAAAAGTGAATCTTACCAAAGCAAGATAATTGGACCTGGAAGACCAGTATTTTGATGGAGAGAGATATAGGAATGCAACCAGTGGTGAGCTGAAATGATTGTGGGCAGTGGAAGAAGGTCTGTTTAGATGCAGGAGAAAAGAAAAAAAAAATAAAAAAAAAAACCTCTCTCATTATCTTGGAAAATGTGTTTGCAAGTTCTAATTTGTGGGTTACATTTAATTAAAGTACCCCACCTCTCAATTCTCTTTCTCTCAACCTTTAAACACTACCTCTAGTAACTGAATCTTAAAACTAGGCTATTTCCTTTTAGATTTTTAAAAATTGCAAATAATTTAACCCCAAATGAAATTTATGCAAATGAAGGGTAGACAAATTCCAATGAAATCTTGAGAAATTTAAAGAAAATAAATCTATAAGGTATTTGTTAGATGTAAAGCCTAAAAACAAAAACAAAAACAAAAAACAAAAACAGAAAAACACACACAAAACAAAACAAAACAAAACAAAAAAACAAGATCTGCAGAAAGGAAAGATTACAGAAATTGAAAAAATGACAAGCTATTTAATGGTGCTATATTGTATTAGAATTACACCAGCATTACTAATGTATTTTCATAATGATGATTTAATTGACATTATTTCTAATAGATCCTGATAGAGTATAACTATTCTCAATTACCATTCTTACTCAAAATTGACTAGGAAATGCCCCAAACTGTGAACAGTTTTGTCTATTTTTTTGTTTTGTTGTTGTTGTTGTTTTTGGCTTGTTTATTTGTTTGTCTTGTTTATTGTTTTTCCTTCAAAAGGGGAAGAGAGTCTGTTTTCACCCACTTCTTCTAAACAGGATAGTTACAATTACAATCAGTTTGTCAGTGAGCATTTTGTGACAGTCTAATTATAGACCAAAATAAAGAAAAAAATATTACTCTGTCTTGTCTGATTTATGTACAATGCATATGCATTTATAATGCCTGGAGAATATAAGTACTGTTATCATAGTAGCTGAATGCTCTAGGTATGATTTATGATAATTTATTTACATTCAGTAATTTCTTGGAAAATTTGTTTAGTCTATAAATTTATACGTTTGCAAGCCAAACTATTTATTTATTTATTTATAACTATGAGCAGTGAAAATTCATACGAAAACAGAAAATAATATTGTATCTGTTTCAGAGGCAAGTGTCCTGGTTTCAGCTGCGATAGAGTTAATTTTCCTCCTAGCAGCTGATATGATGCTGTGTTTGGGATTTAGGATGAGAATAATGTTGATAACATGCTGATGTTTTAATTGTTGCAGAGCAGTGCTTACACTAAGCCAAGGACTTCTCAGCTTCTCATGGAGGCTGGGGATGCATAAGGAGCTGGGATGGGACAGCTGGCCCACACTGGCCAAAGGGATATTACATACCATAGGACTTCATGCTGAACAATTAATATGGGGTGGCTGGCCAGGATAGGAGGGACCGCTGCTCAGGGACAGGCTGGGCATCAGCCAGTGGGTCGTGAGCAATTGCATTGTACATCACTTGATTTGTACATATTGTTAGTAGTAGTACTATTACTATTATTATTATTATTATTATCTTTATTTTCTGTCCTAATAAACTGTCCTAATACACTGCTTTGACCATGAGCCAGCAGTGTGCCCTGGTGGCCAAGAGGGCCAGTGGGATCCTGGCATGCATTAAAAGGAACGTGGCCAGCAGGTCAAGGGAGGTGATCCTCCTCCTCTACTCTGCCCTGGTCAGGCCTCACCTGGAGTACTGTGTCTAGTTCTGGGCTCCCCGGTACAAAAAAGACAGGGATCTCCTAGAAAGAGTCCAGCGGAGGGCCACAAAGATGATACGGGGCCTGGAGCATCTTCCCTATGAGGAAAGGCTGAGAGACCTGGGTTTGTTCAGCCTGGAGAAAAGAAGACTGAGAGGGGATGTCATCAATGTGTACAAATACCTGAGGTGTGGGAGACAGAGGGATTTGGCCAACCTCTTCTCAGTGGTGTGTGGGGACAGGACAAGGGGTAATGGCCAGAAGATGGAACACAGGAAGTTCCGGACCAACATGAGAAAGAACTTCTTCATGGTGAGGGTGACGGAGCACTGGAACAGGCTGCCCAGGGAGGTTGTGGAGTCTCCTTCTCTGGAAATATTCAAGGCCCGTCTGGATGCCTACCTGGGCAGCCTGTTCTAAGGAACCTGCTTTGGCAGGGGGGTTGGACCCTATGATCTTTCGAGGTCCCTTCCAACCCCTACAATTCTGTGATTCTGTGTGATTCTGTCTTTATCTCAACCCACAGGCTTTCACTGTTTTTGTTTGTTTTTTGTTTTCTTTTATTTTATTTCTCTCCCCTATCCCACGGGGTGGATGGGGAATGGTGAGCGAAAGGCCGTGTGGTGCTGAGCTGCCAGATGGGTTAAACCACAACAGTCCTTTTGGCACCCAATGTGGGGCTCAAAGGGTTGAGATAACGACAGATCTGACCAGACCATGTTAAAACAAAATTGTTATAAGCATTAGATCTGTTTAATAGTTGCTAATCACAATGTTGATTTTTTTGATCTCAGGTCTGCTATGTCTGTTCTCCAAACTGAGTTACATAGGTGCTAAAAGACTTCTAAACATATCTGAGAAGTCAGTTGGTAATATCTGATACAGGACAGAATCCTGTTCACTCTTCCAGGGAGTCTGGATCTCCAGGTCTGTCACCAATGAAGTTCAGGGCAATTTGGAATCTGCTATTTCTGAGCTCATTTCAGGTCAGCTGTCAGCATGAATGTAGCAATCAGGTTGCATTACTTGTGGAAATCAGTCATCTTTTCTTCAGCACCATTTTTCCTTTCCCACTACCATATCAGAGGCTGGAATCTGGAGGGCAGCAGTTAGTCAAAAGTAAATGTAATGTGACAGAAGTGATTTAAGAGAGTAAACATATCCCAGGTTTATATTTGGACTTCTGAACTTTGCTTGTCCTCTAGTACTGAAGAGATTGAACTTTATGGTTGAAAGTTTACAGAACTCAAGGTGATCTTGAATTCCCAGGTAACTTGGTAGTTCAAGTTTCTCATCATGGTATAGCTTGACCTTCAAGAGATCTCTGTTTGATCCAATTGTGTTCACTGCAGTCTGTCGTGCTGTAGTGCTACGGTAGTATTTGTGTACTGATTTTCTCATCCATGTTTCAATATAACCTCAGGTTTAAGAAGGTGCTAGAAGTTCCAGGTGTGACAACATATGCTTGACTTCATAGAAGGTTTTATAATATTGATTTATTTTATGATGTATTCAAACATTTTAATTTTCTTTTTTGGTAGAATTCTAACTTTGATTTATCATTCTTTGTACTACTGGATTATGCTATTTTGACTTAAATATAAACTATAAAGTAGAATTTAGCTTTATGCAGTGTACTTATGATGCAGTGCTTTAAATAATAACAACAAAAAATCTGAAAGAGATTCAGTCTAGATATCAAATGCATTCTCTGTGTAATTGTCTTGTATTATTTAAACATTTAGATCAAGTTTCACAGTCCTCATGCAGATGTATAAGCAATGTGTTAGCTCCACGTTTTGCTAATGGTCACTTGCATCTCAGTCCAAAGCTTCTGGAATTACCTACTGTCTGTTGTGACAATTTCTATATTTTTCCACAATCAAATTCCCCAAAAGAGAAAGGAGGTCCCAAATTTGACTTGTGGTAAATCCAATTAATACTAGAAGTGATTCCAGAAGTGAGTTTTATTCATTCAATCATGGTAACGATACCACGGCTATAACCTCTTTGACATCATGAAGGACAGTAACATCCTTTTGGAGTGCTTAATATTCTGATCCAGGACTAGAAAGTTATATTTTTAGCACAGTAGAAGTGATGTGTTTCTTAAAATAGATACCAAAGATGAAAGTTCCACATCCTATTCTTGACTTCATCATTGATTAATTTTTTTCTTTGGTGCTTTTCTTAGTACACACATCTGTAGAATGTATTTCATTTCATTCACAGTACAGATGTTAAATTCCTTTGTTAGTTTAATCTCTTAAATCTGAGGGATAGTAAAGGGTGACTTTTAGTTCTGCAGATTTAACTTCCACTCTTTAATTTTTATCCTAAGTTTAAATTGGCTCAGATGTGCCCCATATCTTTAAAGGGCTTCTGTCCTTCCGATCTGCCAGGGACACTGTCATGACTGAAAACATGGTCAGATCCTGGGATCAATCCTCCTTCCCCTTCTTTCCCAGTACTCCCTTCATGTAATTTCTTGACTACTTTGAATTCATAAAACCACGGAAGAAAATGACATTAAGTAAAAAAGCAGCAAGCTCTGCATATGCTCTTCAATTTACAAAAATGGAGATCTAGCAGTTGCTAAGGAAACAAAAACCACCTCTTTTTTCCGTGCACCTGAGGAATTATCAAATCATTATAGACCAGAAAAGAGATAAATAAGAGATAAATATAAATATTTCAGTAATGTGATATGAATATAGCTTAATATAGCTTTTTTTTTTTTTTTTTTCTCGTTTTTTCTGGAATGCTTTCAGTTCTCACTGCTATCACTTTGAATACTGAAATCCACTTTGCTATGAAAACCAGTCTGTGATATATGTTGGCCAGCTTTTTGATATCTATCCATATAGAGTTACTAGCGCATCTTTTATGTTAAAGCAAAAATGCAGTACATTATGTTTCACTGCAAATTATAGAATGAAAGCTCATGAATGTCCCATGAAGCAATGGGAATTCTATCAAAAATGCAGAAATGTTGTGATATGCAATTAGAATGAAATCTTTAGAACTGCTTCTCACCTCCCCCTTGCCTCCCCTCACACCGCAACCCTAACCCCGTATTCTAACATGTTTCACTCTTACCTATTTCAGAAAATGCTTATTAAGAATCTGATGATACTGAGTATTTCCTCTTACAGTTTTGGATACTGTTAAACCCAGTTAGCAAGGGAAAGTGTAGAGTGCTTACAATGACATAGTTTTCATTTCTTACATAATCCTGTATTGGGGACCTATTTATGAGCTATCAGGATTACATAAATGTACCTCCTGAAGAAACATTTCTGTCAAATGAGTGAGAGACTCAGAAGAGATACCTACCTTATCAATTCTGAACACTAATTAGCCATTAATAATAAAATTACATGTAAGAGACTTCATGTCCAAAGCTTTTCCCTTGTCTTCTTTTTTTTTTTCCTTTAGTCCTTTGCTAATATCTAACTACTTATAAAAAAAGATAATTTCTAAATCATTTAATGACTTTTATACCAAATTCAGGCACCTACCTTTTCCTTTCTGATATTTATATCAAAAAAGAACGAGGTCTTTTAAAACACGCCAAACATCCATCCAACATGCAAAACATGCCAAACAAGTAACCCTGCTTATTCTTACCTTATTATGGGGAGAATAAAATAAAATAAAAATAAAATAAAAAATAAAATAAAATAAAATAAAATAAAATAAAAAATAAATAAATAAAATAACTATATCCATTGAATTAAAAACCTGTGTGTAATTAATTAGCTAACATTAATTAGCATTTAAACTTCTTATAATACTGTCTTGTCTACAGATCTGGAGAAGATCTTGTTAACTGTAGAAATATACCTGAAGAAATATCTCATTTTGTAATTACTATAACATAGTTTCTCTCTTGGCTATTTTAAATTTACTTAGAAAGTACTGAAAATCTAACATAATAGTCCTTCTAACATAACCAACATAGGCCTACATAGTAGATGGACAACAGAGGTAGTTATTATATGAACAACAACAGAAGCCTTCCAATCCAACTTGCCATCTCCAACAATGACTAGCAATAGATGCTTCAAAGGAAATGCAAAAAAAGTTATCTAGCCATCTGGAGTTAATTTGATTTAAAATGGAATTTTAATATGACAGTAACATTTGAATATATATTTGAGATATGTGATAATTATATTTTAAAATAGCCCACTTCCCTGTGATTTAACATAAGACTCCAATTGCATTCCAATGTTTTTGGTTTTACTGTTGTGAACAGAAGTAGGTTTAAACAAACAAACAAAAATATGATATTGTATTTCATGCAAGATTTCAATATTTTAGTGCTTGATTTAATGCCACTTTAGAACACATATAGAACGTGCCAAAATGTGTCTAAGAAGAGAGATAGGATCCTGCCCCTGAGAGTGGTAGTGGCTGTGGTACAAAGCATAGGCCTGTGCTCTGGAGCCTTCAATCCCTTCCTTCTCTGTTTCCAAACTCCATGTTGCTTGACTGCCATACTGAAAAGAAAGTAGGTTTTGGAGCCTTCCTTCCCCTCCTCCCATCACTTCATTGAACTGGGAAAGATTCTGTTTCAGATAAGCATATTGCACGCACATAAAATTTTATTTCAGGTATTGGTATGATTCTATGTTCACTATCTACATAGTAATGTGACTGATAGTGTTTAAGTATAAGCAGAATGGCTTTTTCTTATTGTTCTTTCAATTACAAAAATAAGATTTTATGAGCAAATACAGACATGGTAAACCAGTAAGATGTGATACTGTTGTAATAAATTCAGATCCAATAAGGATTAGTACATGTAAGTGGTGTTTTCTTCTGCTGCATTGGAGCTGCTACTAACCTCACTGGTATGGAGATTTCTGCTTTCAATTGCTTGAGCCAATTGAAAGACAAACAACTATAACCTTTGGCCCTTAAAATTACAGATGATGTGATCTGAAGAACAAAAATAATTGCTTTCAGAGATAAAATTTTGTCTGTCATCTGTTCTATTCCACAGCTTTATGACAGTCTGTTTACTTTGATTTATAATCAAGATGTTCTTATTAGCTCCATGCTTGCTGTCTCTCATTTATGCTCCAGCTTGGGTTAAAACCACGAGTGAAAAGAAATGATACAATGAAAGGCTAAAGCCTGAAGTAAATTGAATTGCTTAGTTTACATGAACGAATAAATAAATAAATAAATAAAATAACAATAAAAAAGCGCTGATAAAATGATTGATGTTATGAAGGGTAAATACATTATTTTATTTTTATTATTATACTTATTGCAGTCATTCCCAGCTTAGGAACAATTACAGAATAAGTCAAAGGTCACTGAAAAACAATGTTAGATATCAAAAAGGAGAAAATGAAATTACAAGCAGAACCTGAAGTGGCATAAATGCAAAATCATAGTGAAATTCCTTGGTGCTGTAATTTAAAGTGATACAACTGAGAATGCCATGCCATTTGGCTGTATTTGGTTTGTTAGAGCATGCTGCTGGTACTCAATTGCTGTCAGGAGGCTGTGAGACTGAATACAAATGTGTACCACATATGATGACAAAGGAGGAATTAGGTTTCTTACTAGGGCTTAGAGAATAAGCCACTATTAACTTACTCCTCATGTGACAATGGTGAGCCAGCTGTTAGTATTGCTCTTATTCTACATGTTGCAGGGCTAGTAATATTGGGGTGCACAGTAAATTATGTAAGTGAGGTGCTGCAGTGTACAGTGTCAAAGAAATGTCACAGAGTTGGGGCTTTCTGAACTGAATTTATAATATCCTGCAGGATAGTGACAATCAATGAGGATCAAATATTTTCAAACCTTTGGAAAATAGGTTTGTATTTTAAATGTATGAGGTGATGTAGAGGTATAAATCCCACTGTGTTCTCTGTACACTGTCTGATTTTGGAAATAGGAAAATGTACACAGGTTTATTGAAAAGGATAGAAACACAAACACTGTCTGTTGTAATTCTGTGGGTTTGTATTCCCTTGCACGAATTTAAGCTTAAGCAAGATTTACACATCCAAGCATCTTAAGTCAAATAGGTACAAGGCACTTATGATTACACTAACCTAAGTCCTATAAACATAAAACAGATGTAACAAAATACATTTCCTCATAGAGATCACAGTGATTTGTTTTTGACTGGTTTATGGAGAGAGGGGGCACTGATAGTGTTACAGAAATTTTGTAACTCCATATCAAAATCACACACAGACAGTGCTCTGCAGTTTTTATCCCCAATATGGTGGACTTCCATTTCTTGTGGGCAGTATATGTTGCCGTTCCTATATTGATAACTTGTACTGATTAAGTTAGGAAACAGGTGATATTCAGTCTGGCTTTGGAATCAGACACAGATTCCTAGACTTTCATTGATTAGAAATTGAGATTGTTTATGTATTTGTTTGCTTGTGTGCTAGTAAATACCCACCATTACTGAGATTCATAGGGATTTTTAGATTCTGATTTTAAATCTGGATGCCTATTAGTAAGTATTTGAGGGGAGCTAAATCAGCATCTCTGAATACTACTAGTCTTTTACTTAGGTTCTTAGATGTGTATTCAAATATGATGATGTTTTTCCTATGTTTGTATAAAGTAATGTCTCTCTTTTAGCAAGTCCAATCTAAAGTATGCAATTGTAAAAGAATATTCTCATAATATAGCTAGAAAGTTTAGTTTGTGTCTATCAGCTGGATTAGTTACACGACGTTATGACTTAAATTAAAATATAAGAAAGAAACACTGTATGCCACCAACAATGTCATAGGAAGAAGATGCAAAATCAAAAAAAAAAAGCAACTTATGAAATTTATCAAACAAGTATAATGTATGAATACATCTCTTTCTCAATTCTGATAAACTAAAAGATGCAAATTCAGGAAGACAAACTGAGGGGACCTTAAAGTGAAAGGCCAACTCATGAGCCTAAAGACAACAAAAATTGTTCCGTCAGGGAGAAAGATGAACAGAAAGAACTGAAGTTGTAGTGAACTTACTGACACAAGCTAGCTCACCACCATGGCTAAAATACCCTGCCTTATTGAAAGTGTTCATTCCACTGTGGGTAGAAGTATTGTAAGATCAACGAACAAACAAGTTGAGGTGTAAAAAAAAAAAAATACATTTTCCAAGAATTATATTGACCTGAGTATTTGATGATCTTCTAGTGGGCCATGTGTCTCCTCAGAAGCCTTGTTTCTGGAGCAACAGGAAACAACAATGCGGAATGGGTCTAACTTGTGGCGTGTAGCTAAAAATATATCTACTAACCTTTTTGCCAGTTTATAAAAAATAAAAGCATAGCTACATACAGAAACAAAGCAAAGAAATTCTAGAATTTTGGTGATTAAAGCTTTTATTGGGCAGTCAGAAATCAAAAATCTTTTTTTTTTCATAATAACTATATCAATCCCCTAATAAACACATTAGTAATTCAGACAGATATGGCTCTTCTTATACATCAACTGTTTCCTAAGGAAAGATTACATCTGTGTACGCAGAGTCATAATTACTCACAGAATCAAAAGTCAAAATAAGATGATTTTAAATTGAAATGACACTGATCAAGAAATTTCAAATGCAAATTAATAGTAGATACTTTAGAAATTGCAGAACTTTGTTCACGTTACGTATAATTTGCAAATTCATAGCAATATTGAGAAAAATGTGAGGTTGTTCAGACCCACTCGATTAAAGTAGAAAAGCCAGGCTATTTCCAATTTTGTTGTTGTTGTTGGGTTTTGTTTGTTTGTTTGGGGAGGGGGGGAATCGGCTTGGGAGATATTATGACATTCTTGAAAGAATGGTAATGGTAGAAGAAGATGGCCTTGGTAGTCAGCTACCTATCAAGACCTCTGTTCATCGAATAAGACTGTCAGCTTGCCCTGCAGTTCATCTGCTTGTCATCTGCATATACTGTGTTTTCTTAAAATCTAGAAAGTGTAGAGGCACAAATTAATGCTTTTTGTTTTAATATATGTGCTGTGTGGGTGGAGGAGGAAGAGTAAATCTTAGATTTATTCATTGTTTCAGGTATAATGTGAAAATGTAACTTTGAATGGAAGCTATAAAATTTGCATTTTCAAATTTATATCTAGTTTGACACCCTCTGGGCCATGACAAGTAACAGATGCTGTCAATACAAATTACAGCACTTACATAATATTGAGTCATATTTGAGTGAATTCAAGTTTTCATCTCAACTGCCTACCTTTTACAAGGGCAAACACTTTTCACATCTATCCTTCTTCTTTCTTATATTCTGTACCCCATTCTTTAGGAAAAACAAACAAACAAACAAACAAACACACTAAAAACCATTTCTTACAAATACCTACGAATATTCTTGCATGTGAAAAACATTTACCAAGAATATTATAGACGTTGATACTGTGCAGTGAGAGTGGTACATTCCAAAATTGCCTTGAAAGCCAAACAATTTCACTGGAAACTTTTCCCTTCTTTTGCTTTTCCAACCATTTACTTTAATGCTGCACTCCTACTTGCTAGGAGTAAGATGATACGATTTTTCTAGCCTTGGAATGATATACAAGAAGGCAGACACCTTTCCTTTCATTTGAAACAAGATGTGAAAGAAACTAACAACAAAAGGGAAAATACAAAGATGATAAACATCAGGTGATTTACCTTTTTGCACATTACATTTTTATTCAATTGCAGTGCATGAGAAGAGTTGTACCGCTAAACTATCTGCAATAATCAGGGTGATGACTACAGTGGATATTTTTCACTTCCTACTGGGAGTTGTACTGGGCTGAAGTTGACTTAAACATGAGAGGGATAAAAACTGGAGCAACTTTTATGACAGGGCCTGGAGGGCCTATGGATTCACCAGCCATTGCTTATCAAGTAGTTAGTATCAGTTTCACCAAATGGCTTATCCTAACTAATGCAAGGCTATCTCAAGACATTTATTCCAACCTTTTGAGGTCATTGGCCAATTAAGGGAAAACTCAGTTGAGACAGGTGGTTAGAATGTGCCTGAGAAGTATAAGTAGAATTGAATGCCACTATTGTAAAATTCATTAATCTGAATGACCTGCTTAGCTGAATTTTAAACTGCTCTTGTCCCAGCTGCTTATGACATCATTGCTGCTGCAGGGATTTGGTGTTGGTTTATAAAGTATAAAATTGTTTCTTTTATGTTCTAAAATGATTTTTAAAACTTTCTTAAGAGAAAATGCTAATAGCATATCTGAAAAATACGTAGTTATTCTAGGAGCCCCAACATACCATGTGATAAACCTTATCCAATTCAGTCAGGAGCTAACAGCAGAAGCCTTTTTAAACTTTTTGTTTGTTTGTTTGTTTCCAATTATTCACTTTTTCTACTAGTATATGGACATAAGTAATTACACACATGTATGCACGCTACATGCAAGCACTGTCAGCTACACGTTCAGCTGAAATTTTTGGAAGCAGTTGCTAGAACTTATCTACATCCGATAATAATGCAAATGGTGTAGGGGAAACAGTTAGAAATTAGGATATAAAGGCAGATCACAAAAAAAAATAAAAGTAAAGAATACAATTGCTGCTGGAGGACAACTTTGTTCCAATATACCCACTCTTTTGCATAAAGAACAGCTGAAATTTCTCACAAATCACTCCAGAAGCATTAAGCCCAGGTGGTAAAAGAATTATATTCTTAACAAACACCATTAATTATGGAATGATAAAAGTAAAGAAATACTTACTTTTTTTGAGAACTCTTACCTGATGATTCTTTCTGAGTGAATATTATTCAAGCGGTAAAAAAAACAGGAGTTTTTTGTTGATTTTTGTTCATCAGGTTTGGAATTTTTATGTCTGTCAAATATGCTCACAGGACCACTGGAGGGTAGGCAAACTTGCTTCAGTCTACTGAGTTTTCCTGCTTATCTAAGGCTATGTAAGTAGAATCACCAGTCACTCAGAATGTCATTGTTGAAAACAACTTGGACATCTTCTACAGATGCATAGTATGTCATAGGTTTGATAGCCACAAATATTACATTAGAGAACTTCTCCTCACGTTTTTTTTTTTTTTTCCTGACATTAACCTGTGTTGTTTTTTTCTCAATATACCTTTGTTTTGATCACCAGTCTCTCTGCTTCTGTATTACCCTTTCAGATATCAGATTCATATGGGCTTATAATTTACGCAATGAGACCTAAAAGTAGCATGGCCAGTTTCCATGTCAGAATAAGAGGAACAAAATGTCCTCCTAAAATACAATACAATACAATACAATACAAAATAGCACACATCCAGCCATTAAACAGCATGCTACAGGGCTCACGCAGAGTGGTGGGAGAAAAGTGATCTTGAAAGAGCACTCAGTGTTAGTGGTCCTCATTTCATTCACACTGAGGTCAAAACTTAGGAAAAGATGAAAACTGTGATATGTTTCCTTACAGAGAGAGAAACTGTCTCAGAAGATTATGAACAATAGTTTGCCTGTTTAAAAGGCAGCATTTCTTGGCTCTGACTGAGTTTCTGCTGGCAGACACAAACCTTGGAATTTGGGAAAGACAAAAGACAGTCTGGCAAGCTCTCTGAAAGGTGTTCAACCTCTATACTAAGTTGCATGCACAAAGATCTGTACACACACACCCCTCCCCCCTTAATAAATTATCCGGGTTACCCAACTTATTTTTTTCTAAACATGTTTTGACATGAACTACCACCATTTCACACCTATCTGTCATGCAGAAAATATTACCTCCCAGTTGTCCTTAATTGAGGCATAGAAAATTGAAATTAATTGTAATCAACTAGCTACTAACTGTATTAAACTTCAGTGTGTTTTCAACAGTGTATTTCCTATCTTCACTTTATATATACCTATATATATATGTTAATGACATGAAATAAATTTGGTTGTTAGCACCCTAAACAGTAGGAAGAGTATATATTAGGCTAATAACTACATTTCCTTTGCATCAGTATTTCTTTCATATCAGCATCTGTGTTAACAGCAGATATTTCTCTATTGCTACCTATATTCTTTTCTTCTATTGATAATTTTATCACACCTTCATATTGCTATTCATCTTTTTTCTGTTTCATCCACCTCAGTGGTATCTTCTGTGCTGTTTCATTTTAAAGATATTCTTCTTATTTAATGTATAAATGGCTCAGTCCTGGAAATCTTCAAAATGTTCACCTCTTCTTGTGAGGATACCTATTACTGTGACCTCCACATGTAACTAACTAATTCTATAGAGTATGCCATAAACACTTTTAACATTTAATGTTAAAGAAACATTTTAATGTTTCTTTTGGAAGCACGTACGCTTATAAGGCCTTTCAGTAGTAAGTTTCCTAAAGCAAGATTTTTATTTTTTATTTGGCATCTTTCACCTGTGATACAACAGTGTGTCAGCTGGTTGATTACATACCTGACAATATCAGACAAGTTAGGTGCAAAATTTGGGTTATGTTCTAGATTTCAGACATAACTCCTGTCCCAAAATTGCTGGCTAGGAGTATTGGCTTATTTATTTCATATTAAAAACTGAGAACTGTTACAGACTCAAGACAAATCTACATGTTGCTGAAATTCAAGACTGGAATAAGGCATAACAAAGAAAGATGATTTAACCTTATTTCTTAAAAAATATTTAATATCATCATCATGGGCAATACTGGTGCACTGATTAGTATTTCAGCTTTTAGGAGCAAAAGAAAATCTGAACAAAATTTGAACTCTTCAGACTAAAAAACAGAAGTCACAGTCCTTATTGGCTTGACAAGCCATGTCATTATCTTTCAAGAAAAAAAAAAATAAAAAAAAATGGGTGAAAACCTGCTGTTCTAGGGATCCTGTCTCTGTAAAACAAAAGAAGCATTTGATAAAACACCAAAACTTTGAGGATCAGGGAAATGTAATCCTGAATTACAGCACCCTTTTTCTAGAGTAAGATCGGTATGTAGAAGATCAAAAGGTACAGTGAAAATGAAAAGGTTTGGTTATTTGAGTAAGTCATCTGTTCAAATTATATACATTCTTACTCTACTTTTGAGATTATTATACTGAAATTGTAGGCAGCACAGGCCAACTGCTCCTTAAGCAACGGACTGCCAGGAATAACGGGGGGGTCCCCAAAGGGGCATGGTGATGGTCCCACTGCCCCCAGTGAGGGTGCAAAGCAGACTAGTGTCAGTGGAAAAAAAAAGGTTCAGCTGAGGCCCAGCTGGAGTTGAGGTAGGGCCCAGCACTGGAGCCTGGGCCCAAAGTAGCTCCTGCAGGATGGGGCGGGCCCTGGTCCAGCTTCCTCTCAGCGCTGCCGGGGAGTTGCACTCCAAGGCCACTGCATGAGGGGACTGCACTTGGCTGTGCTGGCCCTGGGCCCCCCAGACAAACCCCCCAGAGGGGGATGCACCTGAGGCCGTGACAGCAGCTTCTCCTTTCATCAGGGCTTGTCCTCACATCTTACACAGCCCTGGGTGTGCAGACACTTGGCTATGAAACACTGGTTGTAGCTGGCGGTGTGCTGGCTCCCAGGCCAGGGCAGGAGCCCCTGTGAGGCTACTTGAGGGGCCTGTAGAGCTGTATGGGTTGGAGTCACAAAGGATCAGTCCCTGGACACTATGGGGCTCACCCAGGCAGGTATTGCCAGGGAGCAGTTATTAGATAAAGGGGTGTGCAGGGTCTCAGATCACCACTGAAGAGCTTCCAAGGCCAAGTGGAAGATCTGGGCTGCCCCTGAGAGGCCTCTCGGCTGGATGAAGGGGTTCAGGTCGCCACAGAGGAAATCAGGTTAGGGGTCAGCACTGTGGGGAAGCCTTGGGGCAGGCCTATATCACTCAGCTCATGGGAAGCTATGAGAACAATCCCCTGCGTTGTCAAGGGCCAGAATCCATGCTGTTTAGCTAAGGGATTGAGACAGCCTGATCTAACCATCAGAAAGCATGAGGAACAGGGAGTCAAATGTGGTGCCCTGGCCAGCCCAGCAATAATCCTTATCTCCAAGTGCAATCCCACAGCACAAAGCCCGGCAAGCAGAGCAGGATGCTGACAGCAACAGGTCTTACTGACAGTACAGTGACCAGCAGGCAAATACAAGGTCACAAACCAGGCCCAGATTAATTCCAGGAAATCCAGGTAATCCAGGAAGAGGGCTGGAGGCTGGCACTGCTACGACTAGTTTGAGCAGGGACTGATGGCCTCAGGCTGAGCTGAAATGGGACTCCTAGGCCCATGCACAAGGGTCAGGGAAGGCTCCAGGGAGAAGGCTGTTGAAGTCTATCGATTCACCCAGGCCCTGACATTTATATTAAACCATCATACCAATGGGTGCCTCTGTTCACAGAAGATGTGTCAGACATCCATCTCTCAGAGGTCAGGCACTAAGGCAGACAACAGTAATGAAATACTAGGTTATTGGAGTGGAAATGTCTGGCCCAGTGAATGTCCTCATACCTCAATATAGGGATTGAAGTCTGGGGACTAGTATATGATCTAATTCAGAAGACAGAGAGGAAGGTGCACTTATTCAACTAGGAAAATTATAGAAATAGGGAGGATTAGTGAAGCTCATATAACAGTAAAGGAGTTGTGCCAATAAACAAAAGAGTATGCATTTGTAGTAAGGATAAACTCAACTTACCTGAAAAATAGCTAAAATAATTTTCTACAGAGCAGAAAGAAAAGAAGTTTAATTTGTAGACAACTCCTGAGCTACAAGAGAAAGTTCATGTGTCTGACTTGTGCCCATTTAATGCTCAAGAAAAATAGTGACATTGAAGCAGGACCATTACTGCAAAGCTTGTTATTTTGACAATACAAGTGTATATATCATAAAAAATAAGCAATTTTAGAATCTGACATTATAACTGATTTTTTTTTTTTGGGGGGGGGGGGGTTCTTTTTTTTTTCATCTTTCTCCAGTCATGTGATACTGAGCAGACAAAACTTAAAACTGAAAAACTTGAGAAGAATAGTTGCAAAACAGTGTATATTAAAGAGTCTGGAGAGTTTAGGTGCATGCTGCTAGTCCTTGAGTAAGAGAAAAACATAGCAGAGTTTAGAATGAGAGCCCTAGATTCCTAGCCCAGAATATTTCCAGGCATATCAAGAAGATAAAATGTGGAGCAGTTTGTTAAGGTCAAATACTGCTTGTTGGGATCCAGTACAATGACCTGGCAAAAGTCTACACTACACCTTGTAAAACAGGTATATTTTTTCTATTTATGCAAGCCCTCCTGTCAACTATTCAATTCATAGGGTCATGGCAGATATATGTTGTAAATTTGGTGGTCTAACAGTTATGATAGATTTGTTAATATTGATGTTTACCACCTTGAAATAGAAGGTGGAATCTTTTTCTAATGAAGAAAATATTTACAGATAAAACCAAAAAAAATGTCATTTTGCTATTTTTTTGTTAGTTACTCTACTAAAGCTACTTACACATGTATGTTGCAAGCATACCTCCAGGCACCCTTTTTCTTCCCCTTCCTATTTATGCTGGGAACCGCACTATCAGTTAGTAAGTAACAGAGATTTTCCTGAGAAAAACATCTTCTAACTGTCATCTTTGGCCAAACCAAAGGACTGATGTGGCTGCAGCAGGAAGAAATTAAGGCTCCAAACAGAAACTTTTATTCCTACTTCTGAATATGAAATTCTTACTGAGTTAAAGAGTTTTCCTTACAAGTTATTAGTCTTGAACTCTTGCTGCCTCCATTTATTCTCCATTATTGTATTGCACTTATTTATCTTCTGTAAGATAGCCACTGGAGAAAATGTATAGACTTCCAAATATCATACAAATGCCTATTAAAAAGTCTGTGTTTTAGTTTTAGTACATTTTTTTCTTCATTATTAGTTATATGCTCAGTGGTGACAATAAATATAAAAGTGTCTTCTGCCTCCAAAGATTAACCCTATTTGCAAAAAGTATAAAATCCATTTTGCTGAATTAAAAAACAAACAAACAAACAAACAAACAAAAACTACAATACAGATTACATATTTGAACCAAATTTATTTCTATACCCGTGAAGGATGCGGTATTGGATATGTTTTGTGAAACATAGCCAAATATTTTTCAAATTCCAAATACTTGCATAATTATGCTGTTTGCTTTGACTCATAACTTGGTTGTTTCACCAAGTTCAGAAGAAATAATAAATTTGTATTTTTCTGGCATCCATTAATAAAGGTGCAGATATGATAGGGCATGGTAAAATAATAGGAAAAATGCAGTTATGCCATTCTCTGTTATTTTTATGGTATAGAATTTTCTAGATAGATTTCTAGATTATGGAGACTAGGTTTATGATTCTGCAATAGCTACGTGAAAGATGAATTGAGTGTGCCACACATGTCCTATTTCTTTAGAAATTTATCATGAAATGGTTTTAGAAACTGAAAATAGATTTCAGCTTGGGTAATGACAGAGAAAATACTTATTTTAAAACATATGAATTGCTTTTAAGTTTTGGTGGAACAGACTAAAAATGAAATTAGATTAATTTTAATACATATGAAATAGCTGTGTGGTTCCAGACCATTTCACAAAACGTGATCACAGCAGAATTTTTACCTCTTCTATGGATGTTAACAGAAATGAGCTGAAAACCTGAGATGACAGTGAAAACTGAAAAGCTTCCCTCAGTCATGGACTCCCTGTAAGGTTTCACAGAATGCTTTTCTCACAGTAAGGTTGTCAGGATGCTTTATGATAAACAGATGTCAGCTCATGAATGAATAAATCCAAGAATGAATAAAAAACTTCAGAGCAGGCTTTTGTCTTCCCTTTTATTCATGACAAGAATTGTATATGAAGTAATTTAGATCCCTGACATTAAAAAAAATGTGTATATATATAAACAAAATAAAAATAATAATGCTAGGTGTCAGATCTCAATGCCTCTTCCACTTAATAATAATTTCCAAAGAACGAAACTGGCAACAGCCAGAGATACTTCATACACTTAAGAAGAGAGCCAAGTCTCCATTTTGCCCTCCTTGATTTGCCCCACTTTCATTATTTCCCAAGTTCCAGACTTTCCCCTGCAGATCTCCTGTTTCTTCCCTGCTTAATTCTTGCATGACAATTGTTGTTGGCATTCTTGTTCCTTCAAAGATATAATTCATAAAAAGTTTTTGTGTAGACATGATTCTCGTCAACTCTATGCTTACAGTATATTATTAGAAAGATCATCATAGTGGACTTATCTTGTTGTGTTCATTTGAATTACATATTATTCCTTATTTTACATTGAATAAATGGACAAAAAAGGAAAATAAAAGGAAAAAGAAACAGGAAGTTAAGCCCCTTAGAGAGTGACTCACCAGAGCCAGCAGCAGAGTCGGGGTTAAATACATTTTACAGTTATGGATATTCTAATTTCTTCTCTAGTGCTTTCAGCACTACTCTCCTGTTTACTTCTCAGATTAATTTGCTGTGAGTTTTTGTAACTAACAAATCAAAAAGCATAAGGAATCCTTTAAAAGTCATTTGGAAAGAGAATGGTGGTGCTGTATGAAGCTTCGAAAAAATGACAAAAAAACATCTAATTGAAACAACAGAAAGCTAAAAAGGATCAGTTGCCATATAAACTCATTACTTTCATGATTTGTATTTCTTAAATTAAACTACTCAAATATATGACCTCGAGAAAAAACATATTGTTCCAGCTCAAATATTGAATGAAAGGTGGAGAATAAATATTTATTTTCATTGGACAAAGAAACATTCAAAACAGTTCATTAAATCAGTGGCTAGTCTATGAAAGCATAGAGCAGGATTAATTTATGTCATTTGTTATCCCAATATAACCAAGAGGAAAATTTTTAATTAAAATCTTATTTGAAGTGCTTGATTTTTTACTTCAAATAAATCAGTTTAAAAATTTCTTTCTGTGTAAATGTAAGGTATTCTCAATTTCTTTATTAAATGCAGTTCCTTGTCTTTAGACATTGTAGAGGGTTATAGTCCTGAACTAGACCTTCTTAAAACAGGGTTTACTGAGGTAAAGCACAACTTTTCTTCCTATATAATGATAGATTCCATAGATTTTGTTAAACTTGATATATCCAGGGGTTTCGTTTATTTGTTTATTCTAAAACAAAAAACACAATCTAGCTGTAATCATGTTCTACATAGTTCCAGTTGCCAAATGCTCTTCTAGGACTTCACATTGACTACCATTTTGGTGAAGATTCCTTGACAGTATTAATCACAAGAAGGTGGCTCTTATTAAAGATTCAAAATTAATTTATGAATTTATATCTATTCAGACAGTGTAGCTTCATAGTTCTGCATGTTAGTAATTTTCACATTTATTTAATCAAATGTGTCTACTTCTGAACTCAAGCAAGAACATGGAGAAAAAGAAAAAAAAAAGAAAAAAAAAATTGCCTGCTTCTAGATTTTGCCTCTGTCAATGGAAGAAATAAATATATGTGTATATATATATATATATATTTCTGAATAGAGCAGATAGAAGAGTTCAAAAAGGAATGACATTATGTACAAATGTGCTTTGAAGGATCAAAATGCCATTGAAAGACAGATGCAGAAAAGGACCTGAGGGTTCTGGTGGATGAAAAGCTTGCCATGAGCCAACAGTGTGCGCTTGCAGCCCAGAAGGCCAACTGCATCCTGGGCTGCATCAACGGAGATGTGGCCAGCAGCCTGAGGGAGGTGATAGTCCCCCTCTGCTCTGTCCTTGTGAGGCCGCACTTGGAGTGCTGCATCCAGGTCTGGGGCCACCAGCACAAGAAAGATGTAACATGTTAGAGTGGGTCCAATGGAGAGCTACAAATATGATCAGAGGGCTGGAGCACCTCTCCTATGAAGATATGCTGAGAGAGCTGGGCTTGTTCAGCCTGGAGATGAGCTCTGGGGAGTCCACATTGTGAGTGTTCATTGAAACCTAACAGGGACTTACAAAAAAAGGAGTGTGACTTTTTACATGGTCAGATGGGGGAATGGTTTTAAACTGAAAGAAGGGAGATTTAGATTACATGTTAGGAGGAAATTCTTTACTGCTGTGGTGGTGAGGCTGTGGCATGGGTTGTCCAGAGAAGCTGTGGATGCCCCATCCCTGGAGATGTTCAGGGCCAGGTTGGGCCCTGGGCAACCTGATCTAGTGGATGGCGTCCCTGGCCATGGCAGGGGGCTGGGACTAGGTGATCTTTAAGGTTGCTTCTAACCCAAGCCATTCTATGATTCCATGATTTTGAGAACAAATCGAAGGAATAAATAAAAAATAAATGGTTGCAGTGTGCTTCATGTTATCTTTTCATTTTCCAAAACTTACCTGCTCAGCTTAGTTTTTCTTTTCAGACTATAAAATTGAATATGTTTGGTATTTATTTTTGGGAGAGATGGAAACACTGATAATTTTAAACCAAGGCTTGCTATGAATCTGTAGTGATTGGCTACTCAGGCCTCTATTTTGATGGGTATAAAGCTGACATCATCACCCACATTGTACAAGAAATTTCACCATGGAGGGCTACATTTTCAAATATATAGCCTAGATTCAGTGATAACTCAGCAATAATTTCAATTGGAACAGGGTTAATAATTTGAAAAGTCTACCCTATTTGTCTGTCTGTCTTAGTAATTATATATATCCTTTTATTATTGAAACACAACTATAAACCCAATTGGATGTCAGTTAAAAATCATGGCAAATGAAAGGGATATTTGCTTTGAAATATTAGTCAGTAATTTTGTGGTTTTGTATGGTAGCTCTGCATCTAACACAGCAGCTATTCTGGTATGGGGGCTTCCTCTTGGATCTTCTTTGTAGTTCTAGAGGCACAGTAATAAAATAATACGGTGTTTGAAAACACATACACTTACTTTACACATTTCGAAAATATTTAATATTCAAATTTTTTAAAGTGCTAAAATAAAAGCTAAATGTAGATATCTTGCTTCTTTGTAGGGATTTTCATGCAACTTGACTAAGGCTATGATGTACCTCCTCCAAGTTGAAAGTTCTAGATGTTAATCCGCTTGCATACCCTAAGTAACAGCACTTAATATTAAGTGGGTGTGTTCTGTGGAGATCAGTCTCCTACCACACAATGACTTCTGAGTGTAAGCCTCTGTTTGTGCAAATAAAGGATTAACCTCTATTCACTACTGTGATAAATAGCTCATAAATAGTAGTAGCTTGAAGAGAAAACCCGCTGATTACACATTTTTCTTCTACTCTTTAATGGATGATTGTTCATTCTGTTTCAGGGCAAGACATAATTAGTCTGACCAAACATTTGCAGATTTTGGCTCTATGCTGACAAGCTTTCCCAAGCTTCATTAAAACATAGCCAAAAGCTTATTAAGACACATGAATAACAACAATTAACTTAAATGTGGGTTCAGATCAGGTTCAAACTGGGTTTCAAATGTAATGCTGTCAAAGAAGCTGAACTGGAAGTTACCTATGCCACACATCAGAAGCTTAAACGTTCACAGTGCTACATGAATGAACTGCATTGTTTATCATATTTAATACATTTCAAAGTCATAGAAAAACATTACAGCAATAAAAAATCATAAACTGGTGAGATACAATGCACTCTGTATTGTGCAGTATATTGTTCAGAATGACTCCAAGGGGTTAACAGTAACTCATACAAAGGAATAGCGCAAATGATCCAGAAAAAATAAGTTAGTGGTGCTCATATACTTTATTCTCTCCCAAAATGTTATTTTTTTTCCAGAAGTCAGCCTAAGCCAAGCTCTTTATAGGTCATTAAAACTAAATACTAAATTAATTTGTCTTTTTTTTTTTTTTTTCCTCACTCTATTTTAAGGCATAGTGTTAATTCTACGCTATGATTCAAAGGGTATGCTACACTCTGACCAGTGCTGCTGTGCACTAGGATGCATTAATACTTGTTCAGGAGCCTCTAAATGGCACCACTTCTGAAAGAATGAAAGAGGTTGACCAGTATCTTTACATATTTGTAGTGGGATCTTACCATGTATTTTATTAAACTGTTAAAAGTTTCTACAAATTAATTTAGAGACCTGTTACCTTGACTTTTGTATAAGAAGATAAAATAGAGCATGAGGAAATATGCTTTAGAGAATTAGCATGCACTGACAAGGGGACAGATTGAGTGACTTATAGAAATGTAATCAGCTCTAGATTTCAAGACTTTGTTAGTAATCGCATGCCTAGAGCAACTGGTTTTTGTCCTTTCAATTTGATCTAGTCTAGTATTTGTGGTTAGAGACAAAAAGAAACCTCTCGGGTTTTATTATGTTTTCCTCTTCTCCTCTTGACATGAAACTTTATTGTTTATTTAATTGCAAGTTTTCTATCTACTTTGTTAACATCTAGTTTAAATACATTCAACATTAGCCATCAGTAGAAAACCATACCAGGAAAATAACAATTTTCCTTACGTTGTTCAGTGTTCCTGTTTATAGGACACTGAAGGAGCGTCATTGAGGGTGTAAGTACATCTGGGTCTACATATCTGCACATTCTGGAATAGATTTAATATTAGATCCTCATATATATGTGTATGTATCTATCTATATATATATAATGGTTGCTACTCCTGATTAGACCAGTTTAATACAGAAATAAAAATCAAGTGAATACAAGGATTTTATTTCTCTTGGATGACTCAAAAATAGCTAGTAAGAAATAGAGGAATGTTTATCAGTGCAAACAAATTCCACAGAGATCTATGTTGAATTCACCTCGCTGGGAAAAGCCAATGTAATACCTCTGAAAGGAATAAAACTTTTTGGCTGTATTATATACTGGGACACCATATCAGGTTCAGTTGTTTCAATGTAGTTATACTCCAGAGTATACCCAAAACTGTGGCAGCCAATTATCCATAGCATATTCAATTTTTTTTTTCCTGTCCATGCTGATCTGGCTAACAAACAGCAAACAGGGACACTGGTCCTCACCATTTGGTTGCTCTGTGCACAGTCTAAGACAGTGTCAGGGTGCAGTGAGGCTGGAGACTCCCAGGAGCAGGAGGGCCCGTCCCACCGCCCTTCCTAGGCAGCAGGGCAGCTGGGGGGCAGCTGGTGTGCCACTGGTTCCTCAAGGTGCTCCCAGGGTCCTGGTACTAAGCACCCAAGTGTTTTCTGCTCCTGTTCAGCAGCAGTAAAATGCCAATTATTTTTCATCAGCAGTCTTCTAAAATATTGCACAGTACAGAGAACAAGACTATTCTAGTATAAGTATGCTGACATGGAAGTCCATAATTAGAATTTAGTATAGAGGTCCTGAATTAGGTTGTTAATACTTTTGTGTATTAACAATTAATTTCTTCATTAATAAATAGTGTGTGATGTTACTGGTGACAAAAATTATTAAAAGCTCAATATTAAAAATTTTATGTCCAGAATGGATTTATAATCATTTATAGGTTTAAAGGGAACTTTTCATGTAGGTTTGGAAAACTATGGTTTCTAAAAGCAAGAGATTTTTCTTGGGAGAGGGTGGGTGTGTGTTGGGTTGGGAATGGAACCTATCTAAGACAGGTTACTTTATGAATTTTCAGTATTTCTTAGCAGCCTCTTACAGCAGCAGTCTTGATTTTTGTGATTCAGAACAGAGCTGTGTGAATAAACAGTTCTCAAGATTACGTCTATTCACCGGCATTCATGGCTGTTGAAATCTAGATTTCAAAGTATAGAACACTGTTACTTCCAGGCACACAGCTAAATCATATTGTGTTGAATTTGACACAAAATAATATTTTCCTATCCCTTTGTTTGGTTCCATGCTTGTAACACTGTGAGGCATTTGAAAACAAATTCAATCCTTCAGTGTCACAGAGCTCACTGTAGCACTCCTCTAAGTGATAGAGGATTTCACATGGCTTGTGTTAGGTGCATTGCACCCTGTACATTAGCTATTGGAGAAAAATTGTTGCATGTGTAAGGCAGAAGTAAATATAGCAGCTGCCAGCATTAAATGTTTTAAGCATCTTCTTTCCTGCTTATGTTTTACTATGACACAGAATCTTGCCAGAACAGTATACAAGTGGTGTGAATTTATACTCTCACCCTATTTTTCTTTTCGTCTCTCCTAGTAGACATGCATTATGTCCACTCCTCCTTTTTGCCTCATGCCAGTACTCTTAAAATGTTGTTCAAGTTCTCTGATCATAATTATTCTTCAAGAAATATTTCAGGCTTTCTTGATAAGAATGTATTGTTGCAAACAACAGACCTGGGAGACTTGTGTCAGCTGTCTCCACAAAAATCAGTAGATAGTATGCTTCTTTTTCTTTCCCTGTTTTGTTCTTTGTTCTGTTGGAGAGGTCATCCTTCACCTACTCACCCACTCTTCTGGATGTTGTTGTGTTTGCTTTTTTTTTTTCTTTTTTTCTTTCTGTATTCTTCCATCCTATTTTTTATTTATTGCATTACTTCCATGATCAAACCACTGAATGTTTCTCTCTAAAATCCAGCCTCAACTTCCCTATAACCATTTATGCTAAATTCAAATATCAGAAAATGAAGCAGTGCAGACATCTGAAATTCACACTGTATTTATTATTTTTATAAAAAATGAAATAAGATCTAACTGAAAATGATGAACTGTGGAAGTTAATAGCCTATGCAAATATGTTGTATTCATATTGCCTTCTTTTTCTCTTCTTTTGTCTCTTTTATTTTGTCTTGGATCTGGCTGGAGACTTTGGGAGATATACAGAACTGTTCTGTGCAGCTTCATGTACTGAAATACAAATCTTAAATTGAAGTTATAGGGGCTACGCTAAATCAGTTAATAAAGGATAGTAACGCATGTCTAATTCCCATCAAGAAACATCAACTTCGAAAACTCTATTGAAATGAAATATGGTTCTGCAATAAATTTAGTGACACTTGTATTTACTTTATTTTCAGATACCTTTCCAGAATCAGATTTGACAAGGCTGATCTTTCCAGCTTAAACGAAGAAGCAGGGCATTCCTATGGTACTGTGCAGCTCATCACTGATGGAAATAAATGGCAAGTTACTGAAAATAACCTTCATCCTCCCTTTATAGCAAGCCCTTGCTTTGAATGTCATCTAGCATTCTTAGCAATAGCATCCTGTATGTGTTTTGATGTAAGATAGCAGAGCTCAATTGTGTTGAATGACCTTTTGAAAATAATGATTTGCTCTCTATTCATGGTGCCTGTTGCTCTTAAAATTACCGGCAATCTTTGCAATGCTATCTCTGAACCTTCAATATTGCATTGATAAGTGTTTAAAGGTGTACTGAAAATCGTTTTTTCTGAGGTGTGGGACACCCAAGCTGATAGAAGATTGTATAGGTAGACCTGAAAATAATAAATATTTGTTTTCTAAAAACAAGAGGGTGGAAAATCACCTTCCTGCTTTCATTTACCTGCCAAGACCAGAATTTACATTTCTATTTTACCTGAATTGGTTATTATAGCACTTAGTTCCTTCATCAAAAGGAACAAAATTTTCTATCTTTTTAAAGAAAATTAAGCTAGAGAGTAATTATATCTATCAACAGGGAAAACTCAATGTTTTGGAAAAAAAGTAGAACAAAGCAAGGATTTTCATATGTGATTCACAGTGCATACAAGCCTGTATTCAGGAAAAACTTGGTCATTGTAACAGTAAACATAGGCTCCTGACCTCCTTGTAGAATGGCAGCATTTTCAAAATGTGCAGTTTTCTTGATAATGCAATGATTTTAAAATATAATATAGGATTGTTTCTTTTTGCTGTTATATTCATTCCTATTTGTGATATTTTCCTGCTCTTTCTTATTGTTTATGTAGAAAAAGTTATGTGATCTATTACACAAATAGACGGGTAAATTGGTGAACTAGACATGTTTGGGAAAGGAACAATTCCATTCATTCCTATTTGTATAAAAGACTTATTCCTTATTTCCTTACACAGAATTTTTCTTCAGTGGTTGATATGAATGAGGTATGTGTAAATATAAATAAATACACAAGGAAGGAAAGACTATTATGTAATATATATGAAGTTGAATTGGCTCCATTTAGTCAAAACATCATATGTCTTTCTGTTTTTAAATAATAATATTCTACTATTCTACATAATACTGTTTCTATATTTCCCCAAGGAATTATATTCTTTATGCTTTTGAATCTTTTCGTATAGCATTTCCTCATCTTACAGCCACTTATGTCTCTAAGACTGCACATAAGATAGCATCTAGTAGATACTTCTTACATGATCATTACAAAGAGCAGCAGTAAATTCACCCCAAATACACATACACAGTCAGACCTTTGGGACTACCCATGTATAGGTTAATAAGTGAAAGTGAAATCCTAAACCCCCTGAAACTAATGATTTCAGCAAAATCAGAGTTTCAATTTTAGTTTGTCCAGGTAAAGAAAGTCATACAGAATGAAAGAAATGTATTCAAAAAGTATTGCAATTTGGATAACTTCTGTGGTATGGTCTCTAA
Organism: Anser cygnoides; assembly: GCF_040182565.1. Classification (NCBI taxonomy): domain Eukaryota; kingdom Metazoa; phylum Chordata; class Aves; order Anseriformes; family Anatidae; genus Anser; species Anser cygnoides. Next base: position 15,906,621 of record NC_089877.1, on the reverse strand, counting down.
TTTCATTGTTTTTTATTGGGTGATGAATATCTTTTTGCTTAAACCCTATTTAAAACTCTAGACTAAATTTAAATTACCATAAGAAATCCCTCCTTCTCGCTTTCTCTGAATATATAATATAAATCATGTTTTTTAAACTTTGATCCAGAAGTGTACTCAGGCACACTATATTGACTGGAACAATTCACATATAAATTTAGGCTGTATCATTTTGTCATTACTGTGCAATATTTATATTTCATTAAAAATTAAATGTAATATTTTTACTGTAGAGCATCAGCTCAATTTCTTGTATGAAGGCTACATACAACATGTTGAGGTAATTACATGTCTAAATGAAATAATCTGCAGAATGATGATGAATACGGAAAAAAATCCAGAAGAATTACCATTCCCCTGGATACACAAGACAATGGGTGAACTTTTCAATCCTTGGGGTTTCCTTTCAGTGAAGATACACATACCACACAAATATCTTATCCTGTGTATTTGTACTACTACTAACAATAATTAGAAAATATTCAGAAAATCAATCATTCTTCATGCACATCAGCACAAAGTACGGTGAGTTTGACCAACTTAAATGACGTCCTATAGTGGTCACTTGTGAAACATGACTTTTTTCCTGCTAAGTAACTTATGTCAGTGGTTCTCTGAGGCCATTAAAAATGGAAATGTTCTGTTCCTTCTCAAAAGAAAGGCAAAACTTTCAAAAGGAAGGCAAAAAGAAAGAAAGAATGAAAAACAAACAAACAAAAAAAAAAAACGGAAGGCATGTTAGCAGTTTCTCTTGTGTACATGAGGACACATCTGCTGTTATGTAGCTGGATTTAACATCTGCTATGCCAACATGAAACTAGTGAAAAACATTCCAGTGAAATAGTTCTTCATCTTCTGAGTTGTATATTTAGACTATGAATGAGTGAATGGATACTTTGGAAAAGCTCAAGGATTGTACTGTTTGCAATTGATATTGCCATGTGTCCAAACATGTCACCTGCTGTGGAGATGTTGTATGTTGCAATATTTTATCAGAAGCTTTCAAATGTTCATGAGTGAAGATTCCTCCTATTTTACAGGCTGAAAGAAATTGCTTAGCAATGTGTATATGTATAAATTTCACAATTAAAAAAAAAAAAAAAAGGAAAAAAAACATCCCTTTAATTATAAAATATCTGCCTATTATTCCATGCCACAATGACAGTGTCTGGAATTTTCAAACACTATTTTTCAGTCCTTTGAGAAGACATTTCCTCTAAAAAATACAAGCTTTATTTTTACCACATAAAGAGTATGTTCATGTTTATCTCTGAAAAGCAGCAAAGTTTACATAGCAAGGTGTTGGTTTTTTTTTATGTTTTAAATAATAATAATGTTTCTTAGTTACTTCTAGATGTATAGAAAATAGTCCAAATTTACCTCTCTTTAAGGGCAAAAATCTACATGTACCAACAGTGATATAATGTCTCCACTTGCAATTAATTCTATCTAGTATGGATTATGCCAGAATGCCACTTTGTAGACATGATCTGTATAAAATGGAATGCACAGAATTAACATGGTGTATTATTACCATTCAAGCTATTCAGGATGGTTCTAGATTTTTGCTTGTGACCCTTTATCAAAATATGGAGTGCCTGAAATGGCAGATTTTGTCTCCTTATTTATTGTACCTTTCCTCTTCCTCCCCACTTAGCTGCCAGTTGAGATTATCATGTCTCCTAATATATAACAATACCAATACCTAGAAAAAGGAATGGTAATAAGCAGAGAGTTCCATGGGTGTTTTGTCCTAGCTTTACAGGTAGCATGAGTGTAGTTTTGAATAAAAGTCTTAAGAAGATGAAGTTTGCAATGAAAGAGACAGCTGACATGGTAGAAAGGAGATATATAGGATATATATATTTTTTCCTTATATTTTGGCCCAAAGGAGGTAGATCATACTATACAGATTTAAAAAGAAAGAGAAAAAAGAAAAGTGTTAATATTTCTAAAAGTGTTAATATTTCTCAAAGTGTTTAATATATTTTATCCTTATTAATATTTGTTAGAGGCCAAATTTAGACTATTTTTAGACGGTAAGTAACATAAATTTGCAGCCATTTTAACAACATTCTCTGCATGTACATCTGTGTTATATATTCAGGAAACACATCCAACTATCTTAATGAACATTTATCCTATCAATGTGTCTGTGCCCCTTATTTCAAAACAATGTTGTAGATGCTGCTTCCAGGAATCAAAACATCCCATTTTTAACAAGTGCAGTGAATGGCTTCATTTTTTACTGTGTTGAAATTTGGCAAGTAAACCCCTGTCCCTAAAATACTACTTCAATTTATAGCAAATTCGTTCTATTATGAAATGTTCAACTCATGTTCTCCATCTTCTCAGCTCAATGGGCCAGCTGAGCTAGATAATGGCTACAGAGTTACTTTTCAAGTGTTCTGTTAGATGTCAGGCTGCCATTTCACATACCATTCTTCCTGCTTGTTCAAAACAAACAAGCAGAGTTTCAAGCAGAATGGAAAAATCTATATATGAATCTATTTCAGAATAAATTATACTCCCTGCTATGAAAACAAACTTTGTAGTTTATTTCTGTAAATTCATATTGCTCCAAAACTAGTCTCGGAAAGCCTAACTAGAACAGGTTCTTGTTATATTTAGGTTTCTCTATTCATTTTCTCTGGTTCTTTGACCCTTTTTATTCTTATTATGCCTGAAAAAAAAATAATCAATCAATCAAACAAACACACACACACACACACACAAAAAAAAAAGCTCCAAGGTAAAGTTTCAAACAATTCAGAGGATTTGAAATGCTTTATATTAAGAAATATAGTTATAATTGTTTTGAAAATATTTATCCGATACAAATTACTAAAACAATTTATTGAGAATTTAAAACATGATTAGCATAGCATTCAAGAACTATTTCTATATAGAGAAGTTATGTACATGTCAATATTTAATCTACTTTAACCCAAAAGGAGGTAAATATTTTTAATATAAATATTTTATTTATATTTTAATATAAATATTAATATAAATATTTGTAATATAAAGTATATAATCTAAGAAATATTCAATGCATAAATTGAAATGATTTCCAGATACGGAAAATTACACTGTATTCCAAAACTTGTTTTTAACTGGAAATGTTATATGCCAAGAATGAATGAAAGGTATAAATGAGGGTTTTAGTCTTAATTGTGCACATTTATCACATTTAGTATAGGGAAGAAGAAACATTCTCTGGTTAAGAAGTAGGGTTGGGAGTTAAGCAACCCAAGGTAAATGTTTTGCTCTAGATTTCCCATGTCATCTGCAAATCATCTGGACACTCTGGGTCTTCTCTTCCTTATTAATGCGGGTTTTGCACCGGTATATTTCTAGTGGTACTGTCACAGAGAGTTAAGGTCCTAAAGCTTTCATTTCCCGACTCTTAAATAGTGATAGAGATGTTTCTTATATTCTTATCCTTGGTTTATGGGTATTCATTAATTCATACCCATGTACTCTTCTCCACAGAAAAGTTGTAAACCTGGCAGTATAGAATGCTGATCTAGTAATTAGTTGGCAATGTAGTTCCAAAAGGAAGGCAACCTCAAAAGAGGATAGGAAATACAGAGACTTCATTGCTCACTTACACTAGTGTGCTATGTAACCCTTGACAATGGTTTTACTATTCTCTGCTTCTTCTTTCCTGACTCCATCTCTCGTATTTAGTGAAGTGACTTTTCAGTACAGATGTGTCTTAGAGTGATCGTACTTGTATATCTCTTATGGTTTCTAGGTGCTTCCTTAATATAACTGACATTGAAGAGTAACACTTCCTGTTTCACTTTTCCTGAAATCTTCAAGTGTGCATTATAAAAATAAAATCAAAATAGGCCAATAATTACCCACTCTGTAAAACAATTTCCATTGTTCCTGCTTGAAACTACTTTTTCAATGTTCTTAGTTCTTCAGATGTTCTTCACATTTTTAAAATGTGATATATTGAATTCCAAGAAATAGTAATGAATTGAGGAAAACTTTAAAAAATATATAAATATTCTAAAGTATATTAATGAGATAAATTCATCCAAAAAATATGAGACAGTTTGATTTTGACTGTTGATTTTGACTTTAATGAAAAATCTTGAAAAAGAAGAGATAAAGTATTCAAACAGATAAAAATTAGAAAAATGAGAAAAAAATAGATAAAGTATTCACTAGCAGATTGTTTTCTTAGCTTTGTCTGGAACTAAAAAGATAATGTCAGTTTGAAGAAATATAAAAACAATTTTATATACATATATTATTATATATTAATCATAATAACTTGTATTTTAAAGTAACTGAAAACACTTCCTATAGAAATCCTCTTGTTGCAATTCATTGGAGCGTTTCTCATTTTGGATTTGATGATGGGAACTTTGAGTACTTACTCGTGATGAAAATGTTACTCTCACTTAACATTTTATGAAGTACTAGAGATAATTTGAAACTCACTGAGTTAAATTCTGAAATCCTTATTCTGACAAAAATCTCTGACAAAATTCAAGCCAATGTGAGTTCTGCCTGGAAAAAGACAGATTCTGTTTGCCTAACCCTATTCAAGGCAAAAGTCTCAAGTCTTTGATGGAACAAATCCTAAAGAACTTGATTCATGCAATGTTATTGACTCCAGGCATCCACAAATATATATATATATATTTTTTTTTTTACTGTAATGGGATTTTAATTCATTTAGCTTTTCAGTTAATGCATTTATGTTTTGTTTTGTTTTTAAATTTTATTTCACGTCTTTAAAAAAGCAACTTTAGGGGCTAGATTTTTCAAGCTGCTATTTTCAGCACTATGGACAGAAGTTTCCGTTTTCAGAGATAATGCAGGCTTATGATCTCCTGCAGTTCTGAGAAGAGCATCAAGTAGCATGAGAAGCACAAATATTTGATAACACTATCCATAATTTGGACTGAACAAATACACTTTAAAAATGGTACATTAATGAAGTTTCCTTGTAATGCCTTTGAAGAGGGGGTACAGAACATCCAGAAGACAATTTAATGTCTTACAGTTCATTTTGCCACTTTCCAGATGGATTGTGTCCATGAAACTGCTTATTATCAAGTATTAGAATAAGGATGGACATTGTTAGTTTTAAGGCAATTACACAGAGGAAAAATGTGCTTGGTAAAACCTTTCCTTAGACCTTGAGGAGTCACAAATTCCCATTAATATAAAAATAAAAATATAGAAAAAGAAGATGGGGTTCTTTTTCATTTTAATTTACCTGTGGATTCATGATATTTTATCTAGTGATTGCTTTTTGAGTCAATGTCTGTTAAGTATGCTTCTCCAAATTTCACTGGAAAAACAATTGCCAAGGTTTCTTCTTTCTTAACTGAGAGAGAAGTGTATGAATACAAAATTTCAGTAAATAGCAACATATAAATGTTCATCAACAGAATTTGCCATACTTTTAGGATTCTTGAAATCATAATATTTCATTAAGAGGGTTTGTATTAAGTTTGAGAGTACCATTGAGACTTTGATTGTGCAATATATTGTGCAAACAAATCATTTAATTATTTGACACAAAAAAATACACTGGGAAGATGGTTGATGTATTTTATTGAATATTTAATTCTGTCTATATTTGGAGAATTGGACTGGACATTTGTCTGCTTAGCTCCTACCAGTATTTTTCTGGAGACCAATAGTTGTCTTCAGCTTTGCACAATCAAAGTATTCCAAGACTTGATTTCATGTCAAATATAAGACAAATTTCATATATTTCCTAGCTGGCTGTTTCTTGAAGTGTTAAGTTGTGCCAAGAAAAAAAAAAAATCTATGGTGTTCATCTTAATATTAATTTTCCCATTTAAAATAAATGCAGTTTAACATGAGTTTTTATTCACATTACATCATAGATGAGATACTCAGGCCAATATAAACATGTTTTCTTGATGCACTTTATTCATGACAGTATAGATTAATTAATGCCATAATTTACTGTGCTTATTAGTAATTTAATTAGGATTGTATTTACTTTTAAATGACTGAACTGTTAATTTGAAATACGTCTCAAAACATTACAGATTTTTGTTTCAGAAATGCAAAAATAGTTGAGTACATTAATGATATCAACATAAGTATTCATTTAGATACAGTCATTTAAAGGAAAAAAATGAGTAGTGCTTTTTTGTTGTTTTTTGTTTGTTTGTTTGTTTTAATACTAGTTTAAAAATATCTATAAAATAAAATATCTGTAAAAATAGAACGACTATGGAAGTGATTATCCCCTTGCATTGGTGGGACTGCACCTTGAGTACTGTGCTCAGTTTTGGGCCCCTAACTACAAGAATGAGTTGCTGGAACATATTTAGAGAAGATAAGCACAAATATATAACTTAAAAACATTATTTTAAGTTTGGTCATTGTACTAACAGCAAAATAAAAGCTCTGAAAGGGTGAAAGCCTGCTTACTTAATCTTAGCTTGCTAAAACTTAGTTGCCTAAGTGTTTAGAGTAGTTGCTAAAATAGGTGGCAATTGGAATAGAGTTTATTGCAATATACATTAAAGAAACAGTTATCTAGACAGCTGATTTATGTGAAATACTGGAAGGTTAGCAAAAGTATTCCAGAACAATTAAAAACCGTGAAGTAAGCACCTCAGAATCATCCGGTAGCAGGAGGTATCTGTCTGACTAGTCTAATTCAAGTTAGGTGCGTAAATGTAGCAAGTGTGAGTAACCTTCAATATCTCTGTTAAAAATGAATTTTGTATATAATATATCCTTTTACACTTTAAAATTATATCAGGAATAACAAGGCAGCACTAAGCTCTACACATGACAACAGTTGAACTTTAAAGTTAAATATTTCCTCCAGCCATCTCTCTGTAGGTTACACCCTGATTTGCTGTCTGAAAGGTGCCAGCAAAAATTGTCAGAACCCTGAGAGTAGGAGGGGAAAATCAAATGGCAGAACAAAAAGAAAAATAGGAATTGAAAGTACTTTTTTTCAAAGACAGTTGACAGACAACTTTGGTCTAGTTTATGCACAAGTGAAGCTTTGAAGAGCTTAAATTTTCTCTGCCTAAGTGGGTGCCAAAGTTCATTATTTGAACAGCCCCTGACTGTTCCAAAATTTTACTTTTTTTTTTTTTGTAACATTGTTTTTTATTTAGAAAGTGCAGCAATGACTTTCCCACAGGCAAGTTTCACCTTTTGGAGTATAAAGCATTATTTTTGATTTCTAAATGAATTAGGGGAAAGTATCTGTTTACTCCTTCGTACTATATATTTTTTTCTTTCTTTCTCTAGTGAAATCTCATTTGAATGATCTTTTAATTCTGAAGTGCCATGGGGATCTACTGGCATGTGATTATGTTTGTCATGTATTTTCCAGATAAAAAAGTGAAGTGTAGTAAATCCTTTAAGTATTTGAAGCACCTCTGATACTTACAATATGTGGAAATATGTATGTTAAATATATCACCATAAATGCCTAGCTAAAGAGAAATGCAGTTAAAGAATTTTACACACAGTAGTTCCCTATATATGCCTATTATTGCTGTGCGTACTAGTGTTCCGTGAGTACTGTAATCAGTGATAACAGACCTATTCTTTATACATTGAAATGGTTGATAGTATGAACTAGCAATAAAAATAATCATCCCTAAAGAATATTACCATATAAGTCTTCTGGAATTAGCTTTGTCATTTCTTCTGAGACTAAATTTTCCAAACATTACAGAAGTAGACATTTTTGTTTAATCACTACAAAGAGTAGGAACTTGCAATAGTTTTAGTAATCATTCGGTTACATGCAAACCTTTACACACTTAAGTGTGCTAAATTCAGAATTTAAAATACTTTGTGCACTTCAAGTAACTGTCATCAGTGACTTGCTCTACTGCTGGGTTGAGAACCCACCTCAAAACATGTGTTTCATGACTGTACTCAAACTAACTGCTTATTTAGAGGCGATGATAAATGCAAGATTTAGTTTTTGCATGCCAACGTGCAAACAGAGAAGAGCAGAAACCAAAACACGTATCAATCAAACTGAAAGGGAATTTGGGGAAAATTAATTTAATCTATTGCCAATTAAAATAGATTTGGGTATTGAGAAACAAAGTCAACATTAAAACAACATCTTTCCCCCACTCCTCATTCTGTTTTTTTCAAGGCTCAATTTTACCCTGTACCCTTTCCCTGAGCAGTGCAGAAGTTGTGTTCAGTCCATAAGAGCTCCTCTCTGCTGCTCCTACCTCCACACTTTTCCCCTTTTTACAGCTATGGGCTCTCCACCACCCAAAATTCCTTAAGGAAATATTCAGCTGCTCCAGCATGGGGTCCTGTGTGCTCTTCAGTGTGGGTATCTGCTCCAATGAATCTACCAATATCATTTTTTTTTATGTACTCCAAGTCTTATCCTTTCTTTCCACACTGTAAGTCATCTATGAAATTGCTCTGTGTATGTCTTGCTGTCAAATAAGCTCATCATGGCTCATGATCTTATCATAGAATTCTTCAAGAGCTATCCCCTGTTGCTTAAACCAATAAAGCTACTGGCAGGTTTATAAACTTCCTTTTCTAATTAAACTCTTTTTAAATCCATGTAGTTGTTTTTCTTCAGCCTCTTTGGGAACTGGTTATCTTACAGCCTGTACAACTAAAATTATTATTACTACCTTTGCTATTTCCATTTTCTGATTTCTGACATTTTTCCTTTCATTGCTTATTCTCTGACATCCAAAATATTGTCCCATTGTTGTCCATCAGAAATAGTCCATTAATTTTATCTTTTTTTTTTTCTTTTTTTTTCTAACCAGTCTGACTTTATCCCCCTTCCTTTGGTCTCCCCAAACAAAACACACTTCCAACATTCATTTTTGGAATTAGGTTATCTTTAAGTTCTTCTGTAAGTTTTAATGAATGCATCACAAATAACATCACCATGTTCAAATGCATTTTCTTTTACATCTCTGTGGGGGATATGAGGATAGTCTCTGTAATATCCTGTTTGCTAGACTTTCATATTTAGAATGTTTTGTCTACATGACACTATAAATAAGGAATATATTTCCAGAGGAGATGTATAGAGACACATGAGGAAGATAACATCCAAAAGCTAATATGATTATTTAGTAAAGACCTCTACATAATCCTATGCTTATTTACAGTAACTGTTAATCCTCCATTTTGATGTGGACTTACACTTGCTGAATAGCAACATATTTAAGAAGATAAATATAAGTAACTTGTCCAAACTCAGACAGTGTTGGAATTGAAAGTAAAAATCAGGAGCCCTTTTCTCATACAACCTAATTCTATACTGTGTAGACAAGGCTGTAAGTGAAATGTGAGTCCCAGCAGAAAATCTTGTAAATTTCTCATTTTGAACCTGATGTTACCTTACAGGCCAACTTTATTTATTTATTTTTATTTATTTATTTATTTATTTATTTATAACAATATAAATTTAACTCACAAAATTTGATTTTTTCCCTAAGTAAGTATCAATGGTTGTTTAAAGAACTTTCCATTCAGAGTGAGTAAATAGCCCCATTTCAAAACTACTCATTAGTAGTTATGATTAAGTAGTGTGAAAAATAATGAGGTATCTGAAATGAGAGTACCAATGCTTAAATTGATTGCATGAATTCTTGGATTAATAAAATCCAATTATTCTCATATGTAATTGGCACAAATTTTATTTGTATCTCCTTCTTAATAAGTTTGCTAATGCTATCAGAAAGTAAACAAAACAAACTAATTGCAAATGAATACAAAGTTCAATTAAACCTCAAAACCCTGCCAAGCCAGCTTTGTGTACAGATTAGTCAAAGTCCTCATTTATCCATTGAATGCATACAGAGCTAATGGGCAGAGCAATACTCACATGTGAGTAGATGATATGGAGAAATTGGATCAGCATGTTACATGCCTGGGAGAGAGCTAGATATGGAAAAATTGGAACAGAATGTTTCATGCCTGGGAGAGAACTAGAGGTTTTTTTGTTTGTTTTGTGTTTTTTGTTTGTTTGTTTGTTCGTTTTTATTTTTATTTTTTATTTAATGGGGCATATTTTTCAGATCATGAAATTATAGAACTTTTACCTCTTATATATATATTGTCTTTAACAATGAATTGTGGTTGCTTCTATAGAATAGGTAAGCTCGGTGCTCAGAACGTAGAGACAACTTACAATATTCTGAGATTTTTAGGGGAATTTTTTAATATGGATTTGAGGAAGACCCATTAATTGATTTCCCTTTTTTTCCACCAAGAAAACAGATTTTATTTTGTTAATAATCACTGGAGATTATTATAGATGATCAAGAAATAACTATTTATAACAAGAACAGTCTGAACTAGAATGAGAAAATATCTCAAAAAATTTATAGATGAAAGATTAATAAAATGTAGTCAGAGGCTTGGTGAGACTTACTGAATGTCTTATTAAAAGAGTAACACTTGTTCAAAGATATGAAGATGGGTAAAAAAAAGTATTTTTTTACATTTTGAGATTCTTGTTTGTTTTGGGAGAAATTCATGACACACTTGCTGAATATCTCTTTGTGAATGAAATGAAGGAGAAGAAGAAAATTGATATCATGGTAAGCTCTTTTCGTACAACATTTTTTCAGGAAAGAGGTAAATAATGTGTTGCATGGGTTTCTTGGTTTTTGTTTGTTTTGTATACAAGTACAGGAATAACTCACAAAATAGGACCTGGTGACAACAGGAAACTTAAATTATTGGATATATGTTAGGAAAGCAAGAATCTGCTATCTCAGAAAGTTCTTGGGATATCTTGGGATCAGCATTTTCATTATTTAGAGGAGAGTTATTTTAGATTTAACTTTGTCAGAAACTGGTTGAATAACAATAGTAATTAATTTTAGTAAAAGTTGATCAAAACCAGTCAAGTTTCTGATTTTAAGGAAAAAAGGTATTGGTAACAGTTAAATGAAGGCAGTGGACTTCAAATAAAGCAGACCTCAATGACTTGAGGAAAATAGTTGTTAAGGACTTAGAAAACTGTTCTGAGGGATAAAGGATTGTAAAAGAGCTCACAGGTATATTTAAATTCAACAATATCCCATATCAGGAGAAAGAATCATAGTGAAAGACCAGTAGGCAGTATCAGGAAATATGGAGTTATCCAAAATTAAATTTAAAAGGCTTATAGGAATGAAATTACATCTGAGTAAGAACTTAAAAGAAAACAATAAAATATGTCATAAATACATGCATATATGTAAAAATATTTTTAAAAGAGTGACAGGTGGTTCTGACCATACATGGTTAGAAAAAATATTTATCTAGTTCAGTGTTCTTCTTCCAGCTGTAAAGGAAGGGTAGAAAAGTGAAGGGTAGAAAAAAAATATATATATTGCCAGTACAAATTTTATTTAAAAAGGCAACAGAATTGAAGGCAAAGAATTAAGTTATTATTGGTTCTCAACATTTCAATGAAAACGCTTCTTGTATTTCTTACCACATCTGAAACTCGGGTTTTATAAACCAGTGGCAGGAAAAAATGGAAGAGCCACAGCAAGAAGGGCTGTTCCCTTACTCAATTTTATTGTGTATTTTATTTTATAGCAAAAGCTATTGATTTGCTTTTTAATGCAGATTAATGTTTTTATCTTGTTTGAGGGTCTCCAAACTCGCAATACCCCCATGAGTCATATTAGACACTACAATCAATTGAAATGGGAGTTGCCAAGATAAAATGGCTATTAAAACACTCATATTTTTCATTGTTATTCAGTATTTGTGTAGGCGTGATGAACCAAAGCTGTAAGGGTCTTAGTGTTGCCTGTATGGTTTAGAAATATCTAAAGGCAGACCATTCTCTGAATATTTTTACTTTTACACATTTGAGAAGTACATTGCACTCATACAAATAGGTACATATAAGTATTTATAAAACTCAATGCTGAATAAAAAGCAAATTAAAAATGAGGAAAAGAAGATGCGAGATGTTTTTCAAGAGGAAAATGAAAATACTAAGAATACATATGTGGTTTTACCAGCATGAGAGAGGAATGCCTCTTTAGGTTCTTTTCTTTTTTATGTGCTGTAGGTCTGTATATAAAAACCTATGGTTAAACATACAAATATCTGCTTTAGAGAATTATCTATCTGTTTGAACAGTTTGAGACTCTATTGTACGTAAAGCGATGAACACAGACATTTTGCTATGATCTTGTTTTCTCTACTGCTTTTTTAAGCTGTAGATAGCATTCCATTATTGTGCTGCTTTTGCTACTGCTGTTGTTCCCCCAGTATTCAACTTAGACAAATCCATACCTTTTCTAGCTTTACTTTCTTATGTAGAAAAATAGTTTCTAAAGATGTCACAAATACACAAGCCTAATGCCTTACTGATCACTCAGAGTCTATGGTAAAAAATACATAATCCTAAATAGAGATAGTCTGATACCATTCTCGAAGATACTACTGCTTCTAAGTTTAATAAGATTGACTTGCTGTCTTTATCATGACCAAGATCACATTCTTATAACAATACAAAATGACACACTGACAATCGCTGCTGAAATGCAGAACTTGGAGGCTCAATATTCAGTTCAGTAAAAACTCTCTCCTTCTGAAAACTACTTTTCTTGTGCTGCAGTCAGACTCTCTTTTCTGTATAGTCAGGTTGAAAACGTTTGCAACACTTTAAAAGAGCCCCCAGTGTCAAAGCAAGCCTGACTAATTTCTTCTTCTCTGAGACTGTACCATCCGTAGCTGTGGCCTTCCCTGAATTCTCAGAACTGTCCATAGAAAGAAATTTGCCAAAACTTCTATAGTATGTGAAGAAGTAATATGACCAGATGTAATTACACTGATTCATGAAACCTTTTCAAAATGAAACATTGTTTATTAATCCACTAGAATCTACTGTACAAAGCCCTGCTGTTCACACAACCAAGCCAAACCTTAACTTTGACTGTGTTTTAGCAAAGCTCTCTGCCTTGTTTGTAAGAGTCTTTGTTTCTCTGTTCTGATCTTCTCTAAAAGGGCTTAGTTGTTAGAAAAAAAGGATGCCTGCTCATAGGAGTTTAAAAAAATAAATAAAAAAAGGCAAAAAAAAAGCTGAATTGATCATATACATGATTACCGCTTTAAATATATAGAAAGAAAAAATATGTTACGACTTGTGTTGTTAACATTCAACCATTTTTTCTTTCTGATTTCTTTTTAAAGCTTATTCAAATGAATCAGACAGTAGCATCTGTGTGAAGGTTGATATACCTTCCTGGTCATGGATTCTTGTGGAGACACAAAATGTCTGTGCAGTCACCTATGACCAGAGCAGTAATAATGGCATATTTAAAATAGTGTAGGACTGATACATGGATTATCACAAATTGCCGTGAATTTAGCAAATTATTTGTCTGCCATTTGTATGAGGTGCAAATCAGTCGTAAATATGTCTGATAAGTAAGTTACTCAAAAGGTAAACCATTTCTTTTTGTCTTTTTCTTTTTTTTTTTTCCTCTACTGTCTGTAATTATTAAATGCAAGCACACATAAGAATATATTTTATATTCTCTGTCCAATATGCTTTAAAATCAAGGGTCAGGAATACACTTGCCGAGGCGATCGGCTCCGGGGCAGACGCGTGCTGCAGCGGAGCGGGGGATTGAGGCGGGCAGGGCTTTTTTTCCAGCATCAGGGCCACTCGAGGCAGCCGCCAGGACCCTGCAGCCCCCGCAAGGGAGGCTGACGAGGCGTAGGGGGAGCCAGCAGCGCCCCCTCCCCGGCCGTTCAAGAGCAGCCCCTAGGGCGCGCGAGCGACCAGGAGCGCGGCGACCAGGGCAGGCAAACAGGGCGGGGCGCGGCAGTTTGCGCGGCAGTTCGCGCAGCGAGGGCGGAGAGGGCAGAGTTTCCCCCCGCCCATAAGAACAACATCTTTAACGGCTGTCGACCGCTAGCTAGGCTGCGGTGGTCTTCACTAGGCAGAGCGCTCTCTCTAGACAGTCTGTAACCACCCAGACTGACCGCCTGCTCAATAGTGCGGCAGTTCAGGTCTCTGGGTGCAGGGACTGTCTGAGCCTGTTGCTGCCATCTGAGGGAGGCAGAGGCACTGTGTGTGTGAGGTGCGAGCAGGTGGATGACCTGGTCCGCCTGGTGGCAGAACTCAAAGAGGAGGTGGAGAGGTTGAGGGCTATTAGGGAGTGTGAGCGGGAGATAGACTGGTGGAGTGACTCCCTGCAGGGCCTGAAGGAGAGGTACCGGGGTGAGACACCCCAAATGGGGATGGACCCCCTGCCCTGTCGCTGTCAGGCAGAGGGAGGTGACCTAGGAGTTGAGGAGGGATGGAGACAGGTCCCTGCTCAACCTTTCAGGCAACAACCCCCCTACCGGCCCCACCTTCCCACGTGCCCTTACATAACAGATTTGAGGCCCTGGAGCTTGAGAGACCGGTGGGTGAGGACGAGGTAGAAAGTCTACCCAGGAGGATGCCTAGGGCGAGGAAGCCGACTCCACGCCTCAAGACTGCCTCCACCAAGAAAGACAGAAGGGTGATCGTAGTAGGCGACTCCCTTCTCAGGGGCACAGAGGGCCCTGTTTGTCGGCCTGACCCTACCCATAGGGAAGTCTGCTGCCTCCCTGGGGCCAGGGTCAGGGATGTTGCCAGAAAGCTTCCCAACCTGGTTCGCCCCTCTGACCACTACCCTCTTTTGATAGTCCAGGCTGGCAGTGATGATCTTGAAGAGAGAAGCCAAAAGGCTATCAAACGGGACTTTAGGGGACTGGGACGGTTAGTGGATGGAGCGGGAGTACAGGTGGTGTTTTCATCCATCCCTGCAGTAGCAGGGAGGGGTACAGAGAGGACACGGAAAGCCCACCTGATTAACACGTGGCTCAGAGGCTGGTGCCAACACAGAAATTTTGTTTTTTTTGACCATGGGGTGCTTTACTCGGCACCCGGCCTGATGGCCGCAGGCGGGTCCCTATCTCTAAGGGGAAAACGGATCCTAGCCCAGGAGCTAGCAGGGCTTATTGAGAGGGCTTTAAACTAGGTAAGAAGGGGGACGGGGCTGAAATTAGGCTTGTTAGAGGTGTGCCAGGGGGAACAATGGCAAAGCCGGGGAAGAAGGCAACGGCCCAACTGAAGTGCATCTACACTAATGTACGCAGCATGGGTAACAAACAAGAGGCGCTGGAAGCCATCATGCAGCAGGCAGGCTATGACTTGGTTGCCATCACGGAAACGTGGTGGGACCACTCTCATGATTGGAGTGCTGCAATGTCTGGCTATAGGCTCTTCAGAAGGGACAGGCGGCACAGAAGAGGTGGTGGTGTGGCTCTCTATATTGGAGAGTGTTTAGATGTTGAGGAACTTGAGGCTGGGAATGATAAGGTTGAGTCCCTGTGGGTTAGGATCAGGGGGAAGGCCAACAAGGCAAGCATCCTGGTGGGGGTCTGTTATAGACCTCCGAACCAGGATGAGGAGACTGATGAGGAGTTCTACAGGCAGCTGGCAGAAGCCGCAAAATCGTCAGCGCTTGTTCTCATGGGGGACTTCAACTTCCCAGACATATCCTGGAAGCACAACACAGCCCAGAGAAAGCAGTCTAGGAGGTTTCTGGAGAGCGTGGAAGATAGCTTCCTGACGCAGCTGGTTAGTGAGCCTATCAGGGGAGGTGCCCCGCTAGACCTTCTGTTCACAAACAGAGAAGGACTGGTGGGAGATGTGGTGGTTGGGAGCTGTCTTGGGCAGAGTGACCACAAAATGGTAGAGTTCTCTATTCTTGGCGAGGTCAGGAAGGGGACCAGTAAAACTGCTGTCTTGGACTTCTGGAGGGCTGACTTTGAGCTGTTCAGGACACTGGTTGGCAGAGTCCCTTGGGAGGTGGTTCTGAAGGACAGAGGAGTCTAGGAAGGCTGGGCACTCCTTAAGAAGGAAATCTTAATGGCTCAGGAGCGGTCTGTCCCCACGTGCCCAAAGACGAGCCGACGCGGAACTAGACCGGCCTGGCTGAGCAGAGAGTTGTGGCTCGAGCTTAGGAGAAAAAGGAGGGTTTATAATCTTTGGTAAAGAGCGCGGGCCACTCAGGAGGACTATAAGGATGTTGCGAGGCTGTGCAGGGACAAAATTAGAAAGGCCAAAGCTCATCTGGAGCTCAATCTGGCTACTGCCATTAAAGATAACAAAAAACGTTTTTACAAATACATCAACACAAAAAGGAGGACTAAGGAGAATCTCCATCCTTTACTGGATGCGAGGGGAAACTTAGTTACAAAAGATGAGGAAAAGGCTGAGGTGCTCAATGCTTTCTTTGCCTCAGTCTTTAGCGGCAAGACCGGTTGTTCTCTGAATACCGGGTACCCTGAGCTGGTGGAAGGGGATGGGGAGCAGGATGTGGCCCTCATTATCCACGAGGAAATGGTTGGCGACCTGCTACAGCACTTGGATGTACGCAAGTCAATGGGGCCAGATGGGATCCACCCGAGGGTACTGAGAGAACTGGCGGAGGAGCTGGCCAAGCCGCTTTCCATCATTTATCGGCAGTCCTGGCTATCAGGGGAGGTCCCAGTCGACTGGCGGCTAGCAAACGTGACGCCCATCTACAAGAAGGGCCGAAGGGTAGACCTGGGGAACTATAGGCCTGTTAGCTTGACCTCAGTGCCAGGGAAGCTCATGGAGCAGATTATCTTGAGTGTCATCACGCGGCACTTGCAGGGCAACCAGGCGATCAGGCCCAGTCAGCATGGATTTACGAAAGGTAGGTCCTGCTTGACGAACCTGATCTCCTTCTATGACAAAGTGACGCGCTTGGTGAATGAGGGGAAGGCTGTGGATGTGATCTACCTTGACTTCAGTAAGGCTTTTGACACCGTTTCCCACAACATTCTCCTCAAGAAACTGGCTGCTCGTGGCTTGGACTGGCGTACGCTTCATTGCGTTAAAAACTGTCTGGATAGCCAGGCCCAAAGAGTTGTGGTGAATGGAGCCAAATCCAGTTGGAGGCCGGTTACTAGTGGAGTCCCCAAGGGCTCAGTGCTGGGGCCGGTCCTCTTTAATATCTTTATCGATGACCTGGATGAGGGGATCGAGTGCACCCTCAGTAAGTTTGCAGATGACACCAAGTTAGGTGCGTGTGTCGATCTGCTCGAGGGAAGGAAGGCTCTGCAGGAGGATCTGGATAGGCTGGACCAATGGGCTGAGGCCAACTGCATGAAGTTCAACAAGGCCAAGTGCTGGGTCCTGCATCTGGGGCGTAACAACCCCAAGCAGCGCTACAGGCTGGGAGATGAGTGGTTGGAAAGCTGCCTGACAGAGAAGAACCTGGGAGTACTGGTTGATAGGCAGCTGAATATGAGCCAGCAGTGTGCTCAGGTGTCCAAGAAGGCCAACAGCATCCTGGCTTGCATAAGAAGCAGTGTGGCCAGCTGGTCTAGGGAAGTGATTGTCCCCGTGTACTCGGCTCTGGTGAGGCCGCACCTCGAGTACTGTGTTCAGTTTTGGGCCCCTCGCTACAAGAAGGACATGGAGGTGCTTAAGAGAGTCCAGAGAAGGGCAACGAAGCTGGTGAGGGGTCTGGAGAACAAGTCTTACGAGGAGCGGCTGAGGGAGCTGGGATTGTTCAGCCTGGAGAAGAGGAGGCTCAGGGGAGACCTCATCGCTCTCTATAGGTACCTTAAAGGAGGCTGTAGCGAGGTGGGGGTTGGTCTATTCTCCCACGTGCCTGGTGACAGGACGAGGGGGAATGGGCTAAAGTTGCGCCAGGGGAGGTTTAGGTTGGATGTTAGGAAGAACTTCTTTACTGAAAGGGTTGTTAGGCATTGGAATGGACTGCCCAGGGAGGTGGTTGAGTCGCCATCCCTGGAGGTCTTTAAAAGACATTTAGATGTAGCCCTTAGTGATATGGTTTAGTGTAGGACTTGTTAGTGTTAGGTCAGAGGTTGGACTAGATGATCTTGGAGGTCTCTTCCAACCTAGACGATTCTGTGATTCTGTGATTCTGTGAATAACCCCTCCCCCCAAAAAAGTCAGTTTAATGTGTTGTTTATTTATACATGCAGACATGCACACACATAGCCTTGATAGTCCACAGTGAAGGGCAAGTGTACATCTTCCATTTGGATTTGTGTTAAGATAAAATGTCTGATAATTGTAGATTTTATATTCTTTATTCATCCAAAGAGACCACAAAGTCTAATAAAGTTATAGAAAGAGATCATGAAAATTTGCTGTGATATTTTGATATTAAAGCAAATAACAGAAGAGGGAAAATACCAGTTTCTAATTAGAACAACACAAATATTGATTTCTTTCTGGCTTTGATGCTTAACAGGTTAATTGACATGAAATATTTTCTAGTACATGTTTTTAAAATGCATTTACAAATGTTTCAGTTGTGGAATACTGGTGTCTCTGAATTTCTTCAAGAACCGGTGGTGAGACACAGCTTCTTCCAGAGTATGAATAACCTTTGCAGAAGCCTTTCACTCTTTACTGAATGTAGAACTGGTGTTTCTGGGATAAAATTAGCTTTTGCAAACTGCTGTTATTGAAACAAGATGCACCAGTTATCAATTCTTGTAGTTGTTCTTTTTTCATTTGAGGCAAGCTGAAATGCCTTATTTTAAGTGATCATACTAATGTTGGGTTTCAGAAATGCTCATAGCTAGACACTCTAGTCATTTGAGTAGTGAATGAATTGCATATTGACACATGTAGGTCTTATTCATTACTATACTGGAGACTCTCCTGATGTGAAGGGCAGACTGGATTCAGTTGCCCACTTGCAAAGGTGTATGGTAAAATTGGCAACCAGCATTTCTTTCACCCCGCTGGGAAATCTGCCCATTAGATTTTAATTTTTATTATCTCCAACTAAAACTCAAATGCTTTGGAAACATCAAAATGAAGTTAACTGATACAAAACTCAAAATACAAATTCTGTTTCAGTTGAATCTCTTCAGTTAATCAGGCTGAAACTACTTCAGTCCTCTTGCAATTACCTTTTCAGGCTACTAACCAGTTAATCAAAAATTCTCCAAACAAACAAAAGAGAAACTGTAATAAACTCTAATACAGCTGTAATTCTAATGTCTAAACTACAGTAATATGAGGTGTTGGAAAACCGTTGGGTATAATGTCCAAGTACAGTTAAGGGAGGCCATTATTTACTTAAGTGTTATCTTCTCTTTTGATAATGCAGCATAACATACAAGACTTAGTCAATTCATAAACCAGATCCCAATTCTCTCAACAGAGGTTGTTGACATTCACAGAGACCTCTCAATTAATGCTGGTGGGAGGATAATGAAGCAGTCTTTTCATTCAGGATAGATTGCTAATTAAAATAAATTAATAAATAAATACGTTTGCCTATATTTGGGTTGAGATCTACTTTACTCTTCTGCAGAGCACCTGAAATTTTGCCTTTGAAGAAAGATATACACTTTTTTCCCTGCCTAAGGTTTTCTAATAATCTATAGTTGTCCAGAGGATATAGAGTGAGTAAAAAGAACATTCTGTGTAAATATTATGGGTTTTGGAAACATTTTCCTAGGAACTGTTAGACACAAATTCTGAACTTTCCTTAGCAGGTGTATGTGCAGTGCTTTGCCACAGGATCACATTTCCTTCTTCTTTCTCAAAGAAAGGAAAAAGTCCAAAGACAGTTAAATAAAAATGTAGGCATGTATGACTAAGGCATGTTTAGAGCATCCTACCTTACATATACAAGCCTTCAGATTCACAAGGTGATGTAAAGACCCAACCCTACAAAGCGCTAAATGTCTTTGTCAAAGACTGAGAACGCTCATATTAAAAAATGACATTCCAGCACCATGAAAAACACAATATCAATGTTTACATATGTAGAGTCAGTATACAGGAAGTTTAACTATATCGACACATATTCAGAACCTACTTCATACCTTTATGTTTATCGTGATGCAACACAAAACACCAAAGCATTTCAAACAGAACTCTTAATAGGATTTATGACAGGATTCTTTCACAAAACATAGTTAGCAATAAGTTACTGAAAATACAGTGATGAAAAGAGAACTAAAGCTAGATGATCTATGTAGCACTAAATCTGCAATCCCCACTCCTCTATCTGAAATAGCATTCCTTTATATCACAAAACAGGGTAATGTACAACCACAATGAATATAACAAAACAGATGCATCCTCTCTTGCATCTTATATAAAGGGAAAAAATAAATAAATGGGTCAAACACAATACCTCCAATGTTCTCCTTTAGTTCTACTTCCAGCCCTTGAAACACACATTAAAATTAAAATCCTGATGAACCATTAGTGTGCTAACTCTACTATAAACTATTCCTTATTAGCAGCATGGTCTTTTGTTACATTACAATAAGCTTTCAAAATCAATAGCTGTCAGTTGCACCAGTGGAAGTGATATTAAAATTTATCTAGTGCTTTTGTTTTAAATACTGTGAAAGAACTCTGTACAGTTTAAACAAAATTCTTTGCTTGTTTTCTATTCTATTATACTGATGACCTCCACAGACAGAAAAACTACTTCAAGATCCAGTGAAATTCATCATTTTGCCACAGCAAATTATTGTGGTTTACATCACAGCTGAATAATTTATTGGAACTTAAGCCTGTCATTTTACCTTGAGTTACCCCAATATGCTTGGCTTAAATAGATGCAGGCTCGCAGAGTACCTAGTAGCAAG
Organism: Anser cygnoides; assembly: GCF_040182565.1. Taxonomy (NCBI): domain Eukaryota; kingdom Metazoa; phylum Chordata; class Aves; order Anseriformes; family Anatidae; genus Anser; species Anser cygnoides. The sequence continues at coordinate 15,885,924 of NC_089877.1, read as the reverse complement.
GAAACATTTTTCCTCATTTTCCTCCAGTGGTAACTTCTGTAATAGCAAAGACAAAAAGACACACTATCTAGCATTAGAAAGTAGACACAAGGAGCCCACACTTCTCTAAGCTGAGAGACTTTCCATTCATCTTCTAGAGCTCATGGTCCACAGCTTTTAGAAGAACAGCTGAGATCATCTTGATGACTCTTGCATCTATGCACAGCCTTTTTGGTCAAAAGAACCCTTAGATAAGAATAATTTTAGGACTAACTTGTGCTCAGCCCAAAAGTTAACTGTACAATAGTGTTGACTAACCCATTTCTAGATATTATTAAAAAATCAGAAGCATGAAGTGTCTTGAATCTTGCATTACTTGTGTATGTAAAGTTCTGTTCAATTCAGATTGGAATCTCAAAAATTTTGATAAGATTTCCATATGATCTTCAGCTAAAAGGAATCAGGACCTCTTTCCAGCCTTGATTTAATATCTTTCTATCTATCTATCTATCTACCTACCTATCTATCTATCTATTTAAAATACCATCTAGAAATGTAGCCTAAATTGGTTATAGAAGATCCCTTTCCTTATTGCCAAATTCTACTTGGTATTCTGTTGTCTACTCCTTAGTGAAACCAGTTTCCTTTCTGGTCTATATTTGGAAGCTGAGTCTTATTGCTCATAGAAATTACCTGTATGAAGAATAGACAAATATTAGAAGATTTTGTAAACTTAAGGACAAAAAAATTTCTGTTGTCAGCCTCTTCAGAAGAAAAGTGGGAAACTTCATCTTGATTAAACAAGACCTCATCAAATAATGAACAGAGACTGATAGTTATAGCCACTGTTGGCTTTTTGTGTAGAAAGAAATGAATTAATCTCCTTCTACATTTTATTTCCATAAGACATAAAAAGAGAGAGATAGAGAGAAAACTTTTATATGAAAAAATGAGAAAATGAGAAACTTTTCGTATGCATGGGAAAGTACAGTATGGATGTGAGCCAGCACACTGACTAAACTGCTTCAGTCATTTGCCATAAATTCCTGTTAGTTACAGCAAGATAAAGAACATCTCATTCAATGTAATGAGGAACATTCACAGAACAATCACCTCTGAAGTGTAAACAAACATTTATTACAGCATTTCGGCTTTGTAAGTCTCTTTTATTGTTTTCACAGTCTCAAACAGGTGGAGATTTTTAACACATACATCTTGTGACATTCTTTTAAATAAATGCAATTTAAACAATACTAATTTTAAAATAGTATTATTGAAATATAATTATTTTCCAAAATTATTGGATAATTATTTGAAAATCTCCATAGATTAGATAAAGCTCTGGATAGTTGACAAGAAAAGTTGCAGAATCCATGTCTCATAGTATAGTATACAAACAAAAAAGAGCAGAATTTTTAGCCAAGTTATAGAGTTCCTGTTTTAAGAGAATATGACTCTTCACTCCATTTGACAATGAATGAAATTGTGACTACTCAGTCCCTGAAAATCGGAGATTAAGTGCAAGAGGAATAATTCATCTTTTATGGATGACTCTAATAAATATATTAGTTCAAGCAAGAGCAGAATCTGGCTTTCAATCAGCAGGTTTCATCCAATTATAAATAGTCTAATTCCTGTTATTTGATACTTCCAAATAAAAGGTTAGTCATGCTCCAAAAATAATGTAAATGCAACTAAAATAAAGGTTAATCTGTCTCTCAGGATTACATTGTTTTAAGGTTATACGGGCAATTTCTTTAAAGGAGATGTGTTCAAGCCCACATAACCTGTCAGTGCTAGGAAGAACATCTGGAAATATTGATCTAAACTGGGTAATTTGTTATTACTTCCAGAGAATGAAATACTAAAATTAAGGCAGCATCCTGACAAATTAAGCTCAGGCATATTTTATCTTCTGTACTTTGTTCTAAGGACAGAAAACCAGTTTAAGTGTATTGGACAGCATTGTGTAGTTTTACCAATTATATGGAGAAAACTATCTTTGATTGTGTCCCTTGGAAACTAATATTAGTAACGAATAAAAAGTTTCTATCCAGCTCCCAGTTTGCTGCTGGAGAATTGTTTACTGTTGTCATGTACCCAATTTACTACTTCAAAATGGCAACTTAACTAAACTGAAAAGGAATTGAAATTCATCTTTTTTTATTTTTCTTTATCATCCCTCTCTATTCACTACTATATGATCAGAATAGCCTTGTATTCCCAGGCACAGAGTTTGGAGTGGCTTGGGTTTTCTACCCCCTGCATAACTTGCAGTCCACTTAAGGACACTAAGTATTTTTAGTAATATTAAATAAAAGCCTGTTTTCCCTTTCCCTTTCCCTTTCCCTTTCCCTTTCCCTTTCCCTTTCCCCTTTCCCCTTTCCGTTCCATAGGATTTCAGAGTCCTCATATTTTGCACTTTATACTTCAAGCCTTTCCTGCGACTCGTGCAGGCATTCAACATGAGAAGTATCTTTCTCATTTTTTTTTTAAAGTTTGCTCATTTTCCTCATTTACTAAACCACTGATTTTTTTTTTCTCTTAGATGTTATTTTCATTCTTCTCCCTTCAACAAAAATACATATGCTAACAAATTTATCCTTGCATCTAATGTCATAGTGGTCTGTACTTTGATGACACAGTACAAGTCTGTCACCTCTGTGACTCTGCATTGCTTATGATTCATGTAAGAATCAAATAAGAAAATAACAAAGACATTGTGTCATTTGGGAAGTGGACAGAATGGCTAATTATCAGTGAAAGGCATCAAAACTAGGCAGATACCATCTTATTAAACATTCTAGGTAATAAAATACCAACTGGTAGACAGCAAAATTCCATTTTTGGGAAACAGTTATCTAATGGATAACTTCTAAAATACAACCCAATAATCGAATCAATAAAAATCAATACAACTTAATAATAAATATAAAAGAGAATCATGACTATTCCAACACTAACTGGAGAAGGGAAGTGAGCAACATAAGAGAAAATAAACATCTGTACTAAGAATCTATGTATCATTACATTTCTCTGTAACACAAGAAATGTCAACAGAAACCTGGAATTTTAAGTCTTCTGGTGACTTGAGTAGCTCAACTGGGGACGTGCATCATAATGAAAAAGTAAACTGAAGTTCTACCTATGGATATAAGACTCATTTAGATGTTAACTGAGTTCTTGATTATTGAATCCCAGTCCAAGGAATGTGTACTCTGAGTGGGAAACACAGTTCAGTTACTAAGCTAAACTAAGAACTTGTCTCATAGAGAGCATAAAGGTACAGCTCATACAATAATCTGTAAGATTATTGTAAGCTGTAAGAGCTAATAGTGGAGGAATAGCAGCAGCTAATGTATTGATACCAAAAATCTGACTACACTTATTCTAAAAACTCTGGTTTCAGAATATAAACTAAACAAGATTTTTGGTCTGCATACATTTCTTATTGTCATTTACTAATTTACTAGTTTATTCTTTATTGAATTATGTCCTAATAACTGGAGCAAATTTTATTTTCTGAGAGAAAGCAGTAGATGGAGAATCAGAACTTGAATATCTGTAGGTTTTATTTTTTTTTTTTGGAACCTTAGTATTACAAATAACTGATACAATCAGCAAAACTTTATTCTCTGAAGAACTCTGAAAAAAGTGATCAGAAGGCAACTTGTTCATTTCCATTCATTTATATTTTTAAATTTTTTGCCCAAAGATAAAATTCACTAAAAGAAAAACAAGCAAACAAACAAAAAATAGCCACAAATGGAGAAAAGAAAGCAATTCGGAAGAAAATTTAGTTCAAAGCAGAGGATGTTTTGTGTTGAGGGGTGAGCGAGAGAAATTTCCATGTAAACTGTTAACCATCTGTGAAGTCTTTGTTTGCTGCAATGTTTGGATATTAAAACTAACTTACCATTTATGCATCTTATAATGAACTAAAACAATAATAATAATAGTAATAATTAAAAAAATCTATTACTTAAAAGAAAGCAAAACAATGCAAACAGAAGAGCATGCAATTAACGAGTCTAAACCTTGTATTTCATAAATTAAATTATATATGAGGTTATAATTTATGTCTCATAAACCACTTGCACAAGTGTAAAATACGTCAAGAAAAACAAAGCTATGACAATTACTGTTCACGTAGTTGTTTTATCTCTTTTATTGCTTTCTGGGAGTCAAAAGCCTGCCAAGTGTTGTAATGTTCAAGCAGAAGACCAATGAAACAATCATAGCTCCTAGAGCATTTTAGTCAAAAGTGCCATTGTTTGTCACTTTTCTGACTTTTGAAAGACATTCTAGGCTCTTGAAGTAATTGACATTTAACACTTATGGAGTAATGAGACACATTCCTTTAGTAACCCACAGGCAAGGTTAGGCGTAAGTTAAATAAGGGTATCACGAGTCATATCTTTAACATTATGGCTGGTATATTGCACTAATTCAAGTGTACCACCATATTTAACAGTATCTTACAAACTCATGAACCGGAGTTTGAGTTTAAATTTAAAATCAGATAGGAGAAAATACAGGCTTTCTATATATCATTAGCCTTTTAGATTTCCCAAATCAAAGTATATTTAAAATGTGTTTTCCCCGCACATACATTATTGCTTTTACTTATTTTTTATATTATATTAATTATATTATATTATATTATTTATTTATTTATTTATTTTCCAGGATTGGGGCTATCTACACATTTCATTAAAATTACTTTTGTATTGTAGTATCATTTTTTTTCCTAATATCACCTTTTTTTTTTCTTTTTTTTTTCTTTTTAGTAGTTCCAAGCTTATTATGCAAATTCCAAATTGTCTGGTTCTCAAAAAAAAAAAAAAAAACAAAAAAAAAACACCACCTTAAAATTCCAAGGAACACCAAACAACACATTTGATCATCAATGATTCTACAAGATATATTTAGAAACTGCGGTACAATCTTACCTTTTTCTGTTGTTGCAATGTGATAGAAATTTTACCCTTATACTCCACCTTTTGTAATCATGGATGTTCTTTGTCAAACAGGTGTTAAACTTCACCCAGGAGAAATTTTTTCCTTAATAACAGGAAAAGTGACTTCATTATACCTTGTAACTTCATCAGAGGGTTTCCTAAAAGTTAATATTTTTAAAACATTTCGAGAATCTTGATTTATAGTTTATTTGGAGGTAGAGATTCTCGTTGTCTCATTAAAGCCTTTATTACCATTTTCACCCATGCATTCTTGAACGTTCTTTAAATTTTGGGGAAAGTTATGAGATGTTATAAATAACATTCATCTCAGCCTCTGCAACTAAATAGCAATGACCTTACCAAAATGCAGAAAGCATTTTGCAAGTAGTTGCACGGAATCTTACTGTGCAAAGCAGAGCGGAGTCCTCCCTGGCTTCAGTGCTCTAGCACAGCTGACTTAATTTACAACATTTGAGCAAGACTTGCAACATCAGACCATATGTTTGATAACTGGAACATTTGCAGTAGGGCAAAGCCTGGGTGTATATTGATCACTTGGCTGCTGGCTCCTACATCTGCTGTAACAAAGAAAATACATGTCTAATGCTGCACCTCATCTGAAAGGAAAATTACTACTTCTGAAGTGGTAACAGTTGAACAGACTGCCAACTATTTCAAGGGGTACTGCCAAGATCTGATCACCAGAGGTTCTGAAGTAAGGATCAGCTTTAATGGGGTTGAAGTTCCTTGAGTAACTTTGAAGAGAAAAAGGTTGCTGTCATGTCTTTCTTTCAGTATGCAAATTGCTTTTAAATTCTTTTGCAGAAAAAGTAGCTGCATAGTACATTATGGAAAAAATAACAGGGCTTTACCTTTTATAGTACCTTCCTTCCAAAGACTGCAATATATTTTAATACCAAATAATGAAATTTCACAATACCTTTTCTAGATTCAGTTATATGAGGAACTGAGGGTAGGAAACTGTTGCAAGATTGCATCAGAGACCAAGAAAAGATATTGGAAAATCTAAGTCTGTACTTTCTGGGACGGTTTTTGGTTTGGTTTGGTTTATTTTGTTGTTGTTGGGTGCAGGTTTTTTGTTTGTTAGTTTGTTTTGCTTTATTTATTTTAATTTAAAAAAATCTTTGTAATTTGTTCATTAAATATTTCAATGATTAAGAAAGAGGTTTTCTTAATGTAAGTCTCATCATATTTACTATGAGCCGCAGATTGTTCTGATCTTGTCTAACAGCCCGTTACATTGCACTTATTGCACTTTATTCTTCTCATCCTTAGACGAACCAGCTCCCACTCCTTTGATCACTCAACATCATACTTACTAGACTTCTACTCACACTCAGCCCGCTCCTCTGTCCTCATTCACCCTTCCTAAAGTGCTGGTCCAAAAACATGACTTCAACTGATGTTTTGTGAATATTCATAGAAACAACACCCTGTTTCAAATCTGCAACATGATTTTCTTTTCACAAAAAGCATAATCCTGTGGTCAGCTTGTGGAAAACTAAAAATCCTAAATCTCTTTCTGCAAAAGAGCTGCCTAGCCAGCTGTTCTCATTTACTGCTTCCCCTCTGTGCAAGAGACCTTTCACTTTTCATGACCATTGACTTCTGGTTACTGCCAGTGACAGTACAGAAGGCTAGATACATCTTCTTTCACACTGTACAGCTTATTCCTGACCATTTTTAGCTGGAATATAGTCACAATTAACATTTTGACTGACTTAGAGTAGTTGATTTTCTTTTATCATGGATATTTTTTCTTGCTAAGCATAGAGATGATGGCATTCCTGCTTCTTCATAGTATATAACTTATCAATTCTCTTATTTTTTTGAAGGAAATTTTAATACAGGCAGAGGAAAAGTACGTTTAATGGGCATATGTTACCTGTTTTTGTGGGAACTCAGGCACTTGTTGTGAATGATGGCAAAACACAGATAAAAGTATGCCTTTCTCTAGGTTTTTCTACAAAGTGCAAAATTTATTTTAAATTGTCCAAAGCTGAATCAGATGCCCTGTATTGAGAATTTATGACTAGATTATGTACATGTGGCAGAATATTAAGAAGAAGATAGTAGGAGAATCAGAGAGGAAATGCATAGTATCATTTCACAGTTATCTACGAAGAGATATATCTATGATATATCTAAAGAATGAATATCGACATAGGGATGAATTTCTGATCTGGAGTTTGCCTCCATTGCCCCATAAGAAGTCATTAAAGAAATGTAAGCTTTTCAAAAATCTAGCTATCTTGTTCATGTAGTCAGTGCAGTGAGAAAGAACTTACACCAAATTGCAGAAGGCACCATATTCATGCACAGGAAAAAAATGTGTTTACTTTTCCTGATCCATAACTACCATTTTTTCTTGGTTCTAGTCAGCCTCATATTACTCAGGAAATATTGGATTCATTCTGTCAGTGCAAGTGAAATATTCTGTAATTACTGCATATGTCACAAGGGCTAAGAACAACGGTAGAACATCTGTGATGGAACTGAAAGAGTATTGCAAAAACCTGCTTGGCCAGCAAGTGCTCTTTCTCTCTTTATAGCTGAATAAGCTCATTATGTAAACGCACAGGATGATATTAAGCAAAGAAGTTTAAGACTGAACACTAAGAAAAATTTCCCATGATGATGATTCTGTTAACTTCCTGAGAAATGTGAAATATGTAAAAATGGATTGGATAAAAGATTGGTAAATGTGTCTCAGGAACACCCAGCCAGCACTCTGATACTGAAAGATGATTAGATATCCTCAAGGAACTTCCAATTTTGTGATCACAGAGACTGATGACATAATGTTCCTCAACCATTGTTCAAAGACCTTCTGCTACTGCAAAGTGTATTTTGTTACCTGAACTCTTGGTGTCTGTACTACCACAGTAGTCCGTTGCTGTGGTAAATGCCACAGAATAACAAGGCAGTTTGAAGGAAGATAAGACAGGCAGTAGTAAGCTCAGTGTAAACTCTCCATGCCTGGCTTGCTAAGCCCAGCCATCTCGGGAGAGAGCTATTGCAGTTCCCTCTGCTCAGCAATGACAGTATAGCAACAGAACAGAAAGTTGGTGGTGTGAGGGGGTAAGCACAGCCTAAGTGATAAGAAAAAAATAAATAAATAAAATGTTATGGTGGAGAATGTCTTCTTCTGTCATGGTTTTGGTCACAAAGCACTTGTTCAGCTCTGAGGAACCCTTTGGAGATAGTGGATGAACTTCTCTCTCCTTATATGTGGAAATTCCAGTTAGCAAGCGTAAGGTATGAGTGTGGTAATTTAGGAAGTTCAGAGACAGATTAATAAAGCAAAAGTTTTGGCTAGGAAACTACAAGGGAGAAGGGGAAGAAACAGGGTTATGGGTTCCTCTTGCATAAGATCCATTTGGTCCAGAGCAAAAAGTGGGTACCACAGCTACTCCAGCTGCCAGCTGCAGCAGGTATTACTGCTCCCCCTCTGACTGTGAAGTTCTCACTTTGGCTGTGTAACCAAGCAACCTAAGTTCATTGTCTTTTTGTTCTAGAATCTCAAAGTTTAGCAAATGTAGATATTTTAGAAAGTGTTTTAGTTTCAGGCTTAGTTACAAAGTCAATAACAGTCATACAACCTGCATTCTGGCTACCATAAACAGATGGGATTAAAAAGCCTCCCACTATATATATCCCAAGGAACAGATGGATGTGAGTAGTCAGATCTCCTTTTCTCTGACACGTTATTTAACTTTATCCTTGGGACAAGCCTTGTCCATGTACCTTTTGTTTTTGAGGATTGGTCAGAGTTCTTTGTATCACCCCCTTCTTCATACCTATTTAAATGTCCTGAGAAATAGGTGTCCCATAAAACCTGTTTTCCCTATCCTGCCCTTCTATTTCCTTGATGTGATATTATATCACTTCATTCCCAAGAGTAGTGTCTGAAAGTCATAAGATGCTATAATTATTTTTTATTTTCTGCTCTATATATTGAATCAGACCTTAGATATCTTATTTAGAATTACACAGTATTCTAAGAGGTTACAGCTATGTAAATGAGAACACACAACTTCTTTAATCTTTTTTAATTCCTTCATCCCAGATCAGTTTAAAATAATAGAAGTGAGCTGTTCTTTTTGCATCCTCTAGATGCCTCATGGTAAGCTAACACCAGGGCTTTTTAAATTTGAAATTCATTGCTGTGTCAAGCAGAAAGATGCTTTTATTTAACACAGGAAAACAATTGGATGCCTGAGGCACCTGCATTCTAGTCTCATCTGTCGTTAATTCACTATGTGTCTTAAGCAATTCACTGAGACCAAACTGTTTACATTCAATCAGCTAAATATATCTGAATAAACAGCCTGATTCTGCAATTTTTAAAGAATCTGTGGGTGTTTAGTGTATCAGAAAATCATACTTCACCATCAAGTGCTTTCATGTGAATTGAGGTGCCTGTTTTCTACATTTGAAAAGTTTAGACTGAAGATTTTGAATTTCCCTTGGCTTCAGCATTTTTATTTTTATTTTTCATAAACATAAAATATCCTAGGCTGAATTATCAGCCTTTTAAAGGGTTTTAATACATTTGGATAAAATTATTGTATAAAAGCAGAATATAATATTATTCAAGGAGAGAGAAAAATATAGAGTATTGGAAATAAGGAAATGGTCACCATGTTCTCTTTCTCCCTGTTCAATGAATCTACTTCCCTCCTAAAAAGTCAGGAAGGAACTTGCATCTTGTATCCCTGAGATTTTCCCTGTGATTTTCTTCAGCAATCAAGCTCAGCAGTGTTACACCTTGCAACGTGATCTGGATCATTTTTTGGCCATTTCAGTCCCCTCACACATTTCTCATTTTTTTTTTTTTCCTTTCCTTTGAACAATGGTATTATTAGCACAAATTACGTATTTTTTATTGAAATTAATAATTTCTAAAACATACCTTTGGATCAGATATGAGACTTTGGACAGGGCTCTGAGACATGGGGTACTACACTCAGATTCCAACTGTAACCTTAAGTCTGCAAGCATTTGAAAATATGTTCTAGGCTGAGCTATGTTTTAAATTATGATAGTAAAAGTCAAGAATATCCTTAAAGCTTGGATTTATTCTGCTGATATTACAAAAATATGAAATATGATCTCCAAACCTGAATTACACTTGTGTTAGTTACAAAAGTTAGTAACTAAGTGCTTATCATACAACCTGTGCTTCAGCTACCACAAACAGATGGGATTAAAAAGCCTCTCTCTGTATATACCCCAAGGAACAGATGGATATGGGAAGTCAGATCCCCTTTTCTTTGACCCGACAGCAATTTCTCATCTCCCACCATGAAATTAAACTGACATGACCTTTTGGGGTTGACCCATTCATCTGCAAGCCACTGTTTGTATGCTCTGTCTTGAGAATGTTTTCTGGTGCAGTAGCTAGTGTTGCAAAGGAAAAAAAGGTGTTTCCATAGACAGGAAATGTTTAAAATTTGTTTACTTATGTAAACATTTTTATATAGTTGTATCCAAATAAATGACAAGTCAATATAGTCTACCAAACATTGCAAATGTAAAAAAGTTGGTATTTTGTTACATTTTTTGTATTTGCTCTAAGTTAAATGTTATAAATGTTTCTTACTTTTTGAACTAATTTATCAAGTCCCCTACTGCATATAATTTATTTACAAGATGAGATTGTACAAGACTGATATAGATTTCAATTATGAAGCTGTAAATCAGATGTAGCTCTGGTGAAATGACTGTGAGAATCAAATCTGTTATACAAAATAATGTATTTCCTTCTTAATTGAACCTTGTCCAACATTCTAATTAGGGATTTCTCTTTTTTTTTTTTTTTGCACCTATTTCTGCTGTATCTGCCGCTCCAGAGGTCTGAATTCTTTTGCAATGAGAAGGGAGAAGCAAAAAATTAATTTGTCTGCCCATGGATTTTATAGTATATGTCTCAAAACCTCTTTTTAAAAGTGCTCTTTCTCAAACCTGTCCACTTCCCAGTATATTGTTTATTTTATCAGGAAGCCCTTCAGTTCTCTGTTCCTTGGTTGTGGTGGGGTTGTTTTTGTTTTGTCCATCCATCCCATCCCCCTTCCCCAATTTTAAATCACCAAATGCAGGTGTTTCTGTTGATTTTTTTTTCTTTAGTCAATATTTCTATATTTCTTGTTTTCTCTTTTACTAAAACCCATTTAGTTTGAATTTGGTAATCATTCCGGTCCCATAGTGTTTGAAAGATCATTAATCAGTGAGACAGTTCCAAATTCTTAATGAAATAGTATTTTCTACATTTTCATTCATTACTTCCTGCTTCTGAAAGACACGTCTCTTAAAATTCCAGATATCATAAAATTTACCTCATACTTTCAAGCCTTTTCATTCTTTCGAAAATCAATTAAAAAACAGCAATGTTATCAAAGATGAAAGAAAATGACATGTTCAGCTTTTGAATATTTAATTATGTGAATGCTTGTTTGAGATTTTTGTTAATTTCCAAGTAGATACTAAGACAGGAATTCATGTACTTCTTACACAAATTTAATTTTTTTTTTTTTGAATTGTGTAGGATGAATTTAAGTCTCCTTCATTATACAATCTGAAGAGTGTGAAAAAGAAATCTCTGAAAATCCATAAACAAAAAGTCATGATCATATAATTAAGGGATATTCAAATAGGTAAGGTCAGATAAAAGAAGCTTAAATCCTAAAGTTATGTACATTTTAAAATGGTAAAGTTTTATGGCTGAGCCTAAGCCATCCCTGTTCAGGATTTCAAAACTTGCATAATGTTAGTGTTAGAGGTGCATCATCAGGATAATCTGTAGTGAGTGTCTTTTCTTTTGAAACAATCTACTTCAAAACTTGTTTTATACAAGTACATTCTGCCCCTGTTAACAATGCAGGGCTTTTGTTGTAAAATTTCTTTTTTCCTTTTTCTGACCTACAAGCTGAATGATTGATTCTGATTTAACATTGACTAAGAACTGATTTTTAGCTTTACCAGTACTCATCTGCCACCTCACAGGTTAACCAGTCAAGTACTAAAGAGATAAAGCTTCCTTAGAGTTGTGGGTGAAATATTAGCATACAACAAAGACTTAGTATATATATATCTACTTCTGCCTCTTGGTGGGAAAAAATAGAGCATTAGCTCCTGTTTTGTTCTGTGCTGGATTTGGCTGGGATACAGTTCATTTTCTTCATAGTAGCTCATCTGGTTCCCAAGAAACTTGGACAAAAATTTGAGATTTTTCTCCGTGGGACTGCTTAAGGCTAGAGTCCACCTAAAGGAAGTCATAAATATCTTTAAAAGTAACACAAGGTACTTCATAGTAATATGCTGATGACATTTAGCCGCTAATTCTAAATGTTTAGACAACTCCACAATGATTTGCTGTATTTCTGTAATTCACTGTTGAAACTGAGACAATCTGAGCTTAAAACATTTTGTACAGAAAATGTATGTTGCCTCCTAACTTAGTGAGTTAAAGACCAGAGTGCCAGTTGGGTCACACATACAATCTGGAGAAGGTGAGGGAAACCCAAGCTAGCAAGAAAATTCAAGACATCACTATTGAATTACTTCTTTCCCTTCTATATATAAATACATTCTTATGTATGAAAATATGGTTTCTCAGTATTGCTATCTTTGGTTGGTTAAGCCATCTGGTTCATCTCCTAGTTGATAACAAACCTGAAGGACACATTCTGGCTGCTGATAAAGAGAGCATAAAGTTAGATAAGGACAAGTTTGGTGTCTATATTAAGCAGGAGTCAAGAAAAGTAAAGGTTCTCTAGGAATTTTCAGTTATTTTGTAACAATTATTTCTAACTTAAACATCCTCCAGGCTTCCAGGCTTCCTTGATTTCTTAAATCAGTGAAGCTGAAAGAAGGGGGGGTGGGGGTGGGGGAGGGAAACCCCAGAATAAATAAGGTCTATTAAGAATGTCACTTTTTTGTTTTCTTTTTTGTTTTTGTTTGTTTTGCAAAAAAACAAACAGGAAGATTCACATCTTCATACTAGGTTACTGATATCAGCTAAAAAAGTGTTGTTTCATGTGTTAATAAGGCTGTGGAATGGTCTTGCCTAAGTTTATGAAAGACATGACTTGTATGTGGGAGGCCTAGTAAGTGCCAGACTATTTCCATCCACTTAATAATTTTATTTAACACAAAATTATCAGATTGTGTTTTCATTTTGTAAACTTGGTTTGTTGTTCTTCCGCACTGATTATGTACCTTATAAACTGCAGGAGAAAATGATCTTTGATAGATGATTGCAATCAGGATGATAATATATAATTTTGGTTAATCAGAGTTTGATTAATTTTGACGTTGAACTTAGAATAATCCTGTACTGGAAGAAAGCTGTTTGCTGTCATTCAAGATGAGTTATAATACAGAGTTAGGGGAATGCTTATTTACAGCTTCTCCAAACAGTGAGCTATAGCTTTCCTACACTTTGTCTAGAAAAGGTAAACAAGGCATAACACTGTATAGTGAATTCCACATTAGTGATATAAGTATGTATATTATATGAGATGACTGTAAATTGCCTGAGATCTCTGGAATACCTCCCAATTTTTTTATATGTTCCAGTTCCCAAAAGACTTCTGTGATTATTATTTTCTGCTTTGTTTCCCCATGTTACCTATAGTGCCATTCCTAAAAGAGTCACACAAAATGTTACTCTGTGGGCCAGAGTTATGTCCACTTTACAATCTATTGTTTACTGTATACCCGAGAGTCATTTTAAATTAGTAGTCAGTTGTCTTTATTCAGTATTGTAGACTTGCTTGTATTTCCTTATAATTGTCAAAGGTCATACTGAGAATGTATTTAGCTGGTCTTTTTGGCAGAGTTTTGTATTGGTATGATCTTTCTCCTCTTTCATAAATAGGAGAACCACATGTAGCCTGAGAGGTCATTATAAATGATACCAAGTGATGCACACTGCATATAATTCAAAGGGTGTATTAAAGAGATAGAAGAAAGGAACCAATAGAGTTACAATGGGCCGCTGACCATCATTAAAATCAAACCAGCTAATCCTGGCATTCATATTAATTTGAGAATAACTACTATAATTAATTGTTATTCACAACAAGCAGTGGGGGTATCCAAGTTTGGAGCTGACACAAATTGCGATGGAGTCAAGAAATACAATTTTAATTATAACATGTGTTAAACTCAAATTACAGGTTGCATTTATTTCTCCTGTATTCTCCTGAGCTACTTCTGTGGCCGTGTTTAACTTTATGTAAAAGGTGTGTATTCCAGTGCCAAATAGAATCACATCTACCTGTAACAGAAAAAAAAACTTATAATGCATTTCATTCAGTTTTATTGATCTAGATTTTCTTTTTTTTTTTTTTGCAGTTTTATACTGTAAATTTCAGCTGAACCGCCAGGGTTACAGAGAATAGGAGAAGTGATAAAGATACCTTTCAGTCACTTTCTGTGCATGCCCAATGCCCAGATAAATCCAGGGCACTGAACATCTGTTTTAAACCAGAGAGAGGCATGAAGGCTATTATAAAAGCACAACCTAATGCTCCCTTCTGGCCTCAGTGTTTGGTCTAGCATATAGATATTCTCATCTCTATTGCACATAGCTAGATAAAGCACACTGAAAATCTGTCATGGTAATATCACCATTTGCAATTATGACTTAGTGGAAAATTGCTATATGTTATGCATAAAGGTTAGCATATAGTGACAAATTGAAGCATGCTTTCAATGCCATTGGTTCTTGCAAAGCCAAAGAACACTGAAGGTCACATACAAGTTGAGCAACAGACATGAGATAGGAAATGCATTACAAGATTTATTGCTATTATAATAGCAGTGAGAAGCATTCCAGCCATAATTGTAAGAAACACTTCAGACAGTTGAGATGTTCCTAGTGATAAATGCTAACTTTGCTCATAGCTTTCAGATGCAGCACTTGCATGTAAATACAGAAGTCTGCACCAAAAAAAATAAGAAGCACTGTCTGATTTCTTGGTGTTAGAAAAATTTTAAACCTAGTAGTAGTAGAACTACTAGTACCTAGTAGTGAATTGTTATCACTAACTCTACAGAACTAAGCATGCTTTTGAATGTTTCTGTGTGGCCAGCTCTGAGGCCTTCTTACATTCCTGCTGACCTCAGGTGCTTGATGGCTATAACCACTATTGCCCTCAGAAATAAGAAGCTTCAGATTCCAAGGTCTCAATCAATGCATTCACTTCTCAGAGTTATGTGGACTCTCAGAGGTGCTTTTCAACACAAGAGAACATGGAATTATTGACTGATGATTACAAAGAAACAGGAGAACAATGTTCTAATGTAGATGTAAGCACAGGTATGATGTTTTTTGTTCTGATTTCAGAGTTCTATGGGACATTTTTTTTATAAACTGCAAAAATCTAGGGAAACTTTGGATCAGACTACATTAATTTAGAACACTAAAATCAGGAGCTTAGAGACTGTGTCTAGTTTTCTTAAAAAACAAACTAGAATAGTTTGAATACTTCACAACTCAATATATCTATACATATTCCAAAACACAAAATCCTCAAACTTATCTCCTGTTAAATCAAATCAGTAAAGTTTATGAGAAAGTTAAAAGTGAACTGAAGAATATATCACTAGAGAAACAAATATTGCCTAACAGGATCTGTACACTGACGTTGAGCAACAGCTCTCTAAAACTGGACTTGTACTAGCATGCTTTTGATGATAGAAAAGCAAACAAACAACAATAAAAACAAAATTAACTATACTCTTTAAATCAAGGAATACCAATGTTGCTATAACTTAACAATTTTTAATGAGTTTTTCTCAGTTCTGTACTCCAGATTTAAACCTGGTTCAGGTATCAAATTTAAAAGCATTGTGATTTTTCTGTGTCTCAACAGCAGCTGATTTATGTAAAATACAAACTGCCACAAACTGCTGTGTTGCCAGCATTCTCTGAACATTCTGGTATAGCAGGAACAGAAGGCAGCTTTGGCAAGAAAAAATACTAGTGTTTAGAGAAGTTTGCACATTTGAGTTTCTTTTATTTAAAAGCTATCAGCATATATGTCTCTGACTAGCCAAATAAGCTGACATCAAAGCATTGGATGGGGACTTTGGTGGGGGGAGAACCAGCATATCTAATTAGATTCAGGTTACTAGATTTCAAGGGAAGTGTATCTTCATTTATTCTTTCTTGCATGCTCACCAAAGATCTGAAGTTCTATTTTTACATTATGGATATGAATACTTTAAAGTAAAGAAAATAAGCTTTATATGGCACCAAAAAGGGTCCAGGATCCCCTTGCTAATGAAATAAGCTGCCTTGAATAGCACAGAAATCCACAAAAACATTTACATATGCCTTCTAGACCTATAAACTACCCACAGAGCGTGGAAAGATTTTCTTCTAAGAATGCCCAAATGAATTATAAAAGAATACTTTACTTTTATGTTCACATGGCCCATTAAATCCTTTTTAATGCAGTATTCTTTGGAATCAATAAGTTTTGAATGTACCAGAGAAGTAGAATAAGCTATGGTTTTCATCAAAAGGAGAGATTGTTATTCGTATATGTCTATTATAATCATTGACTTAGTCTTAACCTCAGTCTTAAAAATGTAGACTAGGGTTCTATTATTATTTAGGAAAACAGACCTTTCAGAAAAATCGGTCTGAATACTATGTTAGATATACTTTATCCATGCAGGCATTCCTGTTAGACTCTTTGTTTAATATGTTGCCTGCAAACCTTTCCGCCTTTCTGCTCGAGTTTTGCTTTTAATCACAGATTCTGTCAAAGACTGTATTGTTTTAATTCAGTCTCTATGTAGCACTAGTCTCAGTGAAAGACTACAAATGTAAACTCTGTTTTGGGACTAACCGTTGCAGAAGATCGTGCAAAGGAAATCATTTTGATACAGATAGACGTTTTTGAGAAAACCATTGCATTTCTACATCTCTCACACTTGGAAGATAATGTTGATCAGCTACTCTTGTCTTCCAGATCCTACAGCACTGAGAAATTAATGTCATCTAGTTCCCACCCAATATAAAAATCCATATTCATCAGTCTTCAATTTTTACACAAAGTCATTATTTTGCCACAATGAGACGATACCATTCTGCCTGAATTCAGAGCAAAATATGAGCTGAGAACTCTGTAATGACCAAAAACTCATTCCTCATACATAAGCAAGATACCTGTAATCTGCTGGGAGAGCTTCTTCATCCAAGAACTATACTCCTCTCCATCTCCCTTCCTCCATTTAGAGTGAGAAGTGTTATAATAGTGTATAAAATATTAGGACATGAAAATGGCACGAGGGCCTAGAGTCTAAAAAGATTTATTTGAGAAGCACAGAAATAAGTATTATTATTTCTTACGTATGCTGAAGGAAAGAGTTTTATCAACAGCCTTGCTCAGAATGACACTTGAGGCTGTAAGTTAACCTTTGTGCCAGAACTGGGATATGCAGACAGCACTCTCAGGGTCTCCTTTTGACATTTAAACCTCAAGCATAACCTTTGTTTTATCCTATGTATATGTATGCTCAAAGGATTTTATTTACTGGGGAAAAAAAATGTAGCCTCCTGTTAAGGCCTGGGGTAGTCAGTGTGGTTCCACAACATGGCAAGGGAGAGCAAGTTTTTTTTACAGCTGTACAAAAACATACACATATTTTCATTTGTAGCCAGAGACACAGTACAACAAGACTCCTCATGGTATTACACTTCAATTAAAGCAGAGGTGATCTGGAAAGAAACCATGAGCAGAATTTCTGGTTTTGTCACTGTGGTGGGCCAGCAAGAAAGCACCTACCAGCCACTCACACACTTCCTGACCCCCACAAGCCCTCCTGCCCCTCAGAGGGATCAGGGAGAAAATCAGAAGTGCAAAAGCAAGAAAACAATTATGGGTCAAGATAGAGATAGTTTAGTAAGTGAAAGAAAGAGGAAAAAAGCAAGTGATGCAAAGGCAATCACTTACCATCTCCCCCAAGCAGACTGATGCTCAGCCAACCTCTGACAATGGCCGCTGTAGAAAGATCATCCCCCAGTTTTATTGCTGAGCACGATCTTCTATTCATGGAATATCCTTTTGGTCAATTAGTGTCAACTGTCCCAGCAGTGTCACCTGTGAACCTTTTGCCCACCCCTAGCCCACTTGCTGGGAAGGCAGAATGAGAAATAGAGAAGACTACTAATAAGCTCTGACACCGTTCTTGGTTTAAAGTACGTATGTGTATATATATATATACACACACACACTATATATATAAATACACATATATACACACATATATATATTAAGTATATATATACTTATATATATACACATATATACTTGTATATATTACATATATATATGTGTGTATATATGTGTGTATATATATACTTTTATATATATCTATCAACCTCTAAGTCTTCCCAAAGAGGAGTTACATTAACAGAATAAAGTCTGACCTTAAAAATCTCTCATGAGGTTTTACAGGTCTTGAGCTTTGAGTTACTCGGGTACTGTCAGCAGCTGTTCTTGATGTTTACCTAGCCTGAACTGCCCCTGAACTGAATGTTTGCCACTCACAAATAAAAGGTTCTAATGAGTTTATTATTGGATTTAAAGTTTTCCTTTGGGGAATTTGTTTTCATACACATGCATGAGAATATTTTGCAATGTAATAACTCAGGATGCTCAAGGGTGGTCAGTTTCTGTTTTAAAAACTTCTGTAATGTTGCAAGATCTTTACTCAAAAGATCTCTTTACTCAAGATCCTTTTTAAGTGCAGGAACTGTTGCAGCTGAGAGACCTTGACTTTTGCCATCTAGTGCTACTTATCCTTTTTAGCTCAGCCACTGGCAAAGAAGGCCTGCTCAGAGCATATTTACAGAGACTGTAATAAGTTCAGAAATCTTTTTTTGAGGATGGAAAATAGGAGCTTGTATGTGGTGTTCTAGATTAGGGGCAGCTAATTTGTGAGTTTAAACAAGTCACTTTTTCACGGTCCATATTCAAAACCTCATTTCCATTAAAATCAGATGAAGCTTAAGATATTGCCAAATGTCTACCTAAGGCATGTAGGTATTTATGTTCCTATGCAAATGTTGGTAATTCATTTCCTAAAGCAGTTAGGCACATTAGAATTTTCTTGGCCTAGAACTCATAAATGTGACTGTTTCATTTTCAAGATGTAGACAGTTGTTGGCTTTAAGTCCCAATTACGGCTACCATCTGTAGTACCTTGGATTTTAACTACAAAACTCAGTATCTTATACTGAGTTTTCAAAAAACCTGAGCCACCAAAAAAATATTTTTTATAGTTTCACCTTGCAGCTCTCAGTAAGTCTCCTTTTTGTCTTACAAAATGATGAGACAAGAGGTAATTGTTAGGGAGCAGCAAAGGTGGCAGCTCTGCAAAGCAAGGTGAGCTGGGAGCCAAGGTTGACAGCCGGGCAGTGGGACAGTGCCCCACCTGCTGAGGGATGCAGTTGCAGAGAACTTGACAAGGGAAGGGCATCTTTGGGGACGGTGACCAGTCACAGACAGCATTTCGGTGACCAGCACTCAAGTCTGCAGTAACAAAGGAGATCTGAGATCAGGTACAAGGCTGAGAATAGACAGAGTTGCAACAGGTCAGATAAGAATAAAGGGCAAATGCCTGAATTAAATGCAGGCATTCTCAAACAGAATGGGAGCTGGAGGATGTGGCCAAGTCTCCCAATATATCTTTTAATGCAAGCATCTTTGAAGGTCTCACAGCTGCACCATATTACTGTTAGATTGTAGCACAGGCTATATGGTCTCTAAAGGGGCAGAGGAAGACATTGTAGAGCTTTGGGGGGGCGGCAAGGGGAGAGACAAGCAGAGAGATAAGCAGAACTCTGGCAGCTTTGCAGGTACTGTGAGTTTGAATAAACATGGAACTGATGAAGGCTTCATATCTGTTTAAGCAAAATTCAGGTTTACTATGGTGCCAGCTTAGGTTTTGGTAGAAGATAGACAAGTGAAGGTCTGGTAGTTTGCAGGAACATGTAGTAAATCTCTACTTTTTTTGTTCTGTTCAGCTGTTTTGCTATAGTATTTTCCTGGAGCTGCTTGCTTTCAGCTTGGATTCAAGTATGCAAGTCCAAACAAATCAAGACTTTGTGTTAATGATGAGCAGCACCAGGTTACATCACATCACTTAACAATACCATTTCTACTCAAAGGTTTCTTTGAAAAGTAAGCATGAGGGGTGGTGAAAGAAGAATGACAGAAACAAATGAATATTTCTTTACAAAAGTGTTTCTCCAACAAGGCTGTGTGAGAAAAACCTAGTCCTTGATTGCTTAAATATAAAGTTCTATCTCCAAAAGAGAGAAATTCATCAGAGTTGTTGGTTATTTGCTTTTTTAAGAATCAAGGATCTGCTTTCTATCAAGAGATTGTAGTATCAAATAAACTGTGAGTTATATTTGTTTTAATACTCCATTTTTTATACTCTTAATTTCTTCTAATCCATAGCAAAAGAGTAACATTACTGCCTCTACAAAATCTTAGTAAGATGAAAGCTGTTGCCTGGACCACAGGTGGCAGTACATGTTTAAGTATGAATATATCTAAGCAGCTTATGTTAGTAAAATATAGAAACTTAATCATTACTTGCTCTAGTTCAGCTATTCAGTATCAAATATTGTATATCTTAAACTGTATAAAGACAGGCCTGAGTTTGAAAGGCTGCAGTAAATATAGTGAAGTAATATTAGAGTACACGAGAATGAGATGTGTTTATGTCCTAAAGTAACTGTGATTCCAATAAGTAATGCTATAGAATGGAAAAAAGGTCCTCTGTATTACCTATTGTCCGAGTTCTGATTGCTATTTCTGGGCAGATGAATTAACTTGTCAAAGCTAAACATGGATTGATTTGATAATGGCCCCATTTCTACTCAGGTATATATAAGTTCCAGCATTTTTCTGATCTTTCTTTTTTTTTCCTTTAACTTTTCTAGTTAAAGTAGACAGTGGTTACTAGCAACCTTTAATTATAACTACCAGAGGCGACTCAAAATTTGAAGAGACCAGACTGTTCAAAATAAATGTATACTATCAAAATACTAGAAATCAGTCACATTCAATAGCAAATCATTAGTTTTGCCACCTGTAATAGTTAAATATTTTCACTTCTGTATCACAACTTACTACAACTGTCTGATGAATTCTGAGATATGAAGTTATTAAAAGGCTTGTAGCGAAGCTACACAGTGGGGGGGGAAAGTAGTAAGAGAGCAGCTGGATCCATATAAGGTGTGCCTCTTGTTAGACTTAGAGACAACTATAAGAACTACTAGGCTTTCTTTTTACTTCTGAAACTCAACCTTTGTTAGCAAAGTAACAAACATATAGGTATCCAAAGATAGTGATCCAAGGGGTTCCTTCTATCCACTTATCTTCGTAAATGAACAGATGCTACTAAACTGTTATTGTAGACTCTTCTGGATATTATTTACTAAAAAAAAAAAAAAAAGAGGATTATACATTAAAATAACTATGGTAGAATTTCTCTTCTCTAGAAGGGAATGGCCTTGAATTCAAGTTCTGCAAAATACATACGTTGCCTTTTCAGCTGGTTTTTCAATGTAAAGCAAGTAGCTAACTCACGGAACTGTTCTAAAGAAGTCGTATCACTTTTTCATATGTATTGCAATGACTAGATTACTAGACAACTGTATTTATACAGAATTTATGGTAAAGAGATTTTGTACTGTTATCTCAAGTAAGGAAGAATTTTTCTCCTTTTTTATTTTGTTCCCAGACCTTTATTTGAGAAAGTCCTATTTCTCCTCAGCATGTTTTGCAAGGTTAATATAAAATGAGCAAGGTCTTGAAAGATTAACTCTAAGACATACACTATGCAACCTTTCTAAGCATTTTCTCAATTTTTAGGTGTGTGTGTGTGTGTATTCAAGGAAGCTGAATGCACTGTTATGTTAAATATCACAGAATCATCTAGGTTGGAAGAGACCTCCAAGATCACCTAGTCCTACCAATGCTCTGTACAATGTAACTATTAAACATATCTGGTGGAAATATCTTACTAGACAATGTGTGATACATACTATAATTGCAATTACCTTCCCAGTAATTCCTGACAGCCAGTCACTTACTGATATCCAAGTGCTGGACTTGATATGCAATATCATTATACTTTCAACCTTTTCCTGCGTAGTTAACCTCCTGCGCAGGTTAACTATTTTTTTGTGTTGATGGTGCTTTCCCAGTTTATTTCATTAGTACTTCTGCCTTTTGTGCAATTGTCATTAATGAAAAATACAGCCACACTACCTCAGAAGAGACTGAGTTTTATTTCACTGAATAAAACATCATTCACTTCAGTCATCACCCTAGAAGATCATAATATATTTTCTCACTTTTTTTTATATCAGTTTACTTCGTATATAGGACAGCATACTCTACTCTTAGTATTTCTGTGGTTCCACTAGTCTTTTGAATTCCAGACAGGAGATCAACTTGCAGGTAATTTCTGTGGGTTTCTTACACAAACCTTACCTGATGCTCCAAGGGGGAAAAATACATTTGTCTTCTAGGAAAGAAATACACATGCATGCAGTCTCTTGAATACGAAGACACTACTATATCTAGAAATGGAGGAAATAACTTTTTTTTAATTAAAAGTTTTTGAAACTACTTTTTTTTTGGTGTTTCAGAAAGAAAATAAGACTTATTAATTTTGTAATAGAGTCAATTGTTTGAGAAACCTTATCCTTGGTTTCTGCAATTCAGAAAAGTTAAGGGCATGGAAAGCTGTTGCTGGAATATGGGTGTCCAGTGCACTGCTGTGCATGAGGGAGCAAATCTGCTGAATAAAATAAAAGCACATAGTAGACTTTTTTCTTCGCTCTTCTATAATTTATTCTCAAATGCTATATACAATTTTGCTATAAATCATTTAAATAAATTAATGATTCACATTGAGAAAAGAGATCATCCCACTAAGGAGAGTCTGTTTAGATTTTTAGTCTTAAATTCTGGTCCCTACTGGTAAACCAGCCTAAAAAAACACAAATGGTGGTATCATTCAGTGACCCAGAGTGTGTAAATTGCGATCCTAAATTCTAGTGTCATCTTAACCACTTCAAAGATTGAAGTTGTTTTTATTATTTAAAAAAAAAAAAAACACACCTTTTTCAGATAATTCCAGGGTAGCACTGCTCTATACTTTCAGATTAGCAGTCATGTATGTATATATATGTATGTATGTATTTTGGATACTTACTCCTCTGTTGTAAGTGACAAGTATTCTAATCAGAATTGTCAACAGATAGACAGGAAATGATAAAATAAGCATTAACTTATCAAACGGAATATTTGGCTTATCCTTGAGTTGTTTGATGGTGCCTTATGAATATACTAGAAGCAGAGCTTCCTGCTCCCATTTTTTTCTTATTAACCCACGCACACACCTCTGCAACTCTAAAAAAGACACTGCATCTTGTTAGAAGGTCTGACATGAAAATTCATAAATGTCTAGTTGTTGTGGTTTAACCCGGCCAGCAGCTAAACACCACACAGCCGTTAGCTCACCCTCCTCCCTCCCTCTCTGGGATGGGGGAGAGAAACAGGAAAGTGAAGCCTGTGAGTTGAGATAAAGACAGTTTATTAAGACAGTAAATTAATAATAATAATATTACTAATAATAATAAGGTGTACAAAACAAGTGATGCATAATGCAATTGCTCACCACCCGTTGACCGATGCCTAGCCTATCCCCGAGCAGCCAGCCCCCCCCACCGCGGCTAGGCACCCCCTATATATTGTTTAGCATGATGTCAGATAGTATGGAATACCCCTTTGGCCAGTTTGGGTCAGCTGTCCTGGGTCTGTCCCCTCCCAGCTCCTGCTGCACCCCCAGCCTGCTCGCTGGCAGGACAGAGTGAGAAGCTGAAAAATCCTTGGCTTGGTGTAACTGCTCTGCAACAATTAAAACATCAGCATGTTATCAGCACTCTACTCATCCTAATCCAAAACATAGCACCCTACCAGCTACCAGGAGGAAAATTAATGCTGTCCTAACTGAAACCAGGACAGATATCCACCCCTTATTCCATAACATTTATGTCATGCTCAGGTTACACTCTTTCCAATACATTCTAATTAATCACCATTTTCATTTATGGTACATAGCAATCATGGCAGTGATGACATACAGTATTATATAATAATTAACATAATACAATTCAACTCATGGGCTATTCTCACCCAGTATTAAATCCCCTTGAGGTACGCACTGGACCTCCCCATTCTTTTGCATTACCCACCAAGGTTCCTGAGCAAAAGCAATCCCACGAATGGGTTTGCCTTTTCCTGAGGCAGGAATAGCCCAGACTTTTTTACCCATCATGTTTCTTACATGCACTACAGGAACTTTATCCCCTTCTACAGTGCGTAACAAGTTTGATTGTTCAGGTCCAGCTCGGTTGGCAGATCCCGTAGTATTGACTAAGCAGGTGGCCTTTGCCAAATGTGTATCCCAATTTTTGAATGTCCCAGCACCCATTGCTTTCAATGTAGTCTTTAACAGTCCATTGTATCATTCAACTTTCCTGGAGGCTTGTGCATGATAGGGGATGTGATACACCCACTCAATACCATGTTCTTTGGCCCAAGTGTCTATAAGGTTGTTTCGGAAATGAGTCCCGTTGTCTGACTCAATTCTCTCTGGGGTGCCATGTCACCATAGAACTTGCTTTTCAAGGCCCAGGATAGTGTTCCGGGCGGTGGCATGGGGCACAGGTTATGTTTCCAGCCATCCGGTGGTTGCTTCCACCATTGTAAGTACGTGGCGCTTGCCGTTGCGGGTTTGAGGGAGTGTGATATAATCAATCTGCCAGGCCTCTCCATATTTATATTTCAGCCATCGTCCTCCATACCAAAGAGACTTTGACCGTTTGGCTTGCTTGATTGCAGCACGTTTCACAATCATGAATAACCTGTGCTATAGTGTCCATGGTCAGATCCACCCCTCGATCATGAGCCCATCTGTATGTTGCATCTCTACCTTGATGGCCTGAGGTGTCATGGGCCCATCGGGCTATAAATAATTCACCTTTATGTTGCCAGTCCAGGTCCACCTGAGCCACTTCAATCTTAGCAGCCTGATCTACCTGCTGGTTGTTTTGATGTTCTTCAGTAGCCCGATTCTTGGGCACATGAGCATCTACGTGGCGTACCTTTACAACCAGGTTCTCTACCCGGGCAGCAATATCTTGCCACAATACAGCAGCCCAGATGGGCTTGCCCCTGCACTGCCAGTTGTTCTGCTTCCATTGCTGTAACCATCCCCAAAGGGCATTTGCTACCATCCATGAATCAGTATAGAGATAGAGAACTGGCCACTTTTCTCATTCAGCAATATCTAAAGCCAGCTGAATGGCTTTCACTTCTGCAAACTGACTCGATTCACCTTCTCCCTCAGCAGCTTCTGCAACTCGTCGTGTAGGACTCCATACAGCAGCTTTCCATCTCCGATGCTTTCCCACAATACGACAGGACCCATCAGTGAACAGGGCATATTTCTGCTCATTTTCTGGTAGCTTTTTGTATAGTGGGGCTTATTCGGCACGGACCACCTCCCCCTCTGATGGTCTCCCAAAGTATTTGCCTTCTGGCCAGTTCATAATAACTTCCAAGATTCCTGGGCAACTGGGGTTTCCTATTCGAGCCCACTGAGTAATCAGTGCAGCCCACTTGCTCCATGTAGCATCAGTTGCATGATGTGTAGAGGGGACCCTTCCTTTGAACATCCAGCCTAGTACCGGCAGTCGGGGTGCCAGGAGGAGCTGTGCTTCAGTACCAACCACTTCCAAAGCATATTGAACTCCTTCATATGCTGCCAATATCTCCTTTTCGGTTGGAGTGTAGCGGGCCTCAGATCCTCTGTATCCCCAGCTCCAAAACCCTAGGGGTCAACCTTGAGTTTCCCCAGGTTCTTTCTGCCAGAGGCTCCAGGTGGAACCATTCTCCCCAGCTGCGGTGTAGAGCACATTCTTTACATCTGGTCCTGTTCGGACTGGCCCGAGGGCTACTGCATGAACTATTTCCTGCTTAATTTGTTCAAAGGCTTGTTGTTGCTCAGGGACCCATTCAAAATCATTCTTCTTACGGGTTACTTGGTAGAGCGGGTTTACAACCAGATTGTAATTTGGAATGTGCATTCTCCAAAACCCCTCGACACCTAGGAAAGTTTGTGTTTCCTTTTTGCTAGTTGGTGGAGACATAGCTGTTATTTTGTTTATCACATCCATTGGGATTTGATGACGTCCATCTTGCCATTTTATTCCTGAAAACTGGATCTCAACATGGACACTAGTGAAAGAAAGTTATAGTTGAAAAGTAACTGCTCATACAAGTCAGTGTTTAATTACTTTTCAGAATTAAGTTTTAAAGCTTATCAATATACTAAGATTGGTTTAGATATACTTCTACAGTTTGAAACTTTTGGAAAAATATGATGAACCTTTTCTCTAATTCATTTACAACTAAAATACTGCATAAATGTAACATATAATAGAATTTTAATAGGAATTAATCCACCTCAAGGTCTAAATATGTAAGTCTTTACTCCTTGGCTAAGCCTACAGAGAGCTTGCCTGTTTGGCTAAGTACAGAAATGGATTATAGGAACAATGGCTGCTGGCCTCTGGGACTCAAATTTCAAGGTGTTCCACAAAATTCTTTTTTCATTTATGTCTAGTTGTGTGCTAGGTAAGTTCCTTAGGTGCCTACAAATACCTATGTAGATAGGTATTTGTCATAAACCCCAGACTCTGTATTACCTAAAGTCTTAGCCTGTTGGAGTCAGAAACTAACCATTTCTGCTTAATTGCCCTGAGAGGACTCAGTTCTGTGTATAAAGGCGTTTTGAGTGCTACTGATTATACTCCCGTGGGACTCAGTTGAGAAGAAAACCCCAAATTGCCATCTAATTGATATACATGAAAACACCAAATTGTCATCTAATCGATATGCATGATGACCTGCATTGCATTCCAAGGAAGTAACTGCGGTGATCACAGAGATGGTGCTTTTTGATTGATTTTGGTGTGAATGGCTGAATTCTCAGAATGGCAGACTGCAGCTGGGAGGCACAAACAGTGCTAGTAGCTAGCATAAATAGCAAAATGTTTTGAATCTTTTTGATGAAACACCACTGAAATGTCTAAAATATGAAGCGGGTCAGTTCCATTAATAACAAAATAATAACATTAATCCTTTATTCTAGAAAGAATTTCTGAATGAAGTTCCTTCAATTTAGTTAAGTGCCTGACTGTACTTTTTAAGGGCCAAAATCACTAAAATAAATGACTTTTCTCTCCATTCAGAGTGATACTGTGGATACTGCATAGGAAGTCTTGATGCTTCACTGACTTTTTTTTTCTTAAGTCTTTTGATACACAGTTTTGATCTGTGCATGTCTTGCACTGGTATCCTAATTGTAAGTAAAGTCATTAAATGTCCTACTTCTGAATCACTGGGCTGCAGACAAAAAAAAAAAAAAAAAAGAAAAAAAAGTAGGTATTGAACAAGAAGTGGAATTTACTGTACTGTTATTCTGTTATTTTTAAACAATTCTAAAGAGGTTATCTGTGACTGAGCCTGAACATCTGTGCTCGTAGAAACAAAGAAAAACAAACAGATAACCAATGTCAGACAAAATAGGCTTTTGACACCGTTCCCCACAACATTCTCCTCAAGAAACTGGCTGCTCGGGGCTTGGACTGGCGTACGCTTCGCTGGGTTAGAAACTGGCTGGATGGCCGGGCCCAGAGAGTTGTGGTGAATGGAGTCAAATCTGGTTGGAGGCCGGTCACTAGTGGAGTCCCCCAGGGCTCGGTACTGGGGCCGGTCCTCTTTAATATCTTTATTGATGATCTGGATGAGGGCGTCCAGTGCACCCTCAGTAAGTTTGCAGATGACACCAAGCTAAGTGCGTGTGTCGATCTGCTCGAGGGCAGGAAGGCTCTGCAGGAGGATCTGGATAGGCTGGAGCGATGGGCTGAGGTCAACTGCATGAAGTTCAACAAGGCCAAGTGCCGGGTCCTGCACCTGGGCTGCAACAACCCCAAGCAGAGCTACAGGCTGGGAGATGAGTGGCTGGAAAGCTGCCTGGCCGAGAAGGACCTGGGAGTATTGGTGGATAGTCGGCTGAATATGAGCCAGCAGTGTGCTCAGGTGGCCAAGAAGGCCAACGGCATCCTGGCCTGTATAAGAAGCAGTGTGGCCAGCAGGTCGAGGGAAGTGATTGTGCCCCTGTACTCAGCTCTGGTGAGGCCGCACCTCGAGTACTGTGTTCAGTTTTGGGCCCCTCGCTACAGGAAGGACATGGACGTGCTCGAGCGAGTCCAGAGAAGGGCGACCAAGCTGGTGAGGGGTCTGGAGAACAAGTCTTACGAGGGGCGGCTGAGGGAGCTGGGCTTGTTCAGCCTGGAGAAGAGGAGGCTCAGGGGCGACCTCATCGCTCTCTACAGTTACCTGAAAGGAGGCTGTAGAGAGGTGGGGGTTGGTCTATTCTCCCACGTGCCTAGTGACAGGACGAGGGGGAATGGGCTAAAGTTGCGACAGGGGAGTTTTAGGTTGGATGTTAGGAAGTACTTCTTTACCGAAAGGGTTATTAAGCATTGGAACGGGCTGCCCAGGGAGGTGGTGGAGTCACCATCCCTGGAGGTCTTTAAAAGACGTTTAGATGTAGAGCTTAGGGATATGGTTTAGTGGAGTACTTAGTGTTAGGTCGGAGGTTGGACTCGATGATCTTGAGGTCTCTTCCAACCTAGAGAAATCTGTGAATCTGTGAATCTGTGAAAATACTTTAAGCCCAAATGAGTCAGAACTCTTCTCCTGCATGTTTTGTAGTATACTGCATTATTCAATGCAGTAGTGAAAGAGATTAACATGATCAACATGAGGGGGAAAAATGGAAGACAAAAATAAAGCATGTCATGTTCTTCTGCCCTTGTTGATTCTTTGGCCAGCTCATGCTTCTGTTGATAAACAAGTATATCTTCTCTGTAGTATATATATATATATATTTTATTTAGTGTATTTTGTTTCCTGTGCTAGACCATACTACCTATCATTTGCTACACTGTTCAGGTGGAGGTAATAATCTATTACATATATAACAGTGATAAAGTCTTGCAAACTGACGTGCATTACCAGTGAAATTGCCTTCTCTGGAGATACTTTAAAAGTAAGTTTCTGTGGGATAAAGGGAGATGAAGGGTATTTCTCCTTGTTTGGGTATTCCAATAAACTAGGAAAACCTAGTTCTATAACTTAACATGCAAATTTAATGTGGTAACAGCTTGCAGCAAGTGTTATTTTCTAAAATGAGTTAATTCTGTTACTGAAAAATATCTAATAATACATTTTAAAAAAGACATGTTCCAAAGCACCACGTCCAACCTTTCCTTAAACAGCCCCAGGGATGGTGACTCTACCACTCCCCTGGGCAACCCATTCCAATGCCTGACTGCTCTTTCTGAGAAATGTCTCCTAATTTCCAACCTAAACCTCCCCCAGTGCAACTTGAGGCCATTCCCTCTAGTCCTATCACTAGTTATCTGTGAGAAGAGGCCAACCCCCAGATACCCCACACCTTCCTTTCAGGTAGTTGTAGAGAGCAATAAGGTCTCCCCTGAACCTTCTCTTCTTCAGACTAAACAACCTCAGTTCTCTCAGCTGCTCCTCACAGGACTTGTGTTCCAGACCCTTCACCAGCTTCATAGCCCTTTTCTGGATGCATTCCAGGGCCTTGATATCTTTTGAGGGGCTCAAAACTGAACCCAGTACTTGAGGTGCGGCCTCACCAGAGCAGAGTACAGGAGGACGATCACCTCCCTGGTCCTGCTGGCTACACTATTCCTGATACAAGCCAGTATGCCATTGGCCTTCTTGGCCACTCGGGCACACTGCCAGCTCATGTTCAGGCAAGCATCAATCAGCATCCCCAGATCCCTTTCCTCTGCACAGTTTTCGGGCCACTCTGTCTCAAGCCTGTAGCGTTAAATGGGGTTGTTGTGGCCAAAGTGCAGGACCCGGCACTTAGCTGTATTGAACCTCATCCCATTGGCCTCTACCCGTTGACCTATCCTGTCCAGGTCCCTCTGCAGGGCCTTCCTACCCTCTGTCAGATTGTCACTTGCCCCATATTATATATTCAATATATCGATATTTCTATGGATATGCTAAGGCTTTCTTTTCCCTGCCCCTGTTACCTATTCTGGATTACTCTTGTTTTAGTTTCCAACTTCAGAGCATGGGAATTTTATGGCATCTGGAGTCCTGTCACTTTGAAAAATTGCCATTTCAGGCACCTATGCTCTCCTTTAATTCTTGTTGTCTGGGCTGGAATTTGATCCTGAATAACCACTTGATCAAAAAGAAATTACCACACTGTATTACTGACAGACTGAGCTGCTGGTGGCAGAGCAGTATTGGGAAGTAGACCTGGTGGCTCTATACTCTAATGGTGGGCTGATAAAGCTGGATAATTTCAAATTACAAAAAGTAAGTCTGATCTCCAGAAATACTTTCCATCAATTTATCAAGTAGTAGCCAGGGTCAGTGGACAGTGTGACAGTAGATATGGGCTAGTCTAATGAAGACACATGGCTGAATGATGGAGAATGAAAAGGCAATCAGTTGGCAGCAACTTAACATCATGTAAGACAGAAATACTGTCTGCTGGCAAATTTGTAACCTGACATTTCTGGAAGCTAGATACAAGTTGGTGATTCCAGTGTGCTTCTTAAACACAATTCTAAAATGAGAAAGAAAAAAGTTTGTTCTTTCCCAAGTGGTCCCTTAACTGCAAGAACAAGATGTAACAGACGTGGTTTCTGAAATTAATATCTAACTTTCAGTGAAGCACAAATTCTGCCCCAATAAACATTGCAGTTGCAGATGATGCTTAACAATGAAAGCTTCAGCACAGTTTGTGCATTTTCACTGCCTTTTAATGCGAATCAGTGTAAATTGCCAGCTCACTAGAAACCTTGGATCATCAAAATCGCAGTACCTGAGGGGATGCCCTTTCTTATTCTACTGAAGTTCTGTTGTACCCAATGTTTCTTCTAAGGTGAAAAACGAAGTCTAGAAACCAGCAGACCAAAATAATGACTGCATCACTCTATTTCTGCTGAAAAATTTTATTTTCTCTGGTCATAAAACCACCTAATGATCCCTAGCTAAGAACAATTTAGCAATGTGTGTTTTATATAAAGGAACACAATATTTAGATCTATTTTTTTGTTGTTTTGTTTTGTTTGTTTGTTTTTGCTTTGCATTACAAACCTAAAATTAAAGAATATTGCCCTGTTTTCAAAATCATGCCATACTCAACAATTATAATGTGACAATTAAGGACCTTTATGGAGCTTTTCATTTCAAAAGTGTTGTGACAATTTTTCAGCTTTATAAACATTTCTGTCCAGACAAAAATAGAGGGCCATTCTTTGAATTGTGCCTCTGAGCGATGTAGGAGGTACAGAATAACTTGGAAAAAGAAACAAAGTTGGCTATATAAGCAATCTGTTGTTAAGCCTCTGCTTTAAATGCTTTAAATTGCATCCACAATTTTTTTGCTCATTTTGTGTAAATTCATCTGATTACCTAGCAGAGATTTCTTTAGTAAGACCAAGATATGCTTCTTTAAGAAAAAAATACATGGGTACTAATTGAAAACTGTCAGTGGTTGTCTTTTTGAGAAGCAGTCTTAAAACTTGAAAGAAGAAATTCAGAAGGACCAAGAGTACATGCTTAGAATTATGTGGAGTATATATGTGTATGATAGGGAAGCATTACTGGAAGTTTAACATTTTTAGTAGAAGCTGTATGACAAAACTCTATGCAATTTCTTCATAATGCTTCATACTTTTTGGTCTGTATCACAAGTGGCACTCACCAAGTTTTGCAGGGTTTCCTTTTTCTAGACATTTCCAAATAGCATAGTTATGTCCTTTAATTCGTTGCTAGTTAATCATACAAATTTTATATGGCATCAATCAGAATTCAACAAATAACTAAATAACTCAAAAGTTAGAAAGCAGATGTAAGCACAATGTGAAGTAATACATATTAGTGGTACCTTTATAAAATTCAACTATGTTCCATGTGATAGTAGCAACTTTCCAAGTATCAACTTGCTCAAACTACCAGATAAAGTGAAAATCTATAAAAACCTCTGTAGAACTGCTCCATTTTAAAATGGTACTTTTCTAGGGGATTCTCATAATGCTTCAAACTCTGTAATGATTTTCTTCACAGTCCTCAGCAAATTAGTCAGTTCTTTTGATAAGAAATCAATGGTTCTTGTGTCAACTGTATAAACAGAAAAAATATACTTTGATTACTGGAAAGATTTTTAACTTTTGGGGGGGCTGCTTTAAAAACTTGAGGATTCCTTTAAGCTTATGAATTCATAGCATTTTCTTTCATAATATCTTATGCTAAAATGTCTAGTAAACTGTCATTTAGTACTCTCTGGGCATTTTAATGTGCTTTCAGTAGCACCTTTATGGATATGTAAAATTTTGATTATAAATTATTATAATGTGGAACTCAGTAAATCAATTCATGTAGCTGTGTCAAATGAAATACCTTTAGTTATACCTATCTATGAGTTCTGAATACCTGGAATATTGAAGGAATATGTTGAATATCAAACAGATGTTTCTGTGACCTTTAAATGTTTTCTGCTGTGGTACGTGTGAGTTATTGGCATTATTCAATGTATTTTCATTGAAAATTTCAGCACGCAATTGCAGACAGATTCTAAGAATTGAAATAGTGCAGGTGACAAAAGAAAGGGTGAAAATAAAGTGAAAAGTAAAATGAAATATGCTGAATTTCATGCAAACTGTGAAATTATTTGAACTTCATTTAAATAAGTAAATAGAATGTTTTTTTCAGAACTGCAACATTCCCACGTACCTTCTATGACCCACTGTTTTGATCCTATTTGACCTCTGTGTGCTTCTTAAACATGCATTTTTTTGCTGGTGCTTGAAGTCATGGCCTCTAACTTTTTGCACAACTGCAAAGCAAGTCTTGGTGTGTTATGGAACTGAATAAGATGTTACAGCACAAAGGTATTTTGCTTTTGCTTATTTCAGATTTGATGTACCAAAAGTTTTCTCCTAAGGTATCTTTACCTGGTTTCCATTTTGGTTATTGATTTTTACTGTACTCAACAGCTAACTAAAACAAATAGGTAAAGAGAACAATCTTGTCAGGAAAAAGTGTGAGTTCTAGAAGACGTTAATATATCTTTTTCATTCTGTGTATTTACTTGTACCATTAATGAGGCCTGATATTCCCACCTGGCAATTACTTGACATAAATTAAAATAATTTTAATTACTCCAAGAAAGATGATTGATTAGGGCTACCTGATTTTTTAATTGCATGTTCGTTCATTTAGAACCTAATACAAATGATTTTTTTTTTAATTTCTAAACTTTTAACTTATTTTGGAGGAAGACCAGAAAACTAGAAACTATTTGTTTTACAGATATAGCCTACGGTCTTTGTTAGCAAACCTTTAACTTCATGTTAAAGTTTATATTACGTTTGTTAGTAAAAATGTATTTGCTGTGTCACCATAATTAATTTTTGTTTCTTTGGAAGCATTTGAACTGGAGATTTTGGCGTCAGTGGAACAAATTGTGGAAGTTAGGAAAGGACCTTATACTTACCATTCAAGTACTTCCATATGCCACAATACTGCAGGTACAGCAGAACTGTTCCTCCCATTTTTGAACTGAAAGGCATGCTAAGAAAACATGTTGGAACTAAATTAAATGCACAGATATATACTTATGTGACTAACTTTAAAATGCACCTAGACACTTCAAAATAGCTATAGACACATGAGCCTTCTTCCTCCATCTCCTTTCGATGGAAAACTTCATAGTGTGTTTGCTTTTTGTCATGCTATGCAAGTGAGTTTTCACCTCCATAGCAATGGTTCTGACCATAGAAGGCTAGTAATTCTGCTCTAGTATGCGTTACCATCTGGTGTCCAATTAGAGAATTACAACACGTGTATCTATATACAGCATCTATGTACATACAGACATCTACATATGTACATGTAAGTTATACACATTTTTAATGCATTTCCATCTGGTGTCTGATGCTAAAATTATACCTAGTGAGTGAGAGTTGGAATCCTGTCACTGAAACTCACCATGGCAAGGTCTTGCTTAATTACAAATTAAAATAAATAAATAAATAAATAAATATGTACCAGAAGCTTTTGTTAAACCTAATGTTTTTATTGATGAAATACAAAGAACATTGTCCCAAAGACTCAAAGGATGTTTACATGGTGGAACTATTGAACCAGAACTTAAACCTTTTGGGCTTTGATTTTTGGTTTGTTAAAGTAGTTTTCAATCCTTTTTTTCCTGTACTAGAGTCAGTAACTGTGATTTGACATATAGGTAGTAGTTAAGACCATTGGTTACTCTCCAATGTGCATTGTAGTTCTGAAAGAAGTTATATACTTATGGTAAGTTAACCACACAATAAGTAATACTGGTGGTTTATATTTGTTATAAATTACTACTGAAACTCAAGAATTTGTATTCCAAATTTATAGACATCTATCAGTTCATGTGAAGGAGTGTTGGTTTTTTTTTGTTTTGTTTGTTTTTTTCCTTGACTTCTGAATTATGTATGAGAAGCTTTATTTATCTCATTGTATTTGAGAGTGGAAAACACAAAATACTGTTTTTCTACAGGAAAAGTCAGTCTGGAAATGTGACTGTTTAACAATAGTCAGTTGGGACAATCTTTTTACTAGTCTTTCTAGTTGGGAACAAAACTGAAAGGAGAAACAAATTGGGTTGCCCATTGTTCTGACAGACATCTGCAAGCATAGAAATCTGAGGGGAAAAAATTGTATATCAGTATCAACACTAGCATGGAAGTCCACAGTCTGTGTGGAATAATCATGGAATCACACAATGATTTGGAAAGGACCTTTAAAGATCATCTTGTTCCAACTCCATACAGTGTGAAAGAGACTGAAACCGTCATCAAAACCTGCATTACATATAAATACCATTGGTAATTCATATTGTACTCACATTAACTCCACAATAATTCATCTTGATTAATATTGTTATGAATATCAAAGACATTAATAATGATTAACTTATTTATTGCAGCATCTTGCTGACTGGGATAATGTTTTGTAAAACTGGCACTAGCATTGTGCATCTGTCTTTGCTATTTATGTAGACCTAGGTGCAGAATAAATTGACTGCTACAGCTCTAAAAATGTAGGCTTCATGAGTCTGTCTTTTTTCTGTGCCTGATTTCAAATTCAGTGGCACTTGCCAACGGGCTTAGGGAATGCCAGATGAGTTTTTCTTCATTTTGTAAGGTTTTGTTACATATCAATGTATTTTTGTTCCTGAATATAGACTAGTTGAAAGTGAGGGGCTTAGCATATATACATTAGATGTATTTTCCAAGAGTCATATTAAAGACATTACACAAGTCAGGAATTTTCTCAATTCACATTGCTCAGCATTGGATTTTAAAAGATACTTCAATGTCTTTGAAATTATCTAAGCCACTCAATAGGACACTCAGATATAGAGAAAATTAGTCAACTTTGCAAGACCAACATCTGAAACTGGAATGTACATGGTGTCTTGCATAAAAATGGAAAAACTATCTGCTCTAAATAATTGATTACTTTTGAAATACCTGTTAGGGAGAAAAAAATGTACTTTTTCAATCGTAGTAATATCTAGAAATCAGCTATCTTTGTATTTTCAGAGGTTGTATAAATATTAAGGACTTCAATTTCTTTAACATGTTTTTAATAGAAATTATTCACAGATACTTTTCTCAAAATAATGAATTGAACAAAATATTTCCCTTTTTGTTCCTTTAAAAGATATTTTACAAGGATTTTACATAGGAACAAACCTTATTCATGAATGAAAGATTATTTCAAGAAAAGTTAAGTAGATGAATTCTAATGATAGGATTGGAATTCTTTCTTAGGTATCAGCAAAAACATGACATGCATTGTGGCTTATTATTTCTATAATTAAATATGATTAAGAGGCAAGGAAGTAGTACAACTATGGTAAAAGAAATGCCTGCTATTTTATATAGAGGAATAATTAGATGTGCTTTAGACAATTCTGAAAGCTGGACAGCTGGTTGTGGTGGGGTGTTCATTTGCTTTCTCAATACAGTATTCAAAATCTGTCAAATATATTGTTAAATTACAGTTTTGTTTTTTTTTTTCCTGCTTTAACTCAGAAGTTTGATAATAGACCCAAGCTCAAAACCACACTAAAACTAATGCATATTCCAGTAAACAATTACTTTTTTTTTTTTTTAATGGAATAGTTATACATTTACAAGTGCAATTTTAAGGGTGTCTTCTCCTAGCTTCTGAGGTTTTACATCTGCAGTCTAAATTCTTCAGTTAAAAAAATCCTGAAAGATGGCAAAAGAGCCCTTTGGTGTCCTTGAGTATATCATTTTTGCATTAGAAGTGTAACCTCTTGACACTGCTCCCACAGACAATCTAACATCAGCTATAAGAGCACAGAAGCTACTGATATTTGTTTCTGGTATAAAATTATCCCACTGAATGAAGCATGGAGATAATTGATGTCAAGGAGGTGTCTCAAAGCTATTATAGTTCATATGGTTCCTTTAGAGTTCAGCTAGCCTCACTGCTTATGGGATGCCTTTTTAGGTAATCTAGCAGTATATAATTCTAAATTTATTTATTTATTATAGTAGAACATTTTCGTAAAATAGTGAAAGAATTTCCTGACTCATCTCAAAATCAGCTGCTCAGTATATGTAGTTGTTCAACATCATAAGCTTTAAGTGATAAATAAGGAATACAAAAGTTATTTTTATTTGTTTCCTTCGCCCCTTGCATGACCTTTTAATAATTCTCACTTTGAGGGTAGGGCTTCTCACACACTTCTCATTTCAATAACGTTATTCTGCTCTGAGATGGGTGCAGGGTTCTGGATCTCAAAAAGAAATGCCTAATTACAAATGGCCAATAAGATAACTGCTTAAAAAAGAATAAGAGGAGGAATATAGATACTGAGTGAATATTATATCCCTTCAGATGCTGAGCATCCCCTGTTTGAACAGCATCAGACAGAGCCTGGACAGATTTTCTCATGGTGTGTTGCACAGAGCAGACACTGCCCCTGGTGAGAAACTTTCCCTTTCTGTTATTTGAGCTATCATATGATTTCTTTACAAGAAAACAACTGTATTCCTTAATGATATTCTAATGAGAAACTCTTGCTGCCAAATTCAGGCAAGTCCACATAGGTAGTGCAATTGCTGCTACCAAGGTAGAAGGTGCCTGCAGGCTCCTCTGTTATGATGAGCTGTCTGAGCCTGTCTTGGAGCCAAAGAACTTGTGCAGCTCAACATTGGCCTAAAAGTCACACCATATGTGCAACACAGGCCTGCCCCTACTCATGTTGACTGGTTTGTGGATAACTGGCTCCTGCATATGCACCAGCCTCCGAGTCAGGATCAATACAAATATCCTGTTGCCATTATTAAGGGGATTAAAACTTTGACAAAGGTAAAAAACAGTCAGAAAGGTGAAAGTATGTTGTCTCTGGTTAACTCAGTTGTGCATGCATGCTATGAAAATTTGTAATGCTTCTAGAATTCAGTTGTGCATAAAACCACATTCCTGTTTGTGTGTGTTTTGGAATGCCGGGAGATGGAAGAGTAAAAGAAAAGCTGACATTTCTGAGAACAATTTTTTTCCACCTTCAACAATCAAGCCCTAAATGGTATTAGAAAAGATCCAATTGGTCCATATGATACTTGTGACATTGAACTTTGTGATAACTTTGTAATCCTTTATTGATAGGTTCTCCTATAAAATCTTTTCTTAGTTTGCCTATCAAACTCTTTTAGCAAGCTCTTCATAGTAAAGATTTACCATATAAAGGTCACTTAGAGTCCCTTTCTTTCCTGTATAGAAGGGACAGTACTTAGCTGCTGGGCCTTTTTTTTTTTTTTTTTTTTTTTTTGTTAATCTTCGCTTCTTCCAGAGTTTTCTTTTTCAGTCACTACTATTGAAGGAAGAGGTAGATACAATTGCTCGCTATTAGTGAGAATACGGGTGTCTAAGGAAAAGAGGCAATTAAGAAGAGATTTTGTCGAGGTATAAATAATGATATACATTAGTTTAGAACTCATCTAATTTTTTAAATCCCTTAATTAACGGAGATGCAGCCTATGCAAAGTAGTGCACTTTATTTTCTGTTGACCTCCTGACCTTTTGATGAATCTGAATTGATTCCTGATTGAACTCATGTTTCTTTTGGAAAACAATATTGAATAAAAAAATCACAATTACAGAGAATCCACCATAACTGCAGGTAGTTCTTCTAATACCTAATTTACTCTGTTAAACAGTGGGCATTGTAATCTAGTCTTTTCTAATCTCCGCTCAGTGATAACCACTGGAAGACAAAGATAATCTGGTTATGGCTACTAGATGCAAAGCCCTCTTCTACATTTCATTTTCAAGTTTGTGTTCTTTTTGGATTGCTACAGTAGCTCCTTGAGCATCTTTTACTGTAAGGCTCTCTTCACATTATCAACATGCACTCTGATTTATGGACATCATTGCTACAGGAGTAGTCAGCAAGCATCAAATGAGAGGTTATATGTTCTCCTTAATCTTATTCAGCATTCTCCTTTTTGATTGTCCAAAGATAACATCTTTATTTTGGGCACTGCACAGCACAGAGTTCATTCATCATTATCCATGACTTCTTTTCAGTATCATTGTTTCTCATGGTAAATTTTGCCAAGATGGGTTGTGTGGTTATGACATTATTTTTTTTTATCCTTTTACTTACCTTAAATATGGATTTATTATAACATTTATTTATTAGTGTATTTTGCTCTGTCTATCTTTCCAAGAAATTCTGCAGAGAACTTGTGGGAGGCACCATCCTCTAATTTAATATATGACTATCTGTAATCCTCTTAAGAAGTAAGTGCTCTGTTCTTTCCGAGGAATCACAGTAATATACATATACTCATTTGACTGTTTCATTCAGACCTGACATCTCCTTTTCTTTTTTTGACAGTCAGATTTCAAATGTAATTCATGATATATCCCAATCAGAAGTGTAACCAGGAATCTATGCATGGATTCCTAGCTACTAATTTCAAACTCATCAGGGTTTAGTGACTAAGATTCCGGGGTCCAGAAAATAACTGAATTATCCTTTATTCTGCTTCTTATAAAGTGTACATTACAATATTTTGAAATGTTTTATGTGCATACTCAGAGCTCCTTGCTTAATATGCTTGGTTTTCATATAATGTTGACTGAGCTATCATTCCATTGATTCGCTAGATGAATATGTTCATCAGTTTCCATTCCATTCAAGTATCTGAAGTCATAAAATCATAGAGTCATTTAGGTTCGAAAAGACCCTCAAGATGATCAGGTCCAAACATCAGGCTAACACTACCAAGTCTACTGCTAAGCCATGTCCCTAAGTGCCATAGTGCCTCTTAGATACCTGAAGGAGTAGGGACTCAACCACTTCCTTGGACAGCCCATTCCAATGCTTGACCACCTCTCTGTGAAGAAAATCTTCCTGATACCCAGTCTAAACCTTACTTGGCTCACCTTGAAGCTGCTTCCTCATGTCCTTTCAAAGGAGAGATGAGATTTCCCCTTTTCTCCTTTTTTCCAGACTAAACACCAGTTCCCTTAGCTACTCCTAATATGTCTTGTTCTGTAGTCCTTTTACCAGTTTTGTTGCTTTTCTGTGAGCACATTCCAGCAATGCTTTCTTGTAGTGAGGGGCACAAAACTGAACAGAGTATGATGAGTACCAGTGATGAGTACAGAAGGACAATCACATCCCTAGTACTGTTGGCCACACTATTTCTGATGCAGGTCAGGATGGCATTGGCCTTGGACACCTGGACACACTGCTGGCTTGTGTTCAGACAGCTGTTTACCTGCACCCATAGGTCCTTTCCTGCCAGGCAACTTTCTAGCCACTCTTCCCCTAGCATGGGGTTGTTATGACCCAAGTGCAGCACCCAGAATTTAGCCCTGTTGAAGGCCATACAATTGGACATAGCCTGTTGATCTTGCCTATCCAGATCCCTCTGCAGAGCCTTCCTGTCCTCAAGCAGCTCAACACTCCTGCCCAAT
The DNA here is from genome assembly GCF_040182565.1 of Anser cygnoides. Taxonomy (NCBI): domain Eukaryota; kingdom Metazoa; phylum Chordata; class Aves; order Anseriformes; family Anatidae; genus Anser; species Anser cygnoides. Next base: position 15,845,705 of record NC_089877.1, on the reverse strand, counting down.
TTGGTGTTGTCTGCAAACTTACCAAGGAAATTTCAGAACTATCTGCAGTTCCTGTAATGAAATATGCTAATGGCTGGATAATCTCTGAGCATTATAGTCTTCCCAAGCTATTGTCACCTTCACTTCTGTTGTGCTGCTGGAAACTCTCAGACAATCTTCATTTGTGTTTGTGCTTTGTTTTTTTTCCCCTTGAATCACAAGGACTAAAGTTCCTTGTACTCAGATTTCAAGTACTGGAGTTAATCAATAGAATAATTGTTATTATCAACACCTATGCATTATCAGACTCATCACCTTGTATGTGCTTTTCTATAGCATTGTATGGTATATGGCTGTTTTTTCCCTTAACTTAATCTTTACTTTAGAAATTTTCCTCTTGACAGAAATCTTTACTTCAGAAATCTCTTCTCCTGATTACCAGATATACCAAAATCAAAAAGTCTCTGTCTCTCTAACTGGAGTCTACATCATGTATGGTGCAGACCCACCACTTTCTTACAACTCTTTTTTTGTTTGAAGCTGTGGTTTTACATCTCATTTCTTCTAATACTTCCACCTTTTAAAAAAATTAAATAGCAGGAATCAATAACAATGTGAAATAAAGTGTGTGGGCAGGGGAAGAAGGCAGCATTGTTTCAATCTAATACAAAAATACTTTGTACAGCATTCTCATTTACTGAATTACTGTACTGAGAACTAAAAGGGGCAGAAAAATGCTCTATTCTGACAAATATTGATTGTAGCTTCACTGTTTTACTTCTACAAAATAATTTATTATTTATTTATTTTTTTGAGTAGGAGTTTATTCATTGAAGTATTTGGAAGTCAGTGGGAGTTAAAATTATTTCTGAATACTGGTCAAATACAGGCAAAATTGTTAGATTACAAAATTAAAGGAAAAGGTTTAATTTTTATTTATTTATTTATTTACTTATTTTTGAAACGAGGTCTCAAGATCAATTGTATCTAAATATAATGTAACAGGAACAAAAAACATACTTCTGCTAGTCTAAAAGCCAACATGTATAATTTGATCTGAAAGTTGAAAAGAGGGTTATTAGAAAAAGGTAAATTAATTTCATTAAGACTTATTTAGAAAATATATCAGCCTTGGAACAGAGAATATTTTATTTGGACGTTTTTACCATGATCTCATAGAAGCACTCTTGGGGTGTAAGTAGTATCCCTCAACTTTTGAAGTACCCACTGACTTTAGAGATAACAGAGTGTTCCCTTTGCTTCTGTACTGGTGATAATAAAATCAACACTAGCTCCACAAAGTATCTTTGCTTCAGGTGTTTGCCTAACACATGAAATATGGATCTATATTAAATATGGATAACTGCAAATAAATATTATAGTGCAATGAAATTCAGGGACATTCCAAATATAAATTGCTAGCCTTCTGCTTATGTATTCTTTTGTCCCAAATGGATTTTCAAATTGATAATTCACATGCCTTTTGACTGTCAGTTGACCCTGAACAGGTCTGTTTTGAGCTCTTCCTGTGTCTAAATTCTGAATTCTTTCTAAAAGATTAGAAGATGACATTATATATGAAGAATGAGATTGTACCTTTTTCAGTCATTGGGGCCTATATGTGATTATGTACTATACATTCAATATTTTCACTAAAGCTTTTTGAGGATTTTCAATATTTTCTCCAGCAGATAAAATTAATAACTACTTGTATGCCTATTTTACAGTCTTCCCCGATCATCGCTAACTGTTTTTGATTGTACCATTCCAGAACTGTCACTGAGTATTGGGCAAATTGGTAGAACATAACTACATGCTCATAGTTTTTACTTTTTCCTAACTAACTGTGAAATTTCAGGGAAGAGATTTGCTCTTACTGTTCATTACTATTATAGAGCAGGATTCATCTATCATAATTTAGAGATTTAGAAATGTGTGGTTCAAAAGTAAGCTGGTTAGTAAGCTAATTGTTTATATTTCTAAGGTCAGTGGAGAAATATATAATGAATATAGTTGGGATGAGTTATTCTCTGGAAGCACCTATTTCATATCATAAAAAAAGCCAAGGCAAACAATTAGCACTTATTCAACTAATGTTCATACATCAAATTTTTTTTTTTTTTTATTGTACCATGAAAGGTTTTTTGCTTTTTCTTCTCAAGCAATAAATGTATCAGGACCATTAGCTATTTTGGAGATGCATTTCGTAACTCAGAGCATTGTAATATTTTTACTGCCAGATATGCTGCTTATCCTACTGAGTTTGTATGTGTTTGTAATTATAGTTCTTTTTCTTTTCTTTGTTTTTTTTTTGTTTTGTTTTGTTTTTCTGTGAAGGAAAAGAGTGCTTCAACAATCCCCAAATCACTCTAGTGACTCTCTGTAAGAAAGCTCATTCTTCTTTGGTACAGTTGGTGATTTAAATATCTGTCTACTGTGTCACAATGTATTCATTACCTCCTCTTGGCAGTGTAGAATTCACAAAGACATAATATGCAGTAATAAACTTTTCAAATAGATTGATAGAACAATCAATCTAGCAAAATGTTTGAGGTCATATGTAAAACTGAAGCAATTTATGATAAATAGTCCCTCTGTGTTTTCAGAAAGAGTGATTAAAATAAAAATACTTTGAAAACAGTGATAGTCTGAAAATTAGGGAATGAAGCAGACCTATTATTTCAGTGAACATTAGATCTCTGGAGTTCTAGTGATAGATAAGGAACTAGACTTATCTCTTAGGTTCAGAGTGGGGAGGATCTAGCCAAATGTTGGAGGCCAGAGTTGTTTACAGGTGCCTTTCATACTGTGCTCATGGTGTAAGCAAGGTATGTGTTATAGCTCAGTACAAATTGCAAACAAGTAAGAATTTCATAATGGGCTGCAGAAGGAGCAACAGCCAACTTTTTAAAGTCCTTTTCCCAAGCCATGAACTAGACTGAAATAGAAATTTAACACCAAAAAACAAGGGCTCAAGAAAAATAGTGTTCAGGAGATAAACTTGTAGCTTTTTAGTGCAAAAAAAAAAAAAAGAAATATAATCTTATGTATTAGGGTTGCATGTAACTAGCAACTGTTCTTAATTTTATCCTGGCTGTTATATTTAAAAACAATTTCTGAACTTCTGGAAAACATAAACTCTTTATTTCAATATTCTCTAACTTCCCAAATAACAGTTAAAAAAAAAAATCCCGTTTCTGACAAAATCAGGGTGCTGTTTCATGTTGGATGCTGTTTACCATTTAATTTCAACATATCTTCACCGAAGCACTGCATGATGTATGATAATGGGAGATGAGAAATCTAATTTCTTAAAAAGAAAAGTTTTCATTGAAAATGAAAGTGGTGGGGTTGGCAGCTGCTCAAATGATGCAGGACAATACGCTAAATAAGCTCTTTTTTTGAAGCACTAAATGATACTTCAAAATAAATTGTTGCCTAAGGCCTACTGAACATAAAGGACGAACTTAGTGTGGTAACTCCTTAAAGAAGTGGATGGAAACAAAAGAAAGTATTGAGCTGTTCTTCTGTGTTTAAACCAAAGACTATTTTTCCTATACAACATTGGAAAATAGTTTGAAGTACTATGCCTTATTCTAGTTTAATTATTTCTACTTATAATTATTTCTACTCATGATCTTTCTATTTTAGTGTGAGAGAGAATTTTGAGAAAACAGCAAGTACATTGATAATCTAAATATACTTACAGAAAAAATGGCCTGATCAGCTTTTCCTGTTTGCCACATGGTGAACTTTTAGATAAAAGGCAGAAGTGCCTTGAGGCAGAAGGCTTGAAGTCTCAGGGAAAATATTAAATTATTGTCCATAGACTACTCATTTTTTTTGGCGTGGACTAAAAGCTCAGCAGCTGTAGAAGGCATTAAAACATCCAGCTGCTTTTCTCCACACATTGGAAGGAAGAAAACACAGTGACAGACAAAATAGAAAAATAAGCATGTAAATACTACAAACAAAACACAATAGCACAAAGTCATCTGGGTTAGTCAAAGATCCTTCTCATCTCACTTGTAAAAATAACTGACATAAATGGGTGAGGTTTTGCACATTCTCTTTTCCTTACTTTTGTGCATGAAATAACAGTAATAATATTTTCTGTACCAAATGGATAAGAGAATTCAATTTCTTTCTATCATGGTTTCAGCAAATGTTGTCACAGGGACCATAGAAAAGCATACTAGTAAAGGAAACTAATGACATTTCACAAAAACCACTGAACAGCCATCAAGTAGTAAAAACAAGTTCTGAACTGTGACATCTAAACCACTAAAGTTCTCTGAACAACCTCACAGAACGAACAACATTCATCAAACTGTACTTTTTATAAGAGTATGGAACTGCACAATAGGCATCTGTTTCTGGATGTTTTCACTTTCTATTTCTTGGCGGAAGAGTTCCCCTTAAGAGGACTGAAGGTCCGAGCTATGCCTTAGAATTTTATTTTTGCCATTCATAGGTATAGCTACACTTTCACTACCAAGAGTTGCTGTATAAAACTAACACTGGATAAAACTTCTCCACTGAGGATGATTTGTCATGTTATATATGAAAAATATATTTTTTTATTATTATTATTTTTAAAGCAATATCTTGTTTGTCTTTTCAGATACCTATTTTATATCTTCAAATTTATTTTATTTAGTATTTGGAGAAGAGAGAAAAAAAATATCTTTCTTTAATTTTCCACGGTGCTATAGATGGTGCTTGTTAAGTGCAAAACCCAATAAACTTGATTATATACGCACAGCATCAGTTATAAAGTCCCCGTTTAACTTAATCCCTTGCATGTGAGGTTTCTTACAATGGACACTAGAAGTCAGCAACTTCTGAAGTTGGTTTCATCCTGTTTACCTTTTCTAGAATGTACAAAGTCTGTTTCTAATCTGTACAAAGTCTTCATTGGATTTGAGCATGATTTATTTATTTATAGATCCTCTTCTGCTAGAAATATAATCAGAACATAGCCTTTGAGAACTTTTAACCATTCAGTTTAGATCATTTGGGAATATACATTCAGTTGACATGCTGTTTTAATAATAAATGAGAATTCATGTTCCTAAGAATCTTGACCTGGATCGTAACCCCAAATGCTGGATAACAAGTGTACAGTTAAGGGCCCATTAGTATTGTTTGCTAGGCATGCATAATAGCATATTAATAGTCCTGCTGAGATTATAAGATAGCTGAAATGGAAAACATTCAAAACTGTTTCATAGCAGCATTTGAAAGATTTTGAAAGTTTGTTCTTCATACCTACAAATATATATTGATTTTATGAAAGATAAAGCTTTAAAAAATATTTAGCTATGTACCTAAAACTTCTGTTCAACAGAAATCAATTAGTGAAATCTTAAAGCTGGCTAAAATACGGATAAAATTTCAACCTTTTAAAGAAATGTCAAACTGTAGGTACCTTAAAACTCAGTGACTTATGGTGTTTAATAAATTCTGGAGGTAGCGCATCTCTTACCAGAACAAGACCTAGAAATAGAAGTTGGGACCATTTCCCTAGTTATGAAATCATTACGACTTTTTGAAGTAGTTGTGTAATAAAATACTACTGATAAACATTGCGACTCCATTTTTTTCTTGAAGATTCTAAATGAATGTCTTTGTTTCCAAAAACAAAACAAAACAAAACAAAATATATATTCCTAAGAAACAGCTGTGATTAATATATTCTCTCCTTCTGCAGCTCCCTGCAGCTTCATGTAATGTTGCAAGAAGAAAAATAAATAAAAAATCTTAACACCTGAGGTGATCTAGAAAACAAACTCCTTTGAGGGAAGCAAAGGAGCTTGGTATCAATTGAGGAAAGTTGTGTCTGACTCGAGTGGTACAAGCAGCAATGGACAGTACACAGATGGGGGAAAGAATATTAAAGATTTTAGTATTGTTTTTTACTGCTGTTTATATTTTAATAAGATGTTATTTCCTGTTTGACTTCTGAGCTTGCCCTCTGTCGTATAACTATGTGTATTTTTTTTTTCTTTTAAGATCAATACATTGTTATTTTGTTGTAATTTATTTTTGGACAACTATCAGCTTGATGCACCAACTGGTTAAGGCCAAGTGAGAACTTGCTTGCCAGCATAGCTTATGTATTTCTGTTAGTTTTTGCCTTCTGAAATCATACTCCTTTCTGCAGTAGCTAGCAATGGTGAGAACAGAAGCCAAGAATAAATGATCAGTTTTTTCTTTCCAAGTTTTATCATGTTGCACACTTAGAACCCAAAGAGGAGGCAGATTGTGTCTCCATTTATAAAAGACAATGAAATCTAACTGAATTATCCTTACTTCTGATTATCTGAAGTTTCATAAATAGAAGACAAACTTCACTGTTGTAAGCAAGATGGTGAACAAGTCACAGTGTGGACATACTGAAATAATCCTTTTTGTTTTGCTTACAGCAACCCACAGAGATTAGACTAAGTTTTGAATTGTCAACTTTTCAATTTTATAATACAAAGTCATGGGAGGAAAGTTTATAAAAAGTCCTCTTTATTCAAAAAGCTTTATGCATGTTTCTTATTTTACTATTTTCCTTTGTGCAGACAACATTACTAAATCCACAGAAGCATTGCCATTGAGTTCTGTGAATTTATTATCAAGAGCTCTGTATCTGGTCTCTGCAAGAAATCATTTTGTGTCATAATGCTACTTCCACCATGTGTATGTTTTTTTCCTTTGTGACAGATGAAGAATAAATATATACTATTTAATAATTTAAAATTAATTAAAATTAATTAATTAATTAAATTAAAATTAATTTAAATATATACTATTTAATACTGTTGACAAGAAAGCTGATAAATTGTCTTTCTAGTCTGGAAAGCATTTTTAACTATGTTGTTTGTTTTATGGTTAAAGCACCTACGTGATACGCGGTCTTATTTTCTCACTTAATGGGAAAACCATTATTATTTTTTTGTTTGTTTGTTTGTTTCTGATATGACATTCAACCTCAGACAAAAAAAGACAAGTTAGATTTGTTCCTCTTACAGTAATAAAAAAAAATAGTTTACACAGTAAAAATAAATATTGCAGTTCCTCTCAGTAATAAAAATTATTAAGACCACTTTTTCCTTATGCATAGCTGCAGCTGTTGAACATCAGAATTTCAAAATCTGCTCTGTTCTGTCTCACAGAACCCATTTATCTCAATGGGGACTCACATCTGCATAATCTCTGTAACTAAAATTTTGGCTGAAAACTACAGAATTGCTCAAATGATCTAGCTTATTTACTCAAGTAACTTATTTTTAAAAGAAGTTATAATTTAAAATAAAATTGTACTTTTGACATAAATAGGTTAGAATCACAGAAAAAAAAAGAAAAAGAAAAAAAGAAAAAAGAAAAAAAAAATCCTCTACTTCCAGATCCTCTCACTAAAATAATAATTCTTTAATTGTTCAAAGCTCATCTCTCACTTTTCAGTGTTGTATAATTCTTTTAAAATAGCCATGCATTTAGACAATGACATATTTTTAGTTATATTGTGTTTTGTATAGTTTCACTGGTTGAGACATAAGTGCTTGCTTGTCTTATTGCCAACATGTAAAGCATGTCTGGAAAATTCTTGTTTAGTGGCAGCATGCCTTTCCACTTTTTCTTTATCATTTGTCAGATCAATTTGTAGAGTTATGAAAGATATATATATTGATTTATATCAATTTTTAACAAAAATGTTAATATAACATCAGAAGTTTGACCCATGCATGTAACAAGAAAAAATAATAATAATAATGTCTTTAAGAAAATATATTATTACTTATACACAATCTTGTCATTAGGGGGTGAGAAAAAATTAGGAGAGGAAAAAAAAAAAAAGACTACCAGTACAAAAACATTATCATAATTTTTATTATCTGCAAATTTACTAACTATGGACTATAGTTCAAAGAAATTGCACTGTAATTACTCAATTATTTGAATTTTTAATAGATGATCTTCCCTAACTGTATGGTATGATGGGATGTCTGAATTATTTTTTCTGTTTAAATGCTGTTAAGGTTTAATATTAGTCAAAAATTTTAGTTTTAGTGGGATATCAGATCTACTTAAATTTGAAGATTGGTGTCCTTAAGCGTTTTTATTTTTATGATTTGATGTGAAAAAAATTCTGATGCAATTCAGGTAGGTTTCTCAGTAAATTCATCAGGACTTTAATTTTCTATTATGAAATCTTATTTTTGATTGAGTATTACTTTAAGCATAAAATATCCAGTTTAAATGTTTTATTGATGTGTCTCTCCTGAAAGGTGTCTTTGGTACCAGGATTGAGTTAGTGAGAAAATGTAGATGAACAATGAAGAAAAGTTGGGTAGAGAATGAGGGAAAATAGGTTTTCAGTTGAGGAAACAAGGAATCTTAACATGACTTACCAGAATTTGGTAGCAGTATTTAAGTAAATAAACAGATATTTTGGGGCTAGGTCAACAAATAAGATAAATGTAGATTTTACAGGATAGGGATATTTGAAAAAAAAAAAGGACATAATGTGTTTTCTAATTTCTAAAGGTTTCATTTTAAAGCCTTCATTATTCTTTTATAATTCAATTAATCAAATATAGTATACATATAAATAATACTGAAATCATTGTATGATCATTTGAAATCCAAATGCTTGAATACCTGGCTCAGTTCTGGTAATTGAGAATTTACGTCTGTCATATTTAATTTTTGTCTTTGTCTTTTTTGCCTGAGGTTGCATGTCATATCAAAAATAAAAATAAAAATGGTTTTCCCGTTCACTGAGAAAATAAGACTGCATGCCACATAGGTGCTATAACCATAAAACAACATAGTTAAAATATGTCTGTCATATTTAATTATTTTTGTAGGATTTGCTTCTAAAATTCTCATCTTCTCTAAAAATTTTCTCTAAAATTCTCACTTCTAGAACTGTTTAGTATGAACTCACTTGAGTGAAATTGAAGAATATTTCTCTTCCCAACCCTCCAAAAGTGGGTAGGGTGAGGATGTTATTTCCAACTTAGTTTATCTTACAGAAAAAAAGGATGCATCTGACACCCTGATTTTTTTTGATATCAAGGTTTGTAATTGACAGCTTTTGGGGAAGCTTTTGGATTTGTAATAATAATTATTATTTTTTTTTTTTCTATGAAAGTGAACTTACAGCTCTAAACTCTTTTGTTTGTTCCCAATTTTTGTTTTTTAAAGAGTGCCTTATCTTCCAACATTGCTAATATTTTTTTCCTGTTTATAAATATTTTAAATCAAATTATTTATTAAAATTATTTTATTCAGAAATTCACATAATAGTTAATTTTAGTCAGTAAACCTCTGGACATAATTGAATATTATTATGTTGGAAAATTTGCTTTGTAGTTGTCAGTCTCAAACAGAATGACTGCTACTTTTGGATTAATTAGTGTAATGAGACAAGTCGTTCACAGAACAATTGTTTCTTTTGTTATATTTATGCTTCATTATATTTTAGCTAGGTAAATATTTTTCCAGTCCTCCCTTCTTCTATTGGGATTAAGTGTTAAAAATATTTTTGTGGTAGTATAAATACTGGCTAAATAAGAGAATCCTCAGTTTGCTCTGAATCCTAAACATCATATTGTAGAGCAGAAACACTTCAGATCAAGGAGGTAGGATTAGGTGACTCCCACAAAGGAACTCAAATATTTTATGCTTTTGCTTTATGCATGCAAACAACAGAGGTTGAGCTGGCCTGTTCAGCTTTACATGGGAGCAGCGTGGGGCAAGTCAAGAAAGACTATGCACCTCTTTATAATTTCTTCTCAGCAGCCAAGGATGCCCCCTGAGCTTTAGGCGCTCCCCTTGATTTCTCTTCCTGTGCAGCGATGTACCAGTGTGGTTCATCAAAAGGGACTAAAAATTTGATCAAAATGGACTAAAATCACTCACAGCCTCTTTGCTAGTCTGTTGCGATTACTGCCTTGCAGCTGATACACACTAACTGTGAATGGTTCTAATGAACTTCACATCAACATAAAGCAAGTTAGCTCAAACCACCTTAAATCACTTAGATTATTTTTCACTTTTCAGAGTATATCTATTATATACTAAGACAACTGAAATTCAGATGAGCCAGTTCAAAAAAAAAAAAAAAAAAGTAGGAGAAGGTGACTGGCATAATACTTTGAATTTAAAGCTAGTTGTTATAGAAATTGCCCAGCAAGTATAAAATACAGATTCATCTTTCTCTCTTATCTGAGATGGCTCAGACTCAAGCTCTTAATTCCCAAGGCAGTGTCTTGATCCCAGTCAACAGAGCAATGCTAGATGATGCTGTTCACCATCCCTCATGTTGAAATTGTGCTGTCCCTGGATTCCTGGGACCAGAGTGCATGAATGGAAACAGAATTTTGTAGTGCATTTATGGATCTCCTTTGAGAGTTCTTGTCCTGCTCCTAGTTTGTATTTTGCTTAGTAACTATTTAAAGTAAACACATTTTTGGGACCCTACCATTTAGGGTAGCCAACAGATTTTTACAGTTAAGTTTTATACTTCTCAGATAAACCAAGCTACAATGTAGTGCCTCCCATGGGCCCAATTAATTTTGGATTCCTTTTTTTTTTTTTTTTTTTTCTTGGTGAGTAAACAGCTCCAATAAGAGACGTGCACATAGGTTGTTTGTAAGGGTCCTCTCGTGGAAGATAGGAGATGCAGGTTCAGAACTCTTAGGCAGAAAAGAAAAAACTAAAATCTGCTACCTCCTACATGCTCTTGAACAGCCAAGCAACTATAAAAAAGGGCAAAATGATCACTAGTCATTTCCTTTTTAAAGAACTTATTTGGGAATTACCTAGTCTCATGATCCTGCTCATGATTACATATGAGTGTAGGACTAAGATAATTAGCCAAGTCACAGCTACTGCTGTTAGAAACATAGAAGAGGGATAATTCTAGGCACTTGGTAAACCTTAATATTTACCTCAATGAGGTTTTTTTTTTTAGAATTTGTATTTTATTTTTAAGATTCCTTACAAACTGTATTATTTGCTCATCAGTGTATTTTAAATCTACTGTTAATGAAATTCTGAAATTAAATGATAATTTAACCAACTGCACTGATTAAGTCAATGTATTTTACCCCACATTAACCTGTACACTATAATGCATATGGAGGTGAATGCTCTAAGACAAATATTCATTAAGACTCTTGTACTGATAGGAAAGTCCCCAAAGTACAAATGCTTTATTAACACAATTCACTTATTAAGACTTATTTGCTAGTGGGGAAAACTGCACCACTACTAAGTAGAGACCTACAGCTGAGATAAGATGGTTGGAAGATAATTGATAGTGCTCACTATTGTAGGAGTTTAAGGCAACATACATATCTAAGTGACAGATGCAGGAGTCTGTAAAGTCATGAGTTATGAACAGAAGCAGAGTATATGCAAACATTTTAATTTTGGTATAGAACAGATTAATAAAAATGTTTAAACTGTCTAAAACTATGCTAAACATTTGAAGACACTCATTTTAGATAAATTCAAATTACTTTCATACTAATAAATATTACTTTTTAATTTCTATTGCCAACTGTTTACCAGCACGCTGCTTATTACTTATCATAAATAACAATATTATGCTAATAGCTTTTTAATGAGTAATAAATAATTGCTCCATTAATACAAAATGCACTAATTTGTTCTACTCTTGGTTTCATTTCTCTTGTTATGCATCTATTAAAAAAAAAAAAACACCTCTGGATATTTGAATTATTTTTAAAAGTGCAAACAATACTACACTAATAACTAATAGATAATGAGTGACACTGATACTTTCAGGGCATGAGTATAGTGCAAGTTCTTTTTCTCTCTCTATGATTACTAATAGCCAATGAAATTACACTGTTTCTGCATTTAATTTAAACTTGTTTTGCCCCATTCGTTTGGATAAAAGTAACACAAATGGAGGTTGAAATAACTACTCATTAGGCCAATTCTCAATGGATGCCTTGCTTGAATAAAAGCTTACTATTCCACGGTAATTATTAAATATATGGAGAACAATTGCAGATCAAAATTTGTAAAATTCTAGGGTAATTACATAGTAGTTAAAATATTTGGGCTAAGATATGGAAGCTACAAATCTTAACACAATAAAATTGACCCCCAAAATTGTACAGTTTATTCATTTTATTTATTTATTTTTTAAACTACTTTCCGTCAGTTTTCATTCAGGTATAAGTCCATTAATTTTGCATTTTATTCAGAATTCCATTAACTTTTCTACATAAGTAGATCCAGAAAATTCCATATCCTTTTATGAACTGGGATATTTGCTGTGTGAAAAACTGAGAGTAAACAGAATAAATATATAGGATTTCAGTTTGTGAATGAGATTTTCTTCTCAGAGCAGAGGAGAATCCAGGTATATATTTTAAAAGATCAAACTTGAAAGCTTCAGTGGTCTTAACTGGTATGCAGCTTTTGATTAAACTCTCTGCATACGTAGGACTTTTTTCTTGTGAGAATATATTTTAAGGTATATGTAACATGTATATGTAGAGTTCTGTTCAGTTTTAAGCTCTGAAACATCATAACACAAGACACATTTGTTGTATTGTTTGCATTAGTATTGTCTTGTTAAATTGGTAGCTGTTCTCAGTGCTCCAGGATAACAGCATGCAAAAATTTGTGGTTATTCTTCCTGATAGTCTCCTATAGAGCTTTAATTTTCCAGTATTTTTATACCTATAGAATTATTCTGTCTCTACATAAATACTCTTTGAAACACCATGCACCAATTTAGAAATTGATGTTATGCCTACAATGAGAATTCTATTTTCATTGAGGGAAATTCTGCCGATATACTTTTTTTTTCTGTGCTTTTGGAGGTGTTTGTTGTTGCTGTGTAAAAAATGTAGTATTTTTCTTTGTTTCTAATAGCATGTCCTTTATCTCACCCTGAGTGATATTTACAGTACTGTAGAAATATAAAATGTTTCTTCTGCTGGCTAAAACCAGAAGCTGAGCTCTATGCTCAGAAGTCTGTGTATATAAAAAGTCTCTGAGATGCATAGCCATTCTGAGAGATTTATGAGTGAAGGCGCTGATTCTGATGTCTGGTTTGCAGATTGCTTTGTCTAAATCAGTAAAACCATACTGACTGATGTAAGAATTGGCCCAGCGTCTTTAGAATTTTCTTGCAAATATTTAACATATTTATAGTTCTAGCATACTCATACTTTGATAAAAAAATACAGAATGATATTCCTATAACTTTCATCAAACTGAAATCTTAAACATTAAGATATGTCCAGAATTTCATATACGAAAGGAATATAAGAGATTGCTCCAAGCAAGGTTTGGTCTAGAAACACATTGGCCATGCAATCACGGTGAAAGACCTGGGTTGTAAACTCTTCTGAGAGGCTTTTACATGGTGCTACGCTAACATGGACCCACAGATTTTGGACTGGTTCTCAGAAGTTCGAAAAGCTGAGGGTTTTTTTCTAGTCAATGGCCATTGAAACCACGGGGTGGTAAAATTTAAGAAACTAAGGAAAGTGAGGAACAAAAGTATTAAGAAGAACAAGCAGAATCCCTTATTTAGGGAAGTAGCAGGCAGCATCCTGTGTGGGTCTGAACAGCAAAGGAGAGATGACTTATGTTCAAGACAAACTACTTCTAACATAGAACCAGACAATTTCATTGTACAAGAAATACAGCAGGAATGACTGGACTGTTAATTGAAATTCTCCCTGAGTTCCAATGCAGAACGGAAATGCTATGGCAGGTGGAAGTGATGTAGCCAAAGCAGAATACTGAGACAACCATAGATTTTAACTAAACAAATTGGGAGATAATTATTAGGTTGCTTTGAATCAACTAAGAATTTGTTTTGAAGCTGGTCTGACCAATCAGTATTTTAAACTCTACCATCACAGCAATCTCTACTTCTCTGAGACAGGTGTAGATATATATGCATATATATGTACATATATACATGCACACACATATATATAATATACACATACATATGTGCAATGATGGAGATGCTACCAAGAACAGATATATAAGCCTTATCCAGATACACAGTGACAGTTAGGAAGGTCAAAGCTCAGCTGGAAATGAAATTATGTAGAACAAAGTACATAAAGAAACTGCATTTTATTGGAAATCTAACTAGCATTCAGTTACAAATATTCCTCAAAGTATGATACTGGGCTGATAAATCAACTGGAGTACATTTAATATCTTTTTCAATGACTTAAAATGACTTAAAATGACTTAAACTTAGCATGCACTGTCAGCAACTCCACTGATGGTATTAAATTTAGGGTGGCATGCCAGAGAGCAAGGCTAAAATTTGGAAAGCTATCAACAGCTGGAGGTACAGTCAAAATGTGAAATCCTGTGTTTGGAAAGGTATAGGATTTGGAGAAATAGATCTGGTGGTGGGTGAATGGTTGAACATGAGTCAGGAGCTTACCCTTGTGGTAGTGAGATGCCTACAGAGGTTCACTGGTGGGGTGTAGCTAACATGTGGAGAGAAGTGATTATTTCAGTCCATGAGGTACTTAGGAGACTGAATCTAGACTACTATGTCCAGTTTTGCACCCCTAGTAAAAGAGACTATTTCTCTTCTATGAGTTTAAATCATGCCATTGATTACCATTTGATTTTAAACTCTAAAAATGTTGTCATTATCAGATTTCTTTGGATGTTTAATGAGGAAATATTCAATTATAATAACCTTCCCACCACCACCTCCCCCATTTAATCTTGTCTCTAAGAGTAAGTAAAATAATCTGTTGGCATCTCACTTTTGAAAGTACTTCTTCAAATGTATTTTTTCTATATACAGTGAAATTAGATTGCCCAAATACTTCACCAAATAAGAGAGAATTTGATTTTAGGTGGTTTTATTTTATATAGAAAGTCTTGTTACAATTACATTAATAAAATTGTGGGTGTTCTGAAACAGTTTAGAATCTCAACACCTGTTTTTTAGAATTCAGGCTGCCACTAAAGCCTTTTTTGATGATTTTTCCAATCTTTTTCAAAAAAAGAGCATCCTAGCTCTTTAACAGAGATACCATAAATCCTTCATGCATTATCATATTTACTCAATGATAACCCCATTAAAATTCCAGACATGCAAGATTCTTTAATCATCAATTCAAACCTGCCTAATTAGAATGTTCTCATTAAAATAATTAGTCCCCCTCCTGAAGGGCTAATCCATTGATCCGTATTACTTCTATGTTAAGCCTAGCACTAATGCCCTTCCCAAGATGAAGATCTATCAATAATAAAACACCATGAATTAAGTGCTGATTAAAGAGATTTCTAGTACTGCTTGTACTTTTATTAGCAGAAGGTGTTTTTATTAATATCTTTCTGTTATTGTCTTTCATCCCCCCAACGTACTCTATGTCTATATCCAAAAAAAAAATAATGTTTCATATGATGCACAGAAGTTAGAGGACACGTCTTAATCTGGATATCTATCATCCTCTTTTTCCCCTACCTGTTTTTAAAACATTTTCAGACATGACCAAATTCTGACCAGGCAAAATCCCACTTGCCTGAGAAAGAATTTCCAAAATTGAAAATGTTAGTAGAAAACCTCAGACCAAAGAATTTATTTGGGAACTGCAAATTATACAGTTAGACTTGGGCAACTTTAATAAAAGACAGAGCTTGTTCTTTAGCATTTGTGTATTTTTAGCTAAATTACCACCTGTGAAAGACTACATTTCAACTCATTGAACATGTATTAATCAAGTAATAATGACTGAAACAGTCATAATTTTGGAGGGAAATTCTCTCTACTTCTCCAGAAGTTGTTATACTTGAAATAATTCAAAACAAGGGAATGTTCAGCTCTGCTCAAAAATGTTCATTATGAACATTACAGGATGCTGATTTGTGCAGCCTAAGCACAATCCCAACAGTGTGTTTCTAAATGTTTTAATCTAAAACTCAACATTAATTCTGATGAAATGCTACTGTGGTTGATAAGTTTTAGTCCTGGGAATCTAGTATCTTGAATCTATTCTTGATTTTCTACAGACTTGTTTCCTGGCTTGTCCTTACTCTTCATTTAGAAGCTTCAAGCTGTATTCCTAAATCCAAGGGTAAGCAATTCCCTCTAGAATTTCCAAAAACACTCACAGAATTTAATTATCTCTAGTCAACCTAGAGAGTATTCTACAATACCTTCAAGTGTTCACACTTCAAAAGGGAGAACAACAGTCATTTCTCCAGGATGTCAGAGGAAACCAGTTTATTAACAAAAGTAAAAAGCAGTTTGAACTTTCGAGATAAAACAGATCATAGGCTGTTGACTCTTGGATTTCCTGTTCATTTTCAGTCTTTTGAATTAAATATAGAATCAGAATCATAGAATCATAGAATGGTTTGGGTTGGAAGGGACCTTAAAGATCACCTAATTCCAACTTTCCCTGCCATGGGAAAGTTCTACTTCTACTAGACCAGATCGCTCAAAGCCCCTGGATGGGCTTAGCCTAGCCTTAAACACTTCCATGGATGGGGCATCCACAATTTCTCTGGGCAACCAGTTCCATTGCCTCACCACCCTCATAGTAAAGAATTTCTTCCTAATCTAATCTAAATCTTTGACACATTGTCAGCCCCTGTGTATATATTAACAGCTAGAGATCCTGAGATCATAAAAGCTGGTGTATCTTTCCCATACATTTGGAAATGCACTCTACAGAAATAGTGGAAGAATGAAAGCAATTCAGGACAGTCAGAGATCGAATAGAGAGAAAAGTAGAGAAAGGATACAACTGAAAATTAAAAATTATAATATATGTTAATATATATGTAATTATATATATATATATATGACATAATTAAAAGCCAAAAATCCCACCATAGAAGCCAGAAAAAGATAGCTCTCAGCTTTCATCCTGAAGCTGTTCTGGTCTTTGACCAGTGATGTAACTATAATCACATGGGTACGCCATGCAAAGTTATGCAGGAGGTTCAGCGTAAATGTACAACAGAATTTCTACACAGAGATTCAGGTTCTATTCACTTATAACTACAGGTGATAGCATTCTCTTCCAAGCCAAAGAATCATCAGTATTAAAAATGTTATGACAGGAGTTGAAATAAATTTCTTCATCTTTATTGAATTCTAGTTTTTTTAAAGTAACTTGACTGCTTTAGCATTATTATTATTGTTCTGTGTGTTTGGATAGTAGGAAAGGATTCTGAATGTTTTCTAAATTAATGCAAATTGCAGGTTGAGAAGAGAGGCTGTCATGCTAATTATATCTGGGTAATTAGTGAACAGCAATCTTAAATGCACTAAGTCCAATTATATATTTCTAGTTGGGAGTGAACAAACAAATCTGGATTTTTAATTCTGTAATGAAGTATACACAAAAGTCTCTGAAAAGTTTAGACGCTGAAACTTAAGCTGACATGTTTAGTATCTATGTTTTCTGAATGTTTTTAGCAATGTAATTTAGCAGACATTACAGATAAGAGTTACCTTAAACACCTTGCCTTCGTAGTAAACAACTTGTTCTTTGATAACTCAGAATCACTATTATGCTACAAATATTTAATGAGGCATCTTCAGAAATTTCTTTCTCTATATTTTAATGTAAGTTTGCCAATAGCTTTGTACTTATGAACAAACTAAAAAGCAAAGGAAAAGTATCATATTAACCTCACTTCAATCATAGAATACAGGCAGCACCAGTAGAAGGAATGAAATCAAAATATCTTACATAAGAGCAGCTTGTATTAACATTTTTATGAACAAAATAATAAAATTTTCCTTGAAAAAATATTTCCATAGGTAGGACATCATTAAAGCCAAATCTGAAGGAAACATTTAATTCAAAATTTCTATGGAATTGAACAGGAAAAATACAAGAACGTGTAATATCAGTATTTTCATTTAAAGGCATTCTAAAAATGCATTTTTATGATTCTTTTTTATACATTGTGTTGATGTGTCTAGACTTGACATTTAAGGTTATAATAGAATAATAGAAATAAGTTATTTTGAAATGAAAAGTTGAAAGAATTGATTCTGAGAGACAAAACATATGGTTCTCATGCAAAAGTGTTTCCCAGAAATAGTTTAATGTTCTTCATACTAGAATTAAGTATTAAATATATATATGGCAAAAGTAGATTTTATCAAACTTATACTGAAAAAGTTACTTTATTTTCATAGCAGATTTGTCTCAAGAAATGTGAGAACCTCCTAGACAGTTTTCCATATCATGCATCTAGAAAACAGTATGCTTAAATAAGTTCTTGTCTCACGTGGAAATAGGGTTTCTCAAAGGGGACATAAATATGCATAGAACATAATATTAAAAAAAAAAAAAAAAAAAGTGGGCCAGAGTCTTGCTGCTGTTGAACTCAAGAATGAGCTGAAGTGCCTCTGCTTCTATGAGAACAAGACTTACAAAGACTCAGTTCTGCTTAAGTTACTCTAATTTTGCAGTTTTAGAAAAAAACATGAATGACATGGCAATGGTGCAACCTGTAACAGTAGAAAACTTAGGTTAAATGTGTCTGCACTGCACTCCAGTCTTCTATAATCTGACTAAAGTTGATGTTTATAATTATCTCTGGATTTATGCAGGAGAGAAATGTGTATAGTTACACCTTTATAAAGCTATTTAAATCAGTTTCTGCAAAATTTGTCTTCCATTTTATCATAAATATTGGAAGATCCTCAGATCTATCTGGTTGTGCAACAGGGAATTTTTTAGTACATTAATAACTACACTTTGTATAGTGATGACATTCTTGTCACACAGGGACAATCCATGACTGAAAGTCTACTCTTGCACCATGTATTGCCCAACACAGCAGTCCATCTCGCCTATCTGTGCACTGTCAATTTACTACCATGTAAGCCTGATAAAGTCTACAAAAGATGTGACCAAATGTCCTTTATACACCTGGGAGCAGTGTTATATAGAAGTAATTCCATTTATAGAACAGATTTTCCATGACTTTATTTTCATTTTTAACACATAATTATATTAAAAAATGATAGTAATAAAAGTGAAAGAAGAATCATTTTATATGGGTAAAAGTGCAGCTTAGTCATAAATGAAAAGCATCATATTCAAAGCACAGGTGGATAAAGGCAGTGCTTATTGCTTCCTTTATTAAGTTTAAATAATTTATCAGCTCTACATCCTACTTATTGATTCTCTGAGCATGCAGAAAGATAACGAATTGAAAATATTTGATGCACCTTTTCCTCCATTTTTTATCAATTTCATGATGTGTAATTGATTTATAATTTCAAATGCTGGAAGCAAACAGTTTTTGTTACTTCCGTCTGCTGGGAACACTATTGAGAACATCAATACTTTTCTTTAGGAAACCTCACATTTTTTAGAAAATATTTTTTTTCTTTTTTTTTTCTTCTTTTTTTTTTCAGATAAGACATAGGAGTTCTACCATCATTTAAGCCTAGATTGAATCTTCAGGAACATCATGAATAAGCTCTGCCACAGTAGGCATGATACTGCAATTTGAAATCACAATTCTTTCTGTACTGGTTAAGAAAAGTACTTTGTTTATTCCTTGAGTCAAATATTTATTCATTACGATTTGACTAGAGATGACAGTAAGATGGAACAAAGTTGGAAAGGAAAGGAAAGGAAAGGAAAGGAAAGGAAAGGAAAGGAAAGGAAAGGAAAGGAAAGGAAAGGAAAGGAAAGGAAAGGAAAGGAAAGGAAAGGAAAGGAAAGGAAAGGAAAGGAAAGGAAAGGAAAGGAAAGGAAAGGAAAGGAAAGGAAAGGAAAGGAAAGGAAAGGAAAGGAAAGGAAAGGAAAGGAAAGGAAAGGAAAGGAAAGGAAAGGAAAGGAAAGGAAAGGAAAGGAAAGGAAAGGAAAGGAAAGGAAAGGAAAAAAAAGGAAAAAGCCCCACACTTCCTATATTTGTCTAATGTAGTGGTGCACAAGAGGTGAGATGGATTTTACTAACCTTTATTTCCCTCAGCAGTGCTTTAAAGTTAATTTATCAGGTTACTGTTTGCAAGTGTTGGACATTAACCTATCTTGGTCAAAACTGCATTTCAGTGGTTACATGGCCTCTGATTATGATTAAGCATCTTGTCCCTGACACTGATACTTTCACTACCAAAAAAAACTACATGATTTTGCCTTGGAAATGCAGCAGTGATAGAAAAATTCCCACACAAGAAAACGAAAAAAAAATAGTTTTAGATGGCAAACGTGTCTGTCTCTACAAGATTTGAACACTGACAGATATAATAAGAAAATTACCTACTTGCTGTGAGAATTACCTCACTCTTACTAAAGTCTGTAAATGCTAAGTGTTGAACCAAATCATCAAATAATACATATCAATTGTATTGATTGTAAAGAAACTACTCTGATTTACCCCAGCTGCAGATATTATCCCAAATATTTAAGCAGAAATATGATCATCACCATGGGCTAACATTTCTATTTGTGTCTCAGTTTACTAAATTGAAGGAATAATACTATCCATCTCACAGATATACTGAGAAGAGAACTAGTTATCTTTTGCAAAAGT
This sequence comes from Anser cygnoides, assembly GCF_040182565.1. Taxonomy (NCBI): domain Eukaryota; kingdom Metazoa; phylum Chordata; class Aves; order Anseriformes; family Anatidae; genus Anser; species Anser cygnoides. The sequence continues at coordinate 15,825,176 of NC_089877.1, read as the reverse complement.
ACTCTAGCAGTCTTGAGTGTATTATGCATATATCATCATGATCATCACTACAGAAACAAATAAAGATAGGTAGCAATATAACAGTTTTCCCACTCTGGAGAAAATGTAAGGCAGATTTCACAGAATAAAGCCTTGCTAAACCAAAAAAAAATAGGGTATCTATTCAGAGCTTACTTTCAGAACAGCAGACTCAGTCATCAGCTGAGACAAGTTTACGTTTGGAAGACTTGGAAGGGGAGAAGTGGCTTACTTTTAAGGCACATTATTGCTCCCCCCTATACTGCAAATTGCAGGGCTGTGCATGAAGTGCCAATTTAGCTTCAAAGAAACTAGATATCGTATCAAAAGCAGTGTGGACATAGCAGCACAGCACTTGGCACAGGAAAAGTCATCCTAGTAAGTATTTTATTTTAAGGTAAGGAGAATACAAAATAGTTTCTCTGCTACTGTACCATCCTCTAAGGAGGTATTTTTGGATTGAGTCAATATTGTACCCAAGATTGTTTTCTGCAGGACTGGGGTTCTCATGAATTACGGCAGCTGCTGGCTGCTACTGAACCAGTATCTTCAGTCCTCCTCTGTGATGGGGACTATTACATCTTTTTGAGACCTTCTAATTCACTTCACATACCTGATGTGCTTCATACTGGACACACTGGACAAAGTTGGAAGTAGAGCACTGGTATGAGCAAAATGTTGCCCTTTCTGGATCATTTTGGTACAGAGAAAAAAATTCTTTCTGTTAACTTTATTTTCTCTAGCATTTGTTAACCTATTGTTTTGCTGTTTAAGACTCTTCATAGCTCTACCTCAAGACTTTTGCATTGCTAAACCAAATAACATGTTGAAGCTAATCACACAAGCTTTTTCTCACCCAAAGATTCTTCTTCTCAAGTGCAAATTTTCAGATATCCCCTCAGGGCAGATTTTTCTGTTTTATGCCTAGGAGTACTAATTTGTTGGAACATGGACCATGGTTCTCATTTTGTTGTCTAAAGATTTATAAAACTTAGATGTTGATATGTCACGGAAATATATGTGTGCAATTTTGTTGTTCTTACTCATGTATATTGTGTAAAGGCTTTCTCCAGTTACGTTGCAGCATAAGCTTTCAAGGCCTGTATACAAGCTTTTGGTGTAGAATTTTAAAGATCATATTGACTCCTTGAAAGCTACGGAAAATAGTTTATTCAGGTAGCAGTATCTCTGCTACTATTTTATAAATGCTTAGCATTTCTGTATTTCTTTCAAACAGTTCTGTCAATTCAAATTTAGATTTCCTTGTAAGAAATTATAAAATTAATCTAAGTAAAGCACTTCTAAAGTATCATTGTAATACTTCAAAAGTAAACAAAGAAAATATATTGGTATGTCCATACTTTCAGCAAGTCTAAACTTAAGCAGTATTACATCATCACTGAAGATTTACCAAATTATATACTGATGACTTAAATATGCATGTGGTAAACCTAGCTCTATTTTCCTTTTTCATAAATAAAAGTAATATGAAATTCAATGCTCTGCGTTGAAGCTCTGTACAGCACAGCTGTCATTATTAAAACTAGCAAGTTGTTTGTAGAACTTGCTGCACAAGTAAAAGTTGTTTCAATACCTCATAGAGCCGATAATTAAACACTTTCTTTTAATTCCATCCTAAAAGTGTTTACTGTTCACTGCTTGTGCTTGTGCCAATGCTGTCTTTCAACTTTAGTACTTATTTCCCTCCCAGGTATATACACTGTCATTGCTTTTAAAGAGAATTGTCATATTCCTTCAATATTCATTGAATCATATATATATATATATATGGATAAAAAAGTATTTTTTTTTGTTCTGCTCACTCATTTTCAGGGAGATACAAAATAAAACCTTCCTCACTTCCCTATATTTACCATCCTGGCAGTGGGATGATAAGCTGTAAAATTAACATTGCAAGGCTCTTCTAGAATCTTTCCTCAATATCATTCTCCAAAATCTATCTCCTTGAAATCACACAGAAGAATGAAGTAAGGCATAGACAACCAAAGATATTTTCTCTTAGCGCAAGTAGTGCAAAGGAAACCCACAAAGCTGCCCTCCTAACTACCCCTTATTGGACAGTTGCTGAAGATTGACCAGAAAACAAATGGCTTTAAAAATTCTGCTATAGGTCATCTTCATATTTAGATGGGTGGTTCCTGAACTTTCCTTTCTTATTTTTCTATTTCATTACTGCCTTTATAAGCTGTATTGTAGTAGCACTTTTCTGTCTAGGTCAGTGACTTATTTGTGGGTCAGCCAAGATACGTGATATTAGGGCGGTGTGAGGTGGGGTTGGGGTGGGGGAGAGGGTTTGTAGTATATCGAATTGAAAGTAACAGAGTAGAGTTTGCTATTCAAAAATAACCTATAAACATAAATTGTTCAGACAGTGTTTTTAAATGATCGAAGTTGCTACGAATCTTTGGGGACATACATGCAAATTTAATATTTTCTATTTTAATTTGGATTTTGTTCTATTTTCTCCCTCTTGAGTGAAAAGAATAAAAAAGTGAATAAAGTCTACATCTATCACTTCTCAGAAATAGGGATTGCAGTACAACAGGAAACAGCACATTTTAATGTCAAAGTGGCTTTCCCCTTCTTCCTTGTTTCTCTAGATATATTGTATACCTAAAAATGAAAAAAAGAAAAAAAAAATTGGGAAGGAAACCACAGCTGTGTCTTTTTATTAGGGAGAATCCATTTTTATTAAAATTGTATGAAAAGAGAAGTAAAAGCCTCATGTCAGTCAAATAATTGCAATAGACAGACTACAAACTCATAAAAGTCAATCCTTCTGACAAAGTTTTTAAAGCACCTTTTCATTTTGTTTAATAACATTTGATATTTTTTTTATTAAGCCTTCCAGCCAAGCACAGGCAGTTTTTGTTACTAAATCACAGTGATTTTTTTAGGTTAATTATTTCTTACAAGACTAACCTCTTCCCATGATTTTAATTATTCCTTTATGTCAGCGTGTGTTTCTTTTCTGTTTACTACTGACTTATCAACAAAGAATGTTCAAGGTCCTTTTCATGATAATTAAAACAAATCCAGACATGTACCATTAATTTATTTGAATAAGATTATGAGTGTAAATTTTTTCTTGTGATAACATTTGGAGAAGTGCAAGCCTTCCAAATTAATTTCTTAATTAATAAGTGAGAGAGGAAATGGTGTGCAGCTCTGTTAGATTTGGTATTAGCAACTTGCTGACTGGTCTTTAGTGGTATTTAGAACCTGTCCCCAGAAACCTTTCATCAGATTACTATTTTTTACCCAAAACAGAAAACTTGCTGAATGAAAAGTTCACCTTTTGCAAACTGAATTGCAACTATTGTATGGCTTCTGCATATCACGTGCCCCTTAGGAATTAAATAAGTGAGGATTCTAGGGAGAGATGGATATACTGTTTTTAACACCCAAACCAGTGGAATAAGTTGCATTTTGAATATTACTGTAATGTTTTGTGTGTGGTGTGTGTATGTCAGGGCGTGCTCCAGCAAAAGTGAACTGGTCTTTCTCACAGTGCCTTCTCCTGAGGTGAACTGTTTACAGGCATATTCTTTCTGAGGGCTAGGTAATTAAGGATTTGAGGATCATGCCCTGAACTGCTGAATCTCAGAAGTTTGCTCGGTTGTCATATGGATATAATAATGCTTACCTTCTCCTCAGAGAGAAAGTGTGTAATTAGTTGTCTAATAAATGGTTGTGAAGTACTTTGAAACTGTTAAATGAGAGACGATTCTGTTACTGTGTGTGGAGAAAAATGTAATTTTCTTCTTTTCACCACTTCAGTTTCCTTTTCACACTGCAGTATTTGTCATATGGGCCATAAAATCTTTAAAACATCTGGTAAGTCACAGTTAATTAGCCAGACAGTATAGTGCACTCACACATTTCAGATCAAAATATCACCAACATACCTTAGCCGATGTGAAACAATATGCCAGAAAATGTAATGTATGCTACATAGTTTTGGCTAAGTAATTTTTCGTCAGTGAAAAAGAAACGTCAGCTAAAGAAGAAAGGTTCGGAGTTCAATCACATCTTGGGCTCATCCAATGACTAGAGTGAATCTGAGTGTCAGATTCATCTCTGCTGTTACTGACAGAGACGAAGAAGAAAAATCAAATACCATTAGAGAGACAGGCTAATTTGGCAATACAGGATAAGATTTCCAGTGGTGAATACTTCAGGCTGCATGCCCACTTCTCTTTCCCAGATGGACTCAAAACCAGGGTAATAGGTTCACTGAATTCCCATTATATTGTGACTGTCATATACCTCAATACAGACATGTCGTGTCAACCCCGCAGCCTTCAGTACTGTCTCTTGCTTACTCTAGACTGTGTGCTATTTGCATGCTGTGACTACAGCCTGCACACTTAGTTTGAGAATGTAGATGTTTTTTCTCAGAATGAATTGCAAAACAGGTGCATTACTATACAGAAAGATGATGTTTCCCTCTTTGTTTGGGGGGAAAAAATGGATTTAAGATTTAGAACAAAGACCCTTAAGGAAAGGCTTAATTACTTGTAAGGTCTTTCTATCAGAATGCAATATAACTTGTCATTTTCACAGTAATTGTTCTCAGTAATTTCTTAGTTGCTACAACTGTCAGTTCAAGGTACTTTGGTTGCCCTTTTTATTTTGGATTTTGGTGTGTTTTCATTATGTGGTATGTAACAATATTAGTTTCAATAAACTTCTTTGGTTGCTTTTACTTTATGTTTCTGAAGCATTTGGATTTAGACTTTCAACCTTAATTCATTTCAATAAGCCTTTGTTCATACACTAAGTCCTTAGAATGAGGTCTAAAGTTCAAATGAAGTCAATTAAAATGTTTTAACATGTAAGTAATAACAGCTTCTTGTCATTATGACTAATGTTTGTGTCTCAGTTCCAAAACATTATGGTGAACCGGTGGTAAGCAGAATAAGTTACTGTCCTCTCTGCTGACATTGGACATCTTGTGTAAATCTTGATTGTAAACTAAGTTCTTAGTCATAATACATATTCTTGCATTAAGCTAGCAATTAGAAGTACTGAATACTTGGGACAAAAAGGACTTAAGCATCTAAATTAGGGGTTATATTATCTTTAGAAACAGATGCTTCATTAGTCAGACCTAAAAGTTCTTAAGCCTGCTCAGTTTTTCCTTTCAAGACTGAAAGATCCATATGCAGCTGAACTTCTGCTTGTGTGCATGACCCTTATGGTTCAGTTTTAACATTCTAGGTTATAGTCAAAGACATCTTTAAGTCTCATGTACAGTATTAAACAGGGAATGTTAGATGTTCAGAACATACATTACATTGACAGCATCAGTCTTCACAAAACAAACAAAAAAACAAACAACCAAACAACAACAACAAAAAAACTGTTGTAGAGGTTTACTTTCCTAAAACCAAAGAGCTTTCGAAAGACAGAATAGTTTTGAACAGCCACAATGAAATAATAGAAACTACATTCTCAGGTGTTCAGACTGCACTGTTTGTGCCTCCTTGTTTTCTTGCAATTTACAAAAGATTGTTAATCCCTAGTGGCATCTCTCCAGTGACTGCTTGACAATGTGAATTTGAAGTACTTGCCCCCAACAAATAGCTAGTAATAGTGGATGTCAGTATTGGAAAGTGAAGGTTGAGATTCACTTTTATTTCTATGTGAGCATGCATATGTGTGTTTATAAGGGATTATAATGACTTGATTTTTTTCTCTCTCAGGGAAAGCTTGTGTTGAAACTGAAAAAAAAAATCAAGGGTGATTGGAGAAGTATTTTTGAGCTTGTATTAAATTATTATGAAGGACTATCTTCCTTAGGCAGCAATCAAATTCAGTGGATTCAGGTTCCTATTTTGAAAAGGAAAAGCTTATTTGCTGGGGAAAATAATATTTTAAAAGTATACAGGCAAGGTTATAATGGTTCATCCAGGGCTGTAACATGTATTTAAAATGTAAAATTTATCACAGAAATAAAAACAGAAGCCTCCAGAAAATAGGGAAATAAAATGTTACACTGCTCCAGCTGTGAGTTTTCCTTTGTAATTGTATGCATTTGGGGCCTCTACACACTCTTCTTTATTCTTAAGACTAGAAAGATCTAAAGATTGATACTTTGACAACTGTAGAAAAGGGAAACAAAGCTTAACATCTGGTCTTCATGAAAAATGGCTTTCCTGTATCTTTCTCATTTAATCGAGAGCTTTTCATTAGGCAACATATGGTATTGTTAATGCAAGTATGGTCATGTGCTACTGTGCTCATTTTAAAGTCAATTCTCATGCCAAGGTCATATATGACATATTTATATCAAACCCAATGTCCATCAGGCATTCGGTAATGATCTTCATGCATGCACAATAAAAAGACCATCATTTGTTATATAATTGGTAAAACAATATTACTATGCTCTAATATTATCACATATTATGGAATTGAGAAAAATTGATATAGAATGTTCTTAGAAAAATCTTATAGTTGCCAGCTCTCGATTACAGATTTACCAAACCTATTTATCTTTAGTTACTCCATAGTCTTTTTCTGTTAGTGGTCTAACTGTGAATGTCTGAAAAGATAACAGATACTAGATAACATGTAAATGCTTCCTCTAGAGAGATTCGGCATATCTTCTCCTGAATGTAATATGCAGGTCTTAGCAAACTCTTGTGATTTTTCTTACAAAGTGTCTAACCAATGTGGCAATGTCTATCGTGGTGCCAATAGTAGCAAAATATCAAAAAATTCATAACAGAAAATTGCAGGTGACCATAGTGGTCCCCAGCTTATTATCTTCAACTCCTCAGGCAGCTGAAGTGTTAAAATTGATGGTGTCACCTATCACAACAACCAAAAAAGCAAAAATGAGGTCCATGTGGAATGACAAAATTATTGTTCAGATTCTAAGCATCGCCTTTGCCTATCTATTCAGAAGCATAACTTTTGGTGATGATAATCATTTGTCTGAGAGAACAGTTGTTTCTAATTGCTTTGTTAGTTTAGAGAAAAGAGATGTGAGGCAAAAGTTGTTAGAGCAGGTGTGGCAGGAATTTCAGTGGTTTCTGATGGAGAAGACAAGCAACCCATAAGCTCAGCATTCAGACAAAAGTTGCATACAGATTCACATGCTCTGTATGTCAGTTTACAGGACACTATTTGCAAAACTGATTTAGCTGGAAAGCTACCATTCTGTAACAAGAAATACCATATTGGGGAAAATTTACTTTAGTCCCTGAATTTCACATTCTGTTGAGAAAGACATTCTGCATGAGTGATGATGATAAAATCATACTTTTATGTGAAAAGTGGCATTTGGACTAAAGCAATTGCGAATGCTCTATGCAGGTATTCCATTTTCATACACAATAACTAGCATATGTAATGTTAAAATATTTAAAATTTAAATAAGGATTTGTAATACAGTAGAGAACCTGAATCTGCTCTTCAAGAAGACGGTGGGCATGATTCAGGTTACTGGAGACATGTTGATTTAGTGGATTATAGGAAATGAAACAAGAGAGACTAACATGGATGTAAACAGCTCCCAGTCAGCATGGTTTTAGGCTAAGGATCCTGTGAATTCTGCATACTTCAAAGACATAGTTCAAGCAATGTATAGCAGTGACAACAGCATTATCCAGCACATGGTATTCAGTTTATAGAAGGCTCCTTTTTTTCCAAGTTACACCCTGTTAAAATAAGCATCCTTTACAAGGAAGGCAAGATACCTGAACTCTGAAAAATAATGCATCTAGGATCTGAAATAAAATCAAGTTTTGCTTTACCTACAAAATAGCACTGAGTTGATTATTAATTTTTCTTTCATCTAAAAGATTTCCCCGAATTGACATTCAAATGAAATTAGACGTCTGTAGGTATCTTGCTGTAAATATATATATATATATAATAATAATAATAATTAACTAACTCAATTTGCAGTACAGGAAGTAGAAAAAAAAATAAATTGGGAAGAAAAATGTAGTAGCGAATGAAGCATGAACTCACACTTTGACAGGCACTGTTTCAGTTTGAAGTCTTTCCTGTAATTCTAACAAGTCTCCTATGTTTGACTTGCTTATGTGCTTGTGTTTGATCAAGACTTTAAGAAGCAACACCACAATGCATGTATACATAAGAGGCCTGAACCAAACATCTTAAAGGTCTACTATATGTCCAACTCACCTGCTGGTGCTTCTGTACCTGTCTTGTCCACTCCCTCAAGATGACTATACCTACTCTTCACTTACTCTGCACTGTTGTGTGTTTTGTTTTGTGTTGAGTTACAGGAATGTGATGACTTCCATTTGACTTTGTGAAAGTGTTGGAGAAAATGTTTCATATGATAGACCAAACAAGAAGGAGATAAAAACACAGGATATTACATTTCACAGGCTACTGAGTCTATCTTCATAATCTCAGCAGCATCAAAGAAAAAAAAAATCTTGAATTTTTTGGTAGTGTAGTGGCACTTTGAAATGGGGCTGCATCTATCAGTAGATCTCTGCAATACTGCCTGTGTTTTGAAGTGAATGCTGAGGAGACAAGGCCTTTTCTCTCAAGCCTAAATTCTGATGACTGATACTATCATGGGTCCATGTGGGTGTGTATACATTTGCACATGTACACTTGAATTTTATTAAATCTCAGATTTAAACCACTCTTCTCCAGGCATCATTTCCAAGGCACTGACCTAAAGAGACCTAAATTTGGTGAAAGCACAGAGAGAAGCAAACACACACAACTGAGGGTCATGAATATTCAAAGGATGATCTTACAAAAGCTATAGCAGAGGATCAAAGACACAATTTCTATCTCTCAGTTAAAAAGCTCAAAAAGTACACTATGTCCCATCTGAAGAAAACTTGACATAAAAGGTCAAGTTCTTATACTTTTGACGCAGCTCTGTGAAAGTACATTATCTTTGCATGTTGAGATGTGATCCTTAAGTCCTCATTCACACCTTTCTCTGACCTTATATCAACATTTTTGACTTTAGTAAACGCTGTAGGAAAACCCCATTGGCTTAGGTTGTGGAGTGTTATTACTATGGACTGCAAAATTGCCAGTCTGTAAGGGAAAATTCTTACAGCTCCTTCATGAACATGAAAGAACGTTATTTTCCAAATCATGTTAAATTGCATTGTGTTTGTATGTAATTAAAAATAAATAAATAAATAAATCTTAATTAGCACTGTCTCAAGTGTATACTGACAGCTGGCCAAAAAATATTTTTAACAGATCTAAACCACATTTTTTGAAATTTCAGATCTTCAAAAGCTGTACAGAATTTAAGCCACAAAACTTTTGTTATAAAGTTATGTCCCTGAAACTATTTCATGTAAGCATGAAGGAGAAACCTGACAATTTATTCCTGCACAGAGCTAACTTGAATGAATATTCAATGACAGTTAATAATTAAGGATAGGAGTCAGATCTTAATTTAAATAAATATTCTTCTACTTTTTTTTTTTTTTCTGGACCAATTGTAATGGTGAAAAGATAATTGATTCTAGGGAAGTGGTTTTTTTTTGGTTTGGTTTGGTTTGGTTTGGTTTGGTTTTTTTTTTGGTTGGTTGGTTTGGTTTGGTTTTGTTTATTGGTTTGTCTCCACTGTTTGGACATTACTGGCTCAAGAATTTTGCTACTCTAGATAAAATATATATATATATAGTTCTTCTGTATTCATAATGCATAGCACTGTGAGGTGGTAAAAACAGATTTTACAATATCCCAGCTTGATAGTTTATACACTAATACTAAGCTTCGGAAAAAACAAGTGGCCACTATAAGCAATACAATAAACCTCCCTTACCTTATTCTGGTTTTTGTTTTTTTTTTTTTTTTTGAACATCAACACATGAGCAAGAAATAAGAAAACTGCCTTTTGTAGACATAATTTCAGAAGGAAATCCCAATTTATGCTGCTTTACTAGTGGTAGCATATACTAAAAAATTTATTAGCAAATCATTAACTTTCATAATTTTTTACCATCTTGTCTAGCCAAAGTCTCTCATTTGTAGTAATGCTAATAATTAGTAAGGCTAATACAGATCACAGAGTTGTCCTTCATTTTGAAGAAAGTTCATTGTTATCTGAATTTGCTGATAATGCTATTCATGATTTAATTTTCCTGAGTAAAATTTAGTGACTGAGGCTGCCATAAGCACACATTATAGAAGATATTTTTTTTTCTTTTTTTTCATAAAACATTGCAACTGCTAGTGTACTGTGCATTGCCTTCTTTGCTTCTGCCTTGATAGCCCAAATGTTCCAGTGCTGTCAGAGACCATCAAGGTTGTCTGAACCAAGACATGTCAGCAGTTTTCATCACCATAAAGTGTTACCAAATGATAGGATATACATCTGGCATGCAGCCTGAAGGAATCATAAATCTAAAGGGAATGGTAAGCAAAAGTAAATGTTAGTTACCAATATCAGTTTCTGACTGCACAGTTAGGAAATCTTCTAGAAATCAAAGTGCCAAAGTCATTTCTGTCCCTAGGCAAGTCTGGTATTTCTATCACTGGAAACGTCAATTTCCTATAGAGGAACAATTGGATTGTGTGAAGCAGACTGAGGAACTAAGCATCACATTGCCTCAATGGAACATTCAAAAGTGATGTCTTTGTTTCCTCTGTCACAAACTAGCATATATTTCATATGGATGCAGTTAACAAGTTGAGTTTCTACAAACATGTTTTGACCAGTATTTTCTATAGTAGATGGAATTTCTGATGTTGCTACCATTGATCACAGTCAGCTGTAATGCTGCTGCATCCTGTAACCTGAAAGAGATAGGTCATGTCTGTACCTGGATGGGAGAACTCCAGCTGCCACCTTTCTGTTACAACATGTGGATATCAGTGACTGAGAACTGGTCGTTCTTTTCTTTGGCCTGTTAGTGAAAGATTGCTTCTGGATGGTGCGAGAGGCCAATGTATGTGTAGAAGTGTGAATTTTTGATTGAGACATAAAAGCATTCTTTTCAAGACCCTACACTACTTTTCCTCATAGGATAGGGATTTGAAAAATGTTCATTTCACTAAACATATATATAGATATTTCCTCTAGAACCTCTACCTGAATTGTCAGTGGTTAGTACTGTAGTAAAGTACTATGACTGTCATTTGTGGCTCTGATCTTGGCTCTGTGCTGTAAAAGCTGCATTTCAACTTGTTGTTGTTGTTTAACAGTAATGGTTGAAGTTATATGTAACACAGATCTATACATAAAATGTTTTGGGCAAATAGCTTGGCTTTTATGATTCAATGTTATGTATATTAATAAATATTAAGAAATCATGGTAATTGTATTAACATTTACTTCTGTGAATAGAAAGAACATGAAGGAACAAGACACTTTAGAAAGTGAACAATGAGATAAATAATATTTTATAATAAGGTAATGAATCTGACTCTAATTCAAATATATAAATAACTGCTTTTTTACCAGGCTGCTGTTTTGTGACCTTCATGAAATGGATGTGATGTTTTCATACTTCGGTGTCCACATCCCAGCAGAACACTAGCTTTTTACTATACGGTCTCTACATTTGCAAGGCCCAGATGGCAGCTTGGATTTGCTTGTCAACAGCTGACCTATTTTTTTGACATCCACAGTAGATTCCTCCAAATCCAAAGAGGACTTGGAGTACTCCATATGGTTTTGTTTGGGGCTTTAGTTTGCACTCCTGTCATTTAATAGGTGTAGAGGTAGCTACCAAACACTTAAATGTCTGAGCAAATCATAACACCTTTCATTGTCTCCCAGTATCCAAAGGATTAAAACAAACAACAACAAAAAAAGTTGCCTAATATTTTCTGTTTCATAATTTCTTTTTCCTTGACCTTTATTAGTCATTTTAACAGTGGCAATTGCAGCTACATACATATTTTCTGTTTGTAGAAAAGTTCTATTTTTGATCCTGCTCATTCTCTGATGTGATACATTTGGTATTTTCCCATGGCTCTCATCAAGTTCCAAATTTGTTCCAAATTTATGCCCTTATGCTTTTTCTTGGATTCCTCTTCTGAGACTTTGGTGCCAATGAGTAATTGGCAAGGTTTATTGTTCTTCTGCACTAATACTTACATCATTTGGTTTCCCAAATTGCTTTATTCCTTCTCTTGGCACAAGACAGTCTAGAATGTGTTCTCTTGGCCTTTCATACAAATGTATGAAGCAGCACCAACAGCAGATGATGTGGTGATAGCAGCCGGTTTGGCACCAGGAGTGGCAGCATCAGGAGCCTCAGCAGGAACAGAGAATGCTTTTTGCGGCAGTACCCTCATGCTGTGTCAGAAAGCCAACCTGCTCTTGGTTTTCTTGTGTGAGGGAAGTTCTGGTTTGATTATTTCTGTTTCAGCTTTTCTCCATGTATGTTCTTATTTAGAGAAGGGAAGGAGAATGAAAGCTATTTTTTTCTGCCTTGCTTCAATATGTATTTGAGTGCTGCTATGTAGGTTTTTATTGTAGAAGTACTTTGTAAATGGATCCCACGCAGTTCTCTATACAGATCAACCACAGTAAATGAAATTAATATAGTGGAATAGTATAAAAACAGAAACTGTAGATAAGAATAACAGTGTAGAGTATGTAGTTCTTTCTTCCTATACAAGACAGTATTACAGTGTTTTTTCCAAGCCACTTAAAATGTACCAAATAAAACAACCTATGGCACTTTCCTAGTGAGGTTGTTCTGTTATTTAATAGATATCACTCAGGAGGTGTTTATTTGATACTCACTTTACATTTTCACTCTTGACTTTACCATAAGTACTGTATTTAGCAGTGACTGAGGTTCCTACATGAACTACAACCATTTCTAAAATTACAGACTCTATCTCAGTCTTTTTAGAATAATTATCTTATTACTGCAAAATTTTGATGGAGCACATGGTTGGAACAAATTTGTATTGCAATGAATTCATATGATTCAGGAAAATATTGAAGACTGCTAAAGACAGCTAGTAGTCCATCAATTTGGTTAAAACAAGTATTAAAATTAATAAAATAAATGTTGCATATTATTATTATGTTACGAGTTATTCATACAGTAATGTCTTTGCTCTTTCAGCAGCTCTAGATATCTAATCTGGAGTATTATTCAAAATAGTCTCAATAATAGTCTCAATAGTCTCAATAATTTTACTTCTATACAATAAGTATACTTTCATATCAGTTAAACAGCTCTGATCACACTGAGGGATTGCTGAAATATCTTTAGTATATTGTCTCCCAGTTCAATCAAATTCCTTCTATCTCTAATTAATCATAGATTCATGGCAAGAGTTGCTGGTCGCCTTGCAATTCAGTCAAATGGGATTGAGCAGTACTGTGGGAATGAGTGTTTTTGATTGTATTTCATACTCTTTCACTATTAATAAATTTGGAAATAAAAGTCTGCTATCGATTTCCTATGTGTGTTTGCGTTACTCTGCAGCAGTTGTACTACTAATAAAAAAGAAATTCCTTATAATTTCATTTGTTAGCAAAGGAAATTGGCTAAGTAAAATAAGTCAACAAATGAGAAAAATATGGAATTACATTTTTTTGCAAAGTTATTTCTCTTACTGTGTTATGGTAGTATTCCTCTGTTCTAGCTCAAACATAAATTGGATAAGGTCCTATCTAAGAATTAAAACAAACAAACAAACAAACAAACAAAAAATCTTCTGTGAGTCATTATAACAGAATCAAAGTTTACTGTGAGGGAATAAAAATGACTACTATCCTACTATCACTATAACTCCTAGAACATTACTCAAGTTGTGAAGGAGGTCTTAATTTTTCTTACAAAAAGTAGGTTGCCACCTGTGTCTCGCAACATATCTGTAAATAACAGATTGCACCAATTATGTTAGTGTTTTGCTGCAGTGCATTAAAATGAAATGCAGCAGTAGGAATGATTTATAGCAGAATGCACCGTTTTGGTTTATAAAGCTGATAAGCAGAGAAGCATGAATTATTAAACTGAGTAGCCTCTTTATAGAAAGACGAGTAATCAAGATTTGCTTGCACAAAACAAGAAAGCTGTGACTAATTTCATATAATGATGTTTGCCTAACAAAACAGTACATTTAAAGGTCAGCTTAATAGTGGAAATCTGATTTCAAGGCAAAGAAACACCTTTGCTTTTTCTGTGTAATTCTACTGGCACATACACAACATCAAGTTTTGAGTGAAATAATGTAGAATCCCACCATTACTTCAAAAGGAACAGCAAGGAAAAAAAAATAAATAAAAGATAATGCTTTATTTTAAAGCCAACAAGAAAATTTTATTTATTTATTTATTTATTTATTTGACATTGTAAAGACAAAGACCATAATATTTCAGGTGCCATAAAAAAGTCTTTGAGTGTGTCTTAAAATGTTCAGTTTACAATTCATGGTTCATCAGGACTGACTTTTAATAATTTGGTTTTCTATATAGGCTGAAATTAACTTTAAAGAGTAGCTTCTTTTTTACCTGTGCTTCTGCCCCTCTCTGTTTCCAGTTCATCAGAAGACAAAAAGCACAGATGAGTATATATATGAAACTTTTTCTCTCTACATAACCAGAACCAAAACAGTAAACTTCTTTGTTAAGACAGATGTTTTCTCTCTAACTCAGTTCCTATGGTTACAAAATTCTGTACCTTCTGTACCAAACCAATATCAACTGTGAAAGTCTCAAAATTAGAGTACTTGACTGAAAGGAAATAGCACAGAAATACGCCCAGGGGCATATCCAGAGCTACAATTTTAGGTGAATAATTTCTCAAGGTTGACAAAATTAGCATAAAAATTAGCATAAAACATTTAGGAACAGTAAGTAAGGAAAACAAGTAAAATAAAAATAAAATAATAAAAATAAATGCATAAATAAATAAAACAGGGACTGTATGATGTTCAGTTTTGTCCTGTGTTTTCACTCTATAAGAATGCAGAGTGTTATCTTGTGAAAGCATTGAATGTCATGGTTTTTGGATCTATGACTACATGGGTCATTGAGGAAAGTGTCTCAATTTCTGCAAAATTAGTAGAAGTCTGGTCTGTACTTTCATGTTGATCCCTGGGAACGAAGTTCTCTTTCTCCTACTTCCAGAGGATTTCTTTACTACTGACTTACTGTCTGGGAACCATAGGATTTCACATAGTTTTCTGTGTCCTGTTTCCTTCAACATTTTATCTTTGTGAATTTCCCCACTGTTGATTTCTCTTTCTGGAAATACTTTGTTTGCTGAATTTCTCCTACTTAGGAAGAGTTTCTTCCTTCTCTTATCTAATCTCAGCATACTCTTTAGCATAACTTTTAGCATAGGGGTCATTTCATCAGTTGTAAGACATTCTTAGCCTTTAATAAGAACTCTCATTTCTATATTACCCCTTTCAAGTTTTCATTTGGTGCTATCATCATTGCTTTCCCTTACTCTTTTTTTTTTTTTGTCTGAGTACAAGATGTTCAGTTCCTTTTTGCTTTGCTCATATATCAAGAGTCTGAAGTTACACAAAGAAAAGAACACAAAGAAATTAATATCTGAGCCAGTCAGAACTATTCTAGCACTCTCACAACAGATACACTGCAAACAGACTTGTTATTTAACAATGACAGCCCCAATTCTCTTTCTGATGGCCTTTTAGTACTTCCAGCGTTTGCATCAACTGTTTGCAAATCCTCAGAAACAGATTTAAAATATTTACAAGGCTTTGAGTGTTTTACATTTACTGTCACCTTGTAACAATATTGATCTTGGATGTGGGTGCTTGTCTCAATTTAGTAACACTTACAGCATTTTAGTTCTATAGTTTGCTTTGAGTATAATAAAATAAAAGAAAAAGATTGTAGAGGAGTACAGAGTAAACGTAAAAGTAAATGTTTTTAAAGAAAAATAACCTCACACAGTGTAATAAAGAGTCCCACATAACTGGAAAAGCCTTTAGAAAGACTTCTCAGGGAGATAAACTGAGGTGCAGTGAGTGAAGGAGGGATTTCTTATAAAAGCAGAAAATCTCTTCCCATAGCTAATGGAAAAGAGATATATAAAATACAAAGGATACTAAAATCCTTCTTGAAGTAGTTGCACTTTCTTAATGAAACATATGGTGTCTAGATATCGTACTGATAGGCTTTCATTATTGTTATTATTACTACTGCTTGTCTATATTTATATACTAAGGGCAAGATCTTCACTCATGAAATATCTTCTAGACAGACATACAGATCAACTTTGCACTACTCTCTATACAGAAAACACATCAGGTACTGAAACTGGGAACATTTCATGGACTGAACCCTTTATAACTTTCAGAAGAGAGTAGAGATGCTGTGTCAAATACCTTTTTACAAAAGTTTCTTTGCTCTAAACCCTGACAATTAAGGTACTGGCTGCCCGTATTTCATTAGAAACATGGTAATAAAGACTTCTCTATACTGAATCACACCTGATTTATTTTTTATTTCGGTGTATTTGTGGTTTTCAGTATTGGGCATCTCTACATGTTTTGGAACCTAAAACTGTTTCTGTCATACCAGAACATTTGAGCTGTATAAGTAGAAACAATTTTCCTCCCTTCTCCTTTCATATATAGGCCTCCAGAAAAAAATGATCACTGCAAACAGGCAATTGATAGAATAGACCTTACAGCCTTCAATAGTTTAATGTATAAAGCTGTAACATTTATTCGGTTACACATTTTTAAAAAATTAGTTTAAAATCATGAGATATAGGGGACAGAAGTTCAACTTTCTAGTGCTCTGATTATTATCCAGTTGTTACACATGTTTAGCTATGATGCTTTTCTTGCTACTTTCTTCACAACTTGGAAAGTTTGAGTTTATCACCCTCTCAGAACAAAAAAAAATATCTTGGAAGTGGCAAGAATTATCAAGAGATATCTTTTCTAGCTTTGCTTGTCAATCTACCTTCTCAGGATCCACTTGAATCTCTTACAAAGAGTGAGTAATAAGAAGTATGTGGTTAAAAAAACAATAAAAATAATAATAAAAAAAGGCTTTGTTGCTCTACGGCTGTGTAAAACAAATGCTTTTTCTGGTAGTTTGTAGTCAGGTAGACCTCACTATTCTCTTTTTTTTTTTTTTTTCCTTTAGTGTCAATGAAGGGTGAACTGTATCAAGCACAGGTATGATTTCACGTTTTATTCTAATGCATTCAGCATATCCTTAGAAGTACAAAACTGTAATAAGACTGTTTTAAAAACATAGCTAGCTTAAAATGGTTACTAATGCTTTTAGAATGTGATAAGCTCTTTAAAATTGGTTTCTAACAATACAGGTATAACAGAGAACACAAAAATTGCCACATGTAAGTTAGAAAATAGTGATGTTTGCTTCAGTTTAGTCAAATCTGAAACTATAGTGAAAGCTATACATTTTCTGAATGTCAGAAAAAGTAAAGACAAAATACTATGAATTAACCTATGCTATAATACAGTCTGCATAAATACAGGAAATAGTCCATATTCCTAAATTATGAAAGTTAAGATTTCTGCCACCTTGTATTAATATAGCAGCTAGGTGGGTAAAATACTTGAATTTGATTCATGACAACATGATTTCAACCCTTAATGTGAAGTAAAGTAAATGGACTTGGTTTTAAATACTTAACGATATCCTAACCACTGGGCTATTAAGTATTTGTATGTCTGCCTAACCCCTAACCACCTCCTAAGAAAAACACCCTACTTAGCTGGCATATTTTTGTCAGAGCTCTTATGGAGTTTTCTTGCTATGCTAACATTATTCTTATCCTCATTCTCTATGAAAGTATCTGTTGAAAAACTGCATGAGTCATGCCATCTTAAAACTATTTTGGGATAACTACATCTTAATGGAAAGAAAAATAATCAGTTAATATAAGACAGGAGATGATAGACAATAATACTTAAGTAACATCTGTACAATGAAATTCATATCTGAAATTCAGGGATTTATTAGATTTTTAGAAATTTACTACAGTTTGTTGCCAATCAAACTAAAGCTTGAAGTACTTGACCCTTGAATACAATCAGAATTATTTTCATTTCTGTGTAATAAAACTATTATTGTATTCAATACATTTATAGTTTTTATAAAGTTGCCTCTGTATGTATGATTTTTACAATTTTTACAATTAATGTTGTATTATAGAGCTTTAAGGAAAATGAAATTTATTTCTGAGTTTTGTTAATATTCCTTTTAATGGTTCTGATAAAAATAAAAATATTTAAATAAAAAGTTCATATTATAACACAAATGGTTCATTATAATATTCAAATAGTTCATATTATGGTTCATTATAATATGAATAGAATAATTTTGGTTTTGGTGAGGCTGTTTTTCACTGAGCAATTAACTTGAATGAACACTTCTCCACAGGTTTTAGCTCAAGAACCTGTTCTAGTATTACTACCAACATATATAATTCAAAGCACTGTTGTAAAGAATGGCTGCCTAAACCTGTACTTAAGACACAGTGTACACTTAAGTGTTTGTTGAGGTAGAATACAGAATTAGATATTTGAAATAGAAACAGCTTTCAAAAACCATATATAAAATCTTCTGCATAAATTCAGCGTAGTAAAAGATTTTATTTTATTTATTTTTTTTATTAATACGTCAAGTATGTTTCAGTGGATCATCAGAAAAGTAGAGCATGATCAGAGCAGAACAGAAAATGTTAGGACCAAAATGTGTATTTCTCCTGCTTCCTACAATGAAGTTTGTTGGATGGAAGGAAATACATAAATAAAGTGCTACAACTGACACCCCAAAGCTGTTTTCCACTATCCTGTCTATATATGTACTAATATTGGCTAGCAGAAAGTAGTCAGATTCATGTTCCCAGGTCTTCCTAAATAAGCAGATTTTACTAAGTGTTTGCTACAATAGGTTTCTTAATTTCACAGAGTGATGATGTATCAATTAAAACTAATCTATCTTCGAAGTAGAAACTGTTGAAACTTCTTTTATCCTCAGGAAGTGAGTGCATGAATCAGTAATTACAAAGCATTGCTCAGCTCCTCCATTTACTTTCATCTTGTGAGGAGATTAATAGCCATCCTTGGGACACCAGCTGCTTTCTATTTATCAAAGGGATGCCACAGAGGCTGGCAGTTCTGCTGGAGGACTAAGGGCAAGGCGGGATATGAAGAGCCAGCAGCAGCTTTAGAGTCAGACAGAGGGAGGAAAAGCAAGTGCTAGTTTGTACATCTGATTCTTCCAAGTGCTCCCCCCACTCCTTCTTTGTACACAGGTTACTTGTTATCCTTCTCAGCTAAGCTAGTTACCTAGACCTAAGGTCAAATGAATGTGTTATTGCAAAGAACTACAAATTAATTCTATTTGAATCTCTCTCTCCTTGCTCCCCTGTCACACCCTAACAAACAGTAAGGCCACTTTTCAGCTAAAATTATTGTAATTAGTGTACTGTGAGTCATGAAATTTCATTTGGGAGAGCCATTTTGCATTTCCCATCTCTACTGCCTATGGCAAATCTACCAGATTTGTGCATCTTTCCATTTCATTTTATCATTAAACACAGTATATTCTTGCAAGGTCAAAGGTGAAAGTTATGACAGTAATTTCCATATCTTTGTCTTCTAGTAAACTAAAGTAAAATATTTATAAAGGCTTTTGTTTCTCTTTTCCTATTTATTTTCAAATGTTCAATTTGAATATCTTGCATAATAAAAGTGATCAAGATACAGGTCAGTCTGTTTTCTCCACAGTACTAAAAAGGTATGTGAAAATTTACTCTTTTTTGTCTTAACAGAACCTAGATTTTAACTCTGTCCTCAACTGCAGTGAAAATGGTAGTATTGGACCTAATAACTAAAGAATGTTGTAAAAACAAATTTAAGTTCCCAGAGTATTGAAGCTATTAATGGCTTACAGTTGATGTTAAAATACAGACAAGAAATTTAAAAATTCTCATTTACATACAGAAAAAATCACATGGGGCTTCAATATACTTTAGATTTTAATATTAAGCTTTTTATATTTATATTCAGTTACTTGCACAAGATAATGATGGAATATTTTTCCATCTTTCCCAGTCAGTATTCTTTAGTAGCAGTTCAGCTGCTGAGATACAGCACCACGTAATCCTTTATATTTCCAAAGCAGAATTTAACAAAGCACTTGAGTTCCAGTAAATGGTTGAAAAGTATCTTTTGAAGTTCATCTATCTCAATATTCTAGTTCATAACTGGTAAAAATAATGGAAAATATAATGTATAAGTTAACTTGATATACTGTTTGCGAGATATTATTTTAAAATTCCTAGACTAAGTATTCACAGGTGAAAATTGCATAGCATTATTCAAGTCATGGCATGAAAAGAATGCTTACAGGCACTGTGAAAATAGTTATCTGTTACCTCAACTGAAACAGAGTAATTTTCAAAATGTGATTACTGAACATTTTCTGCAAGCAGCTTACTGTGCAAATTACTTACAGAAATTTTCTGGCAAGTTTAAAAAATATAGTTTGTTTCATAGAATGAGAAATGATCATAATTAGCAGAAGTATAAATAGTTGCAATTATACCTTTTAAGTTTCATCCAGCCTTTCTCTATCCTAAAGCAACTTTCGTCTTTTTTTTAGTGTCATTGAGTAAAAACTGAAAACAGATCAAGTATTTCAGAATTATATCATAAGAAAGTTATATGAAAAATAGTAGTCCTGACTAGAGTGAGAAATAAATGGGTGTCCACCTTGTAGTGCAGCAACATTCAAACTAGCTCTGTGTAGACCTGTATCCTGGAACAACAAATGAAGTAGGACAGAGAGGTAGATTGAACGTATATTCTAGAAGCTGAACAGGAAGCAATGCTTTAGCGTGGTGATTTATCCACGCTAATATGCCCCATTCATCAGTACTGATATACTTATGCTCATGTTAAGTCTAAGATATTTGCACAGAGCTTCATTGCAAATGTTTCTATGGTTCATAGAAGCCCAGGACAATTCAGTTTAGAAGGGACCTCAATACATTTCTGATTCAACATCTTGCTCAAAACAGGGTGGTCTGTGAGGTTCGCTGCTGCAGTGTCAATACTGAAAACAAAACAAAACAAGTAACCAAAATTTTCTTTAGGTTTATATTTTTAAGAGAGGTCTAAATGCTGATGGTATGATCTCCATGAATGAACAAAAAGTCTTCTGGAATTTCCAGAGATCAGATAAAGTGTCAAAAATAAATAAATAAATAAATATAAAGAAGCGTTAAATAATTTTCCTTTACATACACTGATGACATCTCTTTCCCTTCATCTCAACTGGCAAACATCCATATTGTGAAATGTAATGTAATAAGAGCTTAAATGAAGTCCTTCAAAATTAGTTGGTTGGGAATACTGAAGTTTTGCAAGACTCATATCTTTTCTGTTAATGATTCTTTCTCCACTACAGCCTTTATTCCTATGAAAATTCCTTTTAGTCAAAAGAAGTTTTTATGGAATTATGAATCTTAGGGACTTACTTACAATCACCCATGAATTCAACAACACTTAAGAAACACTCTTCTTTCTTTCCATGGTATATAAGATCATCGCAGTATAGTAGTATAATAGATAGTGGGTATCTTAAATATATCTTTTTTTTTTTCCTGCTTATGAATAATCATATCATAAACTGTAACATAGCTTTCGTTTATGTCTTTTAAATGACTCTTAGCTGTGACAGGAAGCTTAGTAATAAGAAAGACTAATTTTGTTTCATGTGTTCTGGTCATACAAAATTCACTAGAGGCACAGTATAATCTCATTAGCCTTCCTCATGCCAAGAGTTTTCTCTTGTTGCATTGATGACTTCCAGCATGTTTCACGTAAGTTTTATTTTCTTTTATCTACTATTCTTCCTTCTTGGAAATAAAAAGACAATCTGTCACTGCAAATGAGATAATTATGTATAATTTTGTTTTCATCATTATCCATATTCTATTACGGTACATCCCTGGGCAATACAAGTACTTAAGTTTTGTGGATAATATTGCAATGGACTTTCCTGGGTGAAGCATATATATATATTATTTTCATTATGACTACCTAAAGCATTACAGTCTAATGTTTAGATGAGGGAAATTGGAGATACAGGGCTTCTGCTTTCTATTAAAACTGGGCAAACCACAAATCAGCAAGTACATTTAGATGTGCATTTAGATTTTTTTTCTTATGTATCTGGGAAAGACTTCATTATTTCATCTGTTATTATTCATAGCTTTTGTAGTGAATGTAGTGAATGATTTTCTTTGGCTATGTCCTTAGTAACTGTACCTTTCTAATAGCATAAGTAAAGGCTTTATTAGCAAAGCTGAGCCTTGGACAGCTCCTTGGTATTAGATAATACCTGAAGAACTACTTTTGTTATGCTATAAAACCTCTAAAACCATCTGCATTTCTACCCACAGGGCCGCTGGTACCTTAATGTGCCCCTACTTTAAAAGTTTCTGCTATAATCATGGGGCCTGTTACAATTTCATGGTTGTATACCCTATATACAGTGATAACTTAGAAGGGGAAGTAAGTGTATATGGCATTTAATGTGTGTACACATACATATTGTATATTTTTATATGATTAGATAGTCATTTTCATAGAATATTAAATATGTGTTTATGTATGACATACATTATACTTTTGCAACTACACTTTCAATAACATCTATCCAACCTTGTTTTTGTTCATGTTACAATAGTCTGGCAGTTTGGGGATGTTAGCTTATTGTTTCTTTGCCTTTTATTTCAAGCACCAAGTAGTAAGACTTTCCTGTTCGCTATTTCCTAAATATTTTTTCTAGATTTTTTTTTTCAAGTCATACATTTATTCAGCTCCAAATACATTATATATATATTTATTATATATATATATAATATTATATATAATATATATATAATATTTTATATTATTTACAGGAAGAAAACAAGACAAAGTGAGCAATTGGATTCATGTTTTATAACTTAATCCTGGTTAAGTTTGAGGTTTATAATGATTAAAGTAGTCATATGTCTCATTTTATTAGTTCCCTTACCAGATAATTTTTCATAAAGCTCTGTCATGAACAACTTCAACTACTTTGTCATCACCAACTGTATTTCTTCATTTTTCTGTCTGGTCAAGGCAAAGAATCCTTATCCTAAAAGTTAGAATTGAGTTCAGCATTAATCAATTTTTAAAAGTTTTTTTTTGTGTGTGTGTGTGGGGGTAACAGTTACTCAATATTTTTTAATAACACTTATAAGAACTAATTACATAAAGAGCACATTCTAGTGCTTTTAGAAGAATTTGGGAATTTGGATGTTGGGGAGTAATAGGGCCTGGAAATATATATTAGAATTTATTTCTGCATTAGTTACCAGCTAAAATCCTCTCTTGGATTTTCCAGTAGGAGGAAATTGTAGACATATAATACCAAACCACAACATTCTGCTTTGGGAGGCAAGCTGTAGATGTACATGGTATTGCTACAGAAACGATAAGGGGAGTAAAAGGAGATTTTTATTTATTTTTTTTTCTACATGTCTTTTCAGCAGATTCTGGCTATTGACTGTAATTACTGAATTTAAGAGTGTACAGCACCTGTTTTTTGCTACTTCCCATTATTTCAATATTCATGCAATTTCTGTCATGGAAAAGCAGATACACACCTTCTGACAGAAACACTTTGTCTTCCTGATTATTCACATATGTTGGACTTCATTTGAAAATATTTTGTCACTTGAGGTTTATATGTCACCGTGCATACAAATGTTCCTGAAAACAGCTTAGGAAAGGAATATAAAATGATAGTATTCTACTACGAAGAGGAGAATTTGGAGAAACAACTTGCAAGAGTATTTGAAAGGGATAAAAGTAATAAAAATATGACTGCTCTTTATAAGTCTTTCCTCTCACATGGTTCTTAGATCCTCATGACTAGAGCAAGACTACTATTAATTAATGAGGAATTGTTCAACACTAATTTCTTTCTTTCATAGAGAAAGGCTGGGACGTTTGAATTTTAATGACAAAAATGCCCATTGTGTGGACTTTTCCCCTTTGCTTTTCATCTTGCTGCCTTTGGGGAAATATATTAATACATAAAGCACTGGGATTAAGCCAGCTGTTTTCTGCCTTTTGACTTTCTGCTAGCCTTCAAACCATAGGGTCCACAGACCTGCAGGTTCTTGTGTGAGAATAAGGTCACTGTTCAGTATGAAGGATGATTAATGTCTCTGCATCGCTACCCTGAGGAACTGACCTTCACACTGGTGAAACCTGAATCAGTGAGAAATCCCTATCTCATCTTTCATTAAAATTACCCATCATGGCCAAAGCACAGCTGAGATACTGGACAGTTAAGTGAATCACAAAATGATCTTTTATCATCAATAAATGCAAGCTCTCCCATGTACAGTTTTTACAAATAGTAGCTGTGTAGCAATTGAGCAAAGGAAATGTGTGTATGTGTGAGGAGGAGAACAATGCATAGCACTTGGTTATTTTTCCTTTCTCCCTCACGTGGCATTTCTTTTCTTAAATAGCTCAGTGGTAATATTAGCAATTACATGAATCATGCTACATGATTTTAACTTTCTTGGATGTTATATAACAATAGCTTAGAAGTTTTAGGAATCACTTTCATTATGGCTATGAAACTGTTCAATTATTCAATATTTATTTATTTATTTATTTATTTATTTATTTTTAGGAACAAACTGTTTTCTGAGTGTTCTTTCTATTGCTTTTGGCAAATTATCCCAGAAAATCTGTCTGTCATACTCTAGCACTTCTACATCTTAACAGTACTACAATTAGAGATATTTTTTATTTTCTGTTATATTTACACCTCATTCCCTGAGCATCAACCCCATGGATTTCCAAATAAGCAGACTGTGTGTAAGCACTGTCTGCTTCCAGTATTTGTAGGAAGTATTTGTTTCTGCTTTCATTTCCAGGAAAATGCCTGGAATCATTTAAATGTAATCATTTAAAGCCAATGGAGGAAAAAAAAAAAAAAAAAAAAAAGCTAATAATATAAAATAAAATAAATAATAAAAATAGATAATAATAAAATAAATTATATTAAATAAATAAATAATAATAATAAAGCAGTAAGAAGGTTATCATGCTAAGCCAATACCAGTGAAACTAATGGCAATAAATATTATTGAATTTAGTGGTACAAATGCAAGTCCTAAATGGAACTGTGATATTGAAGAATTACATAACAGGGAACAGACATATAGAAAGGTCAGAAACTAGTAGTAAGATTTCATTGCTGTAGAGAAGACTTCTGGGAAAAAAAAAAAAAAAGAGAGAGAGATTTTTCCTCTTCCCCAAAACTTGTATTTGATTAAGTAGCATTTTAATATAGTTAATATTAAATTTCCAATTTAAGTATGTCATGACCCCCTGTATTTTTATAGTTATGTGTCAAAATAGATTCAGGAATAGAAGAGGAAGTTCCACAGCTATGGAAGTTCTAAATATTTCTGGAAGCTTGCTTGTATTTGTAGCCTCTGTTTTTAATAGTACATTAATATTCATATCACAGTGACAAAACAAGGGGTAAAGGATTTTCATGTTTATATTCAGGAAAATAATAAAAAATAAATACCAAAGTTCCTTCAAACTTCATTGAAGAAACTAGAGCTGAGCTGACTCAAACGTTACAAAGGAATAGCTAAACACCTATATCAAAAAGCTCAAAATCTTTAGGAACTGAAAAAATATAGCCTCAGAAGTCTGCTGAGAGAGATTGTGCTGCTGTTTGGGACTTACATAAAAAATTCTGATAGCTTTTTATTGGAGAAATATTCAGTAAGGTTTGCTTGTTTCTTCCTTGGTGCTACAGAAATGTTGATTGCATTCTTTTCAGTACTTTTCAATGTCATGGCCCCTTTATGTTCCAAACTGTAAGTGACCTTTCTAGGATGGCTACAGCAACTCCTTCAGGTAATTTACATATTTAAAATGCTTTAAGAACTCATTTAAGGAAATGAAAAGTGTTGCCTAATTTCACTGTAATAGATTGATTTTTATAGTTAGCAGAACTGCAGAAGAATTTATTGGGGGGGGAACATGAGAAAGTCTGGATATTCCATTCTTCTTTCTCTTCTTTGCCTTATCCAGAGAATTTAGAAAATCACACACATGTTCTTTCTTCTCTTACCTCTACCAGAAGCTATTAATTTACCTCACTCCAAGCTGATCATTAATTAACACTACAGTGACAAGCTCAAGAGAAGAGAGACATGGAAGTAGTAAGACAGATAGTTGTGCTGCCTTGCAGCTCAGAATTATGAGATCAATGCCTAAGCTTCTGCTGTGAACTGTCATGAGGCTTTCATTAAATGGATATGTTATTCACTTGCTTGTTTTCCAGTAATACCTTACTGAAAAACTGAGCTTTTGTTTTAAAGAAAACTTTTGTTCTGTTCTTCCTTTTATTCTTTACCTTGTAAGAACTTGTTTGCAGGTCTGTGTCAGGGCCTGGACCAGTAAGATCCAACAGTGGTTGAAGGTGAGGGCCCAGGACATGAACCTGAGCATAAAGCAGCTCTGGGTGAAGGGCTCGCCCTGCAGATGTTCCTGCAGAGCTGTGCCCCCACAGCCACCAGCAGCACTCTCTTGGAGCTGGCCTGTTGACTCCCAGCAGCCAAAGCCTAAGGAGAGCAGGGATGCTGTCACAGCCCTGGCAGTCAGTCACTGTAGCCTTTGACTGAAGTTAGCTTGAGTTGTTCTTTTCACTGCTAGATACATTTCAGAATAGCTGCTGGTTATTTTTGTTGTGTCAGGTGTGAAGAGAGACAGAACCTCCTCTGAGCAAGTGAAGCTCAGCTCTCCTTTCTCGGGATGTCTTCTATATCTATATTTATTTTAAAACCCCACTCATTCACCACCCCTCTCAAGCTGAACAATTATTCCTTCTATGATGAGAGAAGAAACAACAGTCACAGAGTCATAGGTTGACTTTAGTACTGACTCTGTGTCCTCACATTGTGGATAATAATAGTAGATAAACTACTTAATTACTCATGAACAATAAAGTTCTCTCCTGGAATTTTACCCCCTATCAATTGCTTACAGTCACATTTATTCACGCTAGTCTATGTGAAATAGACAGTCACAATAATTATCCCAAACACGGAAAGCATATTTCCTTTTTAAATGAGTATTTCATAATTTAGCAGTACTTTAAAAATGAATTTAACACTCAGGAAAAGTGTTGACAGCCTTAGAAATTGACTTATGTCTTTATCTACAGAGGCTACATCACTAGCACAAGTACAAGCTTCTGTCATAATTCTCTAAAAATAAGCCAGCTAATTATTTGCTCTGCTCCCTTACTGGGTCTTTGATTGGGGAATGATACTGGAAGAAAGTTTTATGCTGCTTAAAGCTTCATGAAATGGAAATGCAGAGATGGAGGGGGAGAAGAAAAGATGAGTAAGAGTACTTCCTTCTTTAATTGTTTGATTTCACAAATGTTTCTGCTAAACTCCGTGGGTTTAAGAATATGCATAAAGATAACGAAATAGTTTAATGAAAGACAGAAAATCAAACAAACTAATAAATAAAAATATATTTTTTTCTTGCAATAGGCTATTATTTCTTCCCCTAAACGTATTTCCTTGCTGATGTTGAGAATAGTTGATCCACATTTTTTATTTTCTTGTTAGTCTACCTACATAAACATATTTTGTGGAAATGACGTCACAGCATTTCAAGACTCTGGAGGCAGTTAGTATAGTATTGATTATATTTGGGTTCCACTGAGTTTTCAAAGTGGCCAATTGTTGGTTTATTTTTTCAATATAAATCAGAGCAGGCCATATACTTCTTTAATTTGCGAAAACTGCCCAAAAGTTTGTGTTGCTTCCAGAAAGCAGATAAGCTGACATTATAACAAAGGCTAAAACCCTTTACTCTTTCTGTACCTCTAAAACTCTAAAACTAGTGACCTGCAGGGGAACAATCTAGTTGTCAGTCATGTAAGATTGAGCAGAAGCTGAGGCTCTGTCTCTTACATGTCAAAGAATTGCCCAGCCATTACTCTACTCTACATTACTATGCCCAGACATAATATGCTGTGGTGGTAGGAGGAAGTTTCAAATCTACTGTAATGAGCAGATATTTAAAGACTTTCTTTCCCAAAAGCAAAACCCATAAGCAGTCAGATGATAACAGTTTTTATTCAGTTCCAAGTCAAGAGTAAATATACTCAAAAATAATAATAATAAAAATTGTGTATCTTAAATTCTGAAATATGTTTATAAAAATAATAAAGCTTACTGGTCTCACTTGAAAATTTGAAATCTTATTCCAATTCTGCAGAGTAATCAAAAGAAAAAAATCATTTAGGTAATTCTTTTGGCCTATGCAATTATTGCATAAAACTATGATTTATGCAAAAAATCTTCAAGCAATTAAATTTTATTAGTGTCATGTAATAAAGTAATCACAGAGATGATAACTATAGCAGTGACTTCTTTACCTAAAGCAAATAAAATAGAAGTTTTAAAAGCATCTAGAGATATATAGCTATCATTTACGAGCACAAACAGTTAATTATAATTAAGGGTCATCTGAGAATAAATATATGACTCCAACACATTTATTTCATCTTTCTTTAAACTGGCAGTGGTGCACTGGAAAATGACAACAGCAATTCTGTAAGGCATGCTGTGTGCTATGGGAAAGTTGGGAAGAGTTCTATAGTTGCAGAGGCAAAATAGCAAACTGTAAATAGGAATAGTAGTGCATATGTATATTTTTATAATGATTTTACAAGGTCACAGGGAATAATATTCTGATTTGCATATTGTAGCTTGCCAGCAAAGTAAATGAGTAAGAAATGAATGCTGTAAAGAATTTTGCTTTGTCAGGGAGAGGTTAAATCTTGAAAAATGACTTATATGTTCTGCAAGTATAGAAAAAAATGCTCATAAAACACAAATGCATGTGCAAATGCATGCACAGAAAAACTGCTTTGAAGAAAATCTGTTCTCATGTAAGTGTGCATAGAACCTCTCATGTTTGATCTAATGCAAAACAGAGCCCATCATGAGCACCATATGCCTCATCTCCGGAAGTTCACGAGATCATCCTCAAAGCAGATGATGAAATATAAAGGAGTCATTTCTTATTCATTTTCATTTAAATGATAGCCACTGAATCCACACAACATGAAGGAGTATTGTCTAAATCGGGAGATGTACAACTCGGTCACTTTTACATTTTACAATTTTCCTGAGGGTCATAGTGAAACACAAATACAGGTGTAGTGATGTAAATTAAAGATGTAGGTGTTTTCTCTCTTTTGTCTATTGCATAGAATAGGGCTGGGTTTATATTATTGTACTGGTAAACAAAATATAAGCTTCAGTGAAAGATTTGCTCTGCTTTGCACAATCTTTGTCCATATTGTGCTCTAAATCATGAATCCAATAGAAGTTATAAGCTTTAAATTAAGAATTGCTCTATTATACATGCAATTGATCCTTTGTTAAAATTCAAGATTAAACATGCACAAATATTAAAATGCATATATTGTTAAACACATTATAATCCTTCAGGTTAAATAGATTTAATATGCTATTTTTAAATTTCACTGTACAGTTAGACAAAAGTTGTTAAATCTACAAAACAGGAACATTAATGAAGTTTTCTAGACAACTATTTAAAGGAGCTTGTTTCACCTTTTCCAGTGTATTTTCTCATATTTTACAGATTTCAAAAATCAGGGAAATAAATTACTTTAATATTAGGAATGTTTTGTATATTAATATAAAGACATTAAGATCACAGAAAAACAACATCCTTTTCTACTACGGTTAAGAGCTGTGTTTAAACAAATCAAATATATATATATAGTTACTCTAATGCTATTGCTTGCAGGCTCTGTCATGCTAATTTCTCATGTTGAAAGACGTGTATGTCAGTTATTAGCTAATCAGCCAGAGGATCCTTCAAAGTGACTTTTCCCCAAAGAACACACACCAGTTGCATTTGATGCATCGACAGGCTTCAAATGGCAATACACATATGGATATAAAAATAAATTTATTGGTAATAAAATTGTCAGGGAAATAAAAAGAATGTTGTATTGATAGAATACCAAATTAATTTGCAATTGTTCAAAGCTAAAAGTATTATACTGAATGAAACACTGTATGTCCTCTATGACAACATTCATTTTGCTTCAGTTCAGACTTTCCTACTGCTTATCCTGTATTATAGATTATCAGTGAAATTTTTTCATCTTCAGTCCAAATGATATGCATAAATACTAAAATTATGTAAAAGAAAAGACTACCCTAAATTCTCTAGAGTTTTTTGAATAAAACTTTGTAGAGGTAAAGAGAAGTGAAGAAACTAAATAGCACATGAGACAAAATAGTGTAAGTTGGTTCCTGGTTCCTCCTACCTTAGATTTGTTTCTACTTTGTCCTTTTGTATCTCATTCCTAAATGCATATGAAATGGAAATTTGTTTGAAAGCAAACTTAGTTGGGGTTTCTGGGCATAGCAGTATTGCAAATACCAGTGGAATCAATAATAATAATAATAATAATAATAATAATAATAATAATAATAATAATAATAATAATAATAATTCGGGAGCGTATTGGCTTTTTAAAATTTGCCTAATTCTCATCCCAGAGATACATCTATTACTATTATCAGAGATGTCATAATACCATGAAATTTCAGCAGCATTTTGCAAAGCAACAACCTTTGATCCTGTGTCTGATGCACCGAGGAAAACTCAGTGCTCTACTAGTAACTGGTCTGCCCCTGGACAAGGAAGGAAAATGGTTAGCTCT
The DNA here is from genome assembly GCF_040182565.1 of Anser cygnoides. NCBI lineage: Eukaryota > Metazoa > Chordata > Aves > Anseriformes > Anatidae > Anser > Anser cygnoides. The sequence goes on along the minus strand of NC_089877.1, from coordinate 15,794,365 downwards.
GTTTTGTACATTAATTTTCATCGCACTTGCTGCTTCAAGTCTAGAATACGTCTAGGGTGTTCAGTGGAAAGCTAGCCTTAGATCCAAATTTTGTATCAAACTTTCCTTTCTCCAGACTATTACAGTGTTTTTCAGTAAGACTTTAACATTCCTCTTGAACCATTTATTAACATAATTCTTATCTTATTGATTTCCTCTTGGATAATTCATCTGTTTGCATGTATCAGATAATTAATAACATCAGGATTCCTTTGATCATTAGAGTTCAGCTAAAAAGTTTTTAATTGTGACCACCAGAAAAACTGAAAATTAAAAACAGTGGTCATACTGATATTGCTGTACATGAAATGGTAACATTCACAGACAGGAACATGTCAGGAATAAGAAGAAAGAAACAGCTTTAGGAAACTTTAATTGTCAGGAGCCTTTAAATGAAAGTTCATAACCAAAGTTAAAAGTGTTTATGCTGTCATCATTATTTAAAAACGTTTCTCTCTTTTTGTATCTAAACATGATGTTGCTGTTTGTGCAATGTGCCAGATGGACTAAACTGGAGATACAGTTATTGCTTGTTTACAGAATAAACTTAGCAGAAACACTGTGGTGTGTTTCCGTTGCTCTGACCCTGATGTAGAGAGATTATGTTGTAGGGCATTTAAGTCATTATATTGGCCTCTTTCTTCCTCATTGAAACCAACATGTCTTTATCGCCGAGGCGATCGGCTCTGGGGCAGACGCGTTCTGCAGCGAAACGGGGGATTGAGGCGGGCAGGGCTTTTTTTCCAGCATCAAGACCACTCGAGGCAGCCGAGGGAGCCGCCAGGACCCGGCAGCCCTTGCGAGGGAGGCTGACGAGGCGTAGGCAGAGCCAGCAATGCCCCTCTACCCTGATGTTCAAAAGCAGCCCCTAGGGAGCGCGAGCGACCAGGAGCATGGAGACCAGGATGAGCAAACAGGACGTGGCGTGTCAGAAGGGCGGGGTGCGGCGGTTTGCAGGGCAGTTTGTGCGGGAAGGGCATGCTCAGGCAGGGCAGAGTGTTCTGCCCCGCCCATAAGAACAACTCATCTAACGGCTGTCTACCACTAGCTAGGCCGCAATGGTCTACACTAGGCAGAGAGCTCTCTCTAGAAAGTCTGTAACCACCCAGACTGACTGCCAGCTCAAAAATGTGGCAGTTCGGGTCTCTGGATGCAGGGACTGTCTGAGCCTGTTGCTGCCATCTGAGGGAGGCAGAGGCACCGTGTGTGTGAGGTGCAAGCAGGTGGATGACCTGGTTCGCCTGGTGGCAGAGCTCAAGGAGGAGGTGGAGAGGTTGAGGGCCATCAGGGAGTGTGAGCAGGAGATAGACTGGTGGAGCACCTCCCTGCAAGGCCTGAAGGAGAGGTACCGGGTGAGACACCCCAAATGGGGGTGGAACCCCAGCCCTGTCGCTGTCGGGCTGCGCTGATGGCCGCAGGCGGGTCCCTATCTCTAAGGGGAAAATGGATCCTAGCCCAGGAGCTGGCAGGGCTTATTGAGAGGGCTTTAAACTAGGTAAGAAAGGGGACGGGGCTGAAATAAGGCTTTTTAGAGGTGTGCCGGGGGAACAATGGCAAGGCCGGGGGAGAGGGCAATGGCCCAACTGAAGTGCATCTACACTAATGTACGCAGCATGGGTAACAAACAAGAGGAGCTGGAAGCCATCATGCAGCAGGCAGGCTATGACTTGGTTGCCATCACGGAAACGTGGTGGGACCACTCTCATGATCGGAGTGCTGCAATGTCTGGCTATAGGCTCTTCAGAAGGGAGAGGCAGCACAGAAGAGGTGGTGGTGTGGCTCTCTATATTGGAGAGTGTTTAGATGTTGAGGAACTTGAGGCTGGGAATGATAAGGTTGAGTCCCTGTGGGTTAGGATCAGAGGGAAGGCCAACAAGGTAAGCATCCTGGTGGGGGTCTGTTACAGACCGCCGAACCAGGATGAGGAGACTGATGAGGAGTTCTACAGGCAGCTGGCAGAAGCCGCGAAATCGTCAGCGCTTGTTCTCGTGGGGGACTTCAACTTCCCAGACATATCCTGGAAGCACAACACAGCCCAGAGAAAGCAGTCTAGGAGGTTTCTGGAGAGCGTGGAAGATAGCTTCCTGACGCAGCTGGTTAGTGAGCCTATCAGGGGAGGTGCCCTGCTAGACCTTCTGTTCACAAACAGAGAAGGACTGGTGGGAGATGTGGTGGTTGGGAGCTGTCTTGGGCAGAGTGACCACGAAATGGTTCAGTTCTCTATTCTTGGCGAAGTCAGGAAGGGGACCAGTAAAACCACTGTCTTGGACTTCCGGAGGGCTGACTTTGAGCTGTTCAGGACACTGGTTGGCAGAGTCCCTTGGGAGGTGGTTCTGAAGGACAGAGGAGTCCAGGAAGGCTGGGCACTCTTCAAGAAGGAAATCTTAATGGCTCAGGAGCAGTCTGTCCCCACGTGCCCAAAGACAAGCTGGTGCGGAAGAAAACCGGCCTGGCTGAACAGAGAGTTGTGGCTTGAGCTTAGGAGAAAAAAGAGGGTTTATAATCTTTGGAATAGAGGGCGGGCCACTCAGGAGGGACTATAAGGATGTTGCGAGGCTGTGCAGGGACAAAATTAGAAAGGCCAAAGCTCATCTGGAGCTCAATCTGGCTACTGCCATTAAAGATAACAAAAATGTTTTTACAAATACAACAACACAAAAAGGAGGACTAAGGAGAATCTCCATCCTTTACTGGATGCAGGGGGAAACTTAGTTACAAGAGATGAGGAAAAGGCTGAGGTGCTTAATGCCTTCTTTGTCTCAGTATTTAGTGGCAAAACCAGTTGTTCTCTGGATACCGGGTACCCTGAGCTGGTGGAAGGGGATGGGGAGCAGGATGTGGCCCTCACTATCCATGAGGAAATGGTTGGCAACCTGCTACAGCACTTGGATGTATGCAAATCGATGGGGCCGGATGGGATCCACCTGAGGGTACTGAGAGAACTGGCGGAGGAGCTGGCCAAGCCACGTTCCATCATTTATCGGCAGTCCTGGCTATCAGGGGAGGTCCCAGTCGACTGGTGGCTAGCAAACGTGACACCCATCTACAAGAAGGGCCGGAGGGTAGACCCGGGGAACTATAGGCCTGTTAGTTTGACCTCAGTGCCAGGGAAGCTCATGGAGCAGATTATCTTGAGTGTCATCATGCAGCACTTACAGGGCAACCAGGCAATTAGGCCCAGTCACCATGGGTTTATGAAAGGCAGGTCCTGCTTGACGAACTTGATCTCCTTCTATGACAAAGTGACGCTTAGTGGATGAGGGAAAGGCTGTGGATGTGGTCTACCTTGATTTCAGTAAGGCTTTTGACACCGTTTCCCACAACATTCTCCTCAAGAAACTGGCTGTTCGTGGCTTGGACTGGCATACACTTCATTGGGTTAAAAACTGTCTGGATAGCCAGGCCCAAAGAGTTGTGGTGAATGGAGTCAAATCCAGTTGGAGGCTGGTCACTAGTGGAGTCCCCCAGGGCTCAGTACTGAGGCCAGTCCTCTTTAATATCTTTATCGATGATCTGTATGAGGGGATTGACTGCACCCTCAGTAAGTTTGCAGATGACACCAAGTTAGGTGCGTGTGTCGATCTGCTCGAGGGTAGGAAGGCTCTGCAGGAGGATCTGGTTAGGCTGGACCGATGGGCTGAGGTCAACTGTATGAAGTTCAACAAGGCCAAGTGCCGGGTCCTGCATCTGCGGCACAACAACGCCAAGCAGAGCTACAGGCTGGGAGATGAGTGGTTGGAAAGCTGCCTGGCAGAGAAGGACCTGGGAGTACCGGTTGATAGTCGGCTGAATATGAGCCAGCAGTGTGCTCAGGTGGCCAAGAAGGCCAACAGCATCCTGGATTGTATAAGAAGCAATGTGGCCAGCAGGTCTAGGGAAGTGACTGTCCCCCTGTACTCGGCTCTGGTGAGGCCGCACCTCGAGTACTGTGTTCATTTTTGGGCCCCTTGCTACAAGAAGGACATGGAGGTGCTTAAGAGAGTCCAGAGAAGGGCAACGAAGCTGGTGAGGGGTCTGGAGAACAAGTTGTACAAGGAGTGGCTGAGGGAGCTGGGATTGTTCAGCCTGGAGAAGAGGAGGCTCAGGGGAGACCTCATCGCTCTCTATAGGTACATTAAAGGAGGCTGTAGAGAGGTAGGGGTTGGTCTATTCTCCCACGTGCCTGGTGACAGGACAAGGGGGAATGGGCTAAAGTTGTGCCAGGGGAGGTTTAGGTTGGATATTAGGAAAAACTTCTTTACTGAAAGGGTTGTTAGGCATTGGAATGGGCTGCCCAGGGAAGTGGCTGAGTCACCATCCCTGGAGGTCTTTAAGAGACGTTTAGATGTTCAGCTTAGTGATATGGTTTAGTGAAGGACTTGTTAGTGTTAGGTCAGAGGTTGGACTAGGTGATCTTGGAGGTCTCTTCCAACCTAGACGATTCTGTGATTCTGGTTTGTTTGTTTGTTTGTGTAGCACCATGAAGAGCTTTCTATTACAGATCATTTGTTTTAGAGTAAACCTAGCTACCTACTGGTAACATAATCTATTAAAGGGTCCCAACTCTACCAGCTTTCTCTCAGTCTCTACTTTTTACTCTGAAATTGATTCCTCTGCTGTCACATTGGTAGTAACAGAACACATCTTTTTATATTCATTGCAAATGTTGATGCTATTTAAAGTAAAATTTCAGAGAAGTCTTTGCCACATTCTTTTTCCTACTTAGCTTTCTACTGCTGAAAGTACTACTGCAAATTTATGGTAAAATTGTTAAGAATCTCAAAACAAAACTTTTAGCTGTAGGAAAGCACAATATTCTCCATCTAGGGACTGATTGATCTGTCTTGGTGCATTATTTTTCACTTTAAAAAATAGTCGTTAATTTGTAAAAGGAGCTGTCACTGGCAAAGTATGAAGGCAAATGAATCTACAAATATTAAAGAGGAAGTGGAACCTGATATACAACATGCCCAGGAAGGTGGTGAAATCACTGTCCCTGGGGGTGTTTAAGGAAAGATCGGACGTGGCAGTTAGGGACGTGGTCTAATGGGTGATATTGATGGTAGAGGGATGGTTGGACCAGATGGTCTTGGAGGTCTTTTCCAACCTTAATGATTCTATGATTCTCTAAGTAACAGGAGACAGCTAATAGTACCATAGTATACTTTTCATGAGGGAGAAGCTCACTTCAATTTTCAGGTCTTTGTATTTAAGAAACTCTCCTTCAATGTCACAGAGACTGGCAGCCAAGCTGTCTAGTCCTTCTTAGAAAATCAATACCATGGGGACTTAGGGTTTTGATAGAAAAGCTACCTCTACTGTATCATACTGTTAATATTTCACAAAGAAAATAAAAACTTCTGCTAATCTATTCTGCATGTACCTAGCTGAGTTTTCATGCATGTTGTCTGTGTGCAGACTGTTCAAAAACAGCTTTGCTTGCTGGGCAGTCTCTGATGGTTTTGGGGACAGAGAAGAAGTAGGGATGAGCAGGCATGAGATCTGCCTGTATGTAGCAGCTACTGATAGAACTGATGGCACAGGCAGGGATGCTGGAGCATGCTGTGGTTGGCCAGCACAGTCATATTTGGTTGCAATGTTCACTGCTGGCAATGGCAATGGATGCAGGCAAAGCACATGCTGTCTTTGAGACCCAGTATCAGTAGGTTCCCATTCTCTTAAACAGGTCTCTAAACCTCATTATTTGGGATAAGATGGCTGTGGCTGTGACTGTGTGCAGAACCATTCTGTAGTTAGGTTCTCATATACAATTCCTCTCTGTTTCTGGAGGATTACTAGCACGAAAACATAATCAATCTTGTAAAGAAAGTAAAGGGCAAGTCCTGACTGTCTTGAAGGGTTGGTGAATGCACAGGAGTGCTTCCAGGTCTGGGCAGTCCCAAACCTTGTGCTATTAAAAACTGCTGACAGAGGGAGGGTATCCATCACAGTACTTTAGGTGCTCTTCTATCACTTCAGGCTGCATTCCAGTCTCACCAATACCAGAGATGGTACCAGAGATGGATGTAAACCTGGCTTTGTATTCCTATCAACTGCAGAATGAGATAGGAATATGTATCATTACTATACAAACACACACATACACAAATAGAAAATATTTCCATTACTATATTTACTATTGGTCTTCCTATTCCTGAGTTTATTTTTGAAGTTTTTGAGGGGAGGGAGCTGCTTTTGCAGGAAGCCTCCAATCTAAGATCAAATCCTGTGTGGGCTCCTAAAGCTGAGTTACTATTGCATTTCTTATGTGGGCAAAGGTTGAATACTTTCGCTGAGGATTAAATATTGAAACTGCAAGTAAGCAAAGAAAGGAATTGCACGGCCAGACTGCTTGGAGAATTGCATCACTGTTTCCATGGTTTATGATTTTGTATCATGAAAAGGCATGGGAACTCCTGCTGGGTATAAAATAATAAATTGTTACAACATGGAATATGGAGTGTTTTGAGTTAGCATAGGAAATGAAAGTTACTTAAAAATGAGCTCTTAGTGACAGAGATGTAGCTTTCTTTCTTTTTTTTTTTTTCATTTGTTTGTTTCTCTTTTGCTTTGTAATACTACAAAAAGAAAAATCAGTATTAGTAATAAAATTGGATGCTATTTAAGGTGTTTAAATACTCCCATATATACAAATAATAGAATGGCATTACTTCCTTTCTTCCCTGTTGGCTGTCTGAATAGTAGTTAAATTATTCCCAACTGATATATTAGGAACTGTCCAGATGAATAACGCCAAATTTACAATGGTTTCTGAGGCAATGTAACAAATTTTTAAAGATGAACTTAATGATTTATTGTCAGCCCTGGCTACCTGTTGTGCTCAGTGCCTTTCCCCGCTATGAACTCATTTCTTGAAAAATATATACAAGCTCCATGGAAAAATGAATGATAACCATTCTACCACACAGAAATTCACCCTATAACCCCCTACTGTTCTTGCTTTTCTTTTAAATATATTATGAAGGAGTAGCAAAACATAACTATAGAGTTACTCCATTAGATGGAGTGAAAGCTAACATTAAATTTAACCTGGAAGTATATATATATATATATATTGGAAATTTATTTTTAACCAAAGGAAAAATAGTTTTAAGTAGAATTATTTTGCTTTTCATAAGTAATTCTAAACATAACAGTGAAAAACATTTAAAATGAAAGAAATCTAACTAGAGTTGTCACGTATTGAAAACACTAATTCCTTAGAATGTAGTTTATAAAATGTATTTAACAGTTCACTCTATCATAAACACAACTGTTGAAAACCACATTAATTTTCTAGAGAGGGAAACTTGGCATTTTACCTCCTGATAAGGTTCATTTCATTAGGTCAAGCTGGAACAGAAACTATTATAGCTTTTCAGACCAAAGTTGCTGAATGAAGGAGATTGCATGCTTGCTAAATGACAGAAATAACTCTGAAAATATGTTTTTGCAAGAAATAAATTTACTGCACAGTTTCAAATCAGTGCATTTCTGTGGTTGCAATTTGTTAGACTTAGATGCTGATTAAAAAAAAAAAGAAAAAGAAAAAAAAAAGAAAAAAGAAAACAGTAGAGGGAATGGTAAAAGAAAGGTGATGGAGATTTCTTTTTTACCCTTCTTAAGACTAGAGACAACTGGAGGAAATTTGGAATGAGAAGAATTTCTGTAACAGCTTGCTAAGATCATTCCCAGAATACAAACATCCATTAATGAGCAAGAAAAACACTGGAAAGGACTGCAGGGTTTGCTTATATTTCAACGGTTCTTTGTAGACACCTAGGCTATTCAATGAAGTATCAACTAGACAAACCTGTAGCTGATATTCTGTGCTATCACCTTTTGAGAGAAGGAGAATTTGCTTATACCCCTTTTACATGTGTGTCTTATGCCTCAGCTATTAAATTCTTCAGTCTGAAGAGCTTTTCTAACACAGTTATGAATGACAAAAGAGAGACCTGCATATGCTCCTGTCTTAAATATTGAAGGTTCTGATTTCTCTTGCACATCAAATGGTGTCTGTAAAGCCAAAAAAAAAAAAAAAAAGGAGGAGGAGTATAGTGTGGCCAGGCCATCAACTGTTAGTTGTTTCTTGTATTTGAAGGAAACATACTCCCTCAAGAAGTAAAACAGAACAAATAAATAGACTTACACTTCTGCATCTGTATGTGAATTTTAAACTCTGCTAATTTTATACATAACAGTTGTTCCAGGCAGACTCTATTTACAGTATTCCTGTAGTTAGCAAGACATTGATATTCTCTGGCAATGAGTGTTTCCATAAGAAAACCTGCTATTGTGGTGCCTCATTCCAGTGCACTAGTCATATGTTATTATGCTTTTGGAACATCATACAAGAACTGAAGTTAAAATAAATTCTAGGGGGTGTTATTATTATTATTTAAAGCTAGAAATATGAAGAAGGGCAGTATCAAAATATGCATAGTAAAAGTAGCTAATATCTAACATTCAGAACATGAGTTTGAATATCCTACATTATGGCTGAGCATGATCATAAGCTAAGACCTTTCTGCCGCATAGAAGAGAAATGGACACTGATCTTACAGGCCTGATTCTTTCCAGACATAACAACTGGCTAAATTAAAAGAAAACTAGCATCTGTAAAATGTTTGCTATGATGAGGTGAGGAAGAGATAGAGCATAACCTTTGTATTCAAGATGTATTTGATTGCATCTAGCTCCCTACTTTTAATACGGCCATTGCTCTAATAGTCTTTCATTGCACAAAGATTTATTTTATTTTATTTTATTTTATTTTATTTTATTTTATTTTATTTTATTTTATTTTTTTTGCAAGGACTCCAGTCCCTGCTGCTCTTATAAAATCTTAAAAAATGCATTAACACATTAAAGCAGTTTGAGCTACATGTCAGTGTGGTGTGATTGGATACAAACATGTCAATACCGAACCAAAATAGAAAAAAAGGGACAGATCACATTATAGGAGGGCACTGTATCAGAAAGCTACAATCAGTTTCATACGGGCAGTGAATTTTAGTTGTGTGCATGTATTAAGAACTGTTGAGAACTTAAATCTGTGGAAAGAGACATCTTGACAATTTAACTCATATTTTAGGTTGAATGAGTCTGGGCATTAAAATCAACATTCATATCTCACTTCTTTACATGCATATCCCGGTCTCTTGGCAGAAACATAGAAGAGGCCATACGTTTAGAATCTCACTTCTTATCTGCAGTTGTGGCAAATCTTGAATTCTAGAAACGACAGAAAATAGAAAAGTATAACTCCATGCTATCTTTTTTGCTGTTATTACATGACGATGTGGACATACCTGCTGCTCCAGTACACTGGCCTATGTTTTGTTCATGTCCTGTGTGGACACAGGCTCCCCCCCAGACCCCCTGCTTCTGCATGGGCTCCTCTCCACAGGCTAACGGTCCAGCCCGGAGCCTGCTCCTGCAGGGGCTCTCCATGGGCCGCAGCCTCCTCCAGGCCACATCCACCTGCTCCACTGGGGGCTCCTCCACGGGCTGCAGTGTGGAGATCTGCTCCACAGAGATACCCATGGGCTGCAGGGGGACAGCCTGCTCCACCATGGACCCCTTGACAGCCCGCCGGGGAACTTCAGCTCCGGCACCTGGAGCACCTACTGCCCCACCTTCTTCACTGACCTTGGTGTCTGCAGGGCTGGTTCTTGCTCTTCTCTCCCAGATGCTGTTGCCCAGGATTTTTTTTTACCTTCCTTAAATCTGCTCTCACAGAGGCGCAAATAACATCGCTTATTGGCTCGGGCCAGTGGCAGGCCCCTTTGGAGCCGGCTGAAACTGGCTCTTCTCTAACATGGGGCAGCTGCTCGACTCTTCTCACAGAGGCCACCCCTGTAGCCCCCTGCTACCAAAACCTTGTCACATAAACCCAATACATCCTGAAGGACAAATATACTTCTTATCATTCTCTTACCACATTTCTAACTGCATTTTTAGTTTTATTAACTAAAGATTTTATATTTCTTAATTGCTAAACAGAATTGCTCATCACGCTTCAAAAATCATTTTTGCCTTCCCATATTTGTTTACGTTCCAATACAGTTGTGCAGACTCAATCAAGAACTACGTTTTGATCTGAGATAAGAAAGCTATCAGAAGTTTCTACCCTGAACTTTTGAATGTGGTTTATAAACCTGGACATGGGAGCACTTAAGCTTAATGGGAACCATACTCAAATATACTACACCATAAGGGTTGAAAAAGTTTTGAGAATTATAAAAATTATTCAGATAGTTCGGAAGCTGGAGAAGGCAGTTGATGAAACAATATCAGGATGGCTGAAAATAGTCGCCTATGGTATCCAGGCAGACATCTGTAAAAAGGAAGGAAGGCTTTCTTTATATATCTTTGTCACCTAAGGATAGACAAGCTATGCAGTAAGATGGGGGAAAAAAATCCTAGGACAAAGGGGGAAGTGAGCAGAGCTGAACCTTGGAGAATCAGAAGAATGTCATGATACCAAGTTAGGGAGAAAAATGGAGATATATAATATGTAGAGGTATAGTTTGCACAGATATGAAGAGAAGTACTTCAGTGAATTATTCACAGAAACATAAACTATTCCACAACTTACCAGGCTTTGCAATATTAGAACTGACTCATCAACAGATCCATGGATGGTAGAGAACTATTTCAGGTGGGGCTGTGTTTGGGCATGCTTATACATTATTTGCCTTGTAATAAAATATTTGCATAGTTCCATGTGACAATTGTATTATAACATTTTTATAAATAACATTTGTTCTAAGAAGGTGGTTTGCAAGATTATTCTATTACAAAATATATTGACCCTTTACCATTTGTTTTAAAAAATCAGTTTTGGCTCAGCCCCCATATATTGCTTCAATAATCTGGAATGACTTCCACAAAACAGTTCAAATAATCATTATCAGCAAAATGGTTAGCTCAGCTAAAATGCGACCTTTCTAATCTGTGTATTTGGATTTGGGGAAATGGGAAAGACATAGATGAAGTTAAAAAATGTTGGAATCATGTCCTAGCAATTTAATGCAAATACAAGGATTGATAGGAAAATGAGTGCAAAACACTTTCCAGCTATACTATGCTATAAACTGAGAGAAAATATTATGATTAAGTTCAGTTTTGAAAATTTACTCTAATGATGAGAATAATGGAGACTCTCTATGGCTGAAAGTAATTTTTGCTTATAGGTATTTTGTGCTTTTCTATTATACAGTTTTTATTTATTTATTTATGAATAATCTATGTCTTGTGGCGATATTGCTAAGTAAAACCAAGTAAAATACTTACTCAGCGCTTATTCCAATCTTTGGAAATTACCAGGCTATATTTTATGAAGTTGGGTACTATTAAATCCCTTTTGGTCCAGTACATAAATAATTTTATAAATGTAGTTTACATAATTTTCCTTTCTTGTCATGGAGTGACTGAATATCCTGTAATACCACTAAACTGTATTGTGTCTCATAGCAAAAAATTATTTGTTCAACAACATTATGCTTATTTCTCCTTTAACTATTCAACAGTAAAGTGATGCTCCAGATTGCTTCAATTTAGCAGTCCTCCTGTCTGACAGGCAAATCTCAGTGGACGGACAAAAGCATATAAGGTTAAGGCACTTTCACCTATGAATACTCCCCTAATCCTCAGTGAAACTGTTAGAAGGAAAAAGCACAGAGTCAACAGGCTGTATCTAGATATTCCAGCTGTAATATATGCATCAAATCATTTATAAATGAAACAACTTGCTTCAAATTCTGTGAAAACAGCTTGACAAAGGCACCCTTTGGTTAAGAACGGATACATTTGTTTTGTACCGCTACATTTAAAAAAATAATAAAAGTATCCCAAACATTGAGTAAATCCCCAAAGTGCGATCTTTTTATTGGGAGGTAAAGGTTACTAGGGTATTTTTTCTGACAGTCCTCAGTTATGGCAGCCACAGTATTTCAATAAATAATTTTGTTACAGGAAAGAGATAAAATCTACCTTTAATTAATTCATTAATTAATATTTAGTAATAGCCTTGAAAATAGCTCTGTATATATTTTATTTTGGTCTTTTAATTTAAGTTTTACAAAAGAAACACTTTATCAAATGCTTTCCTCCTAGCTGGAATTTTTAAAATCATCAATAGCATCAAAAACATACATAAAACTTTATTACTATTGCTTTGTTTAAGGATGTCCCATTAGAAGGCAGCAGGGTCAACTTTAACAATAATAATAATAAATAATAATAATACATTTAGTTCTTACAGGAACAAGATGCTGCAGAACCCATTGTAAATGGTCTCGGAAGGAGTTGGCAAATATATACAAAAAATTAATAACTGAAAATTTAACAAACCATTGATAGATAACAGTAGTTACAACCTGTTGCTAAACAACTGTTGAAAGTCAGTAATAGAAATGTGATTCTCGTCTAATTCAGTGTGTCCTTTCCTCTTTTCCGTGTGTGAATTTTAGGTGGACAGCTTCTCAAATGTAATGACATTAAGCATAGAATCATAGAATGGTTTTTGTTGGAAGGGACCTTAAAGATCACCTAATTCCAACCCCCCTGCCATGGGCAGGGACACCTTCCACTAGACCAGGTTGCTCAAAGCCCCATCCAACCTGGCCTTGAACATTTCGATGGGGCATCCACAACTTCTCTGGGCAACCTGTTCCAGTGCCTCACCACCCTCATAGTAAAGAATTTCTTCCTCATATCTAATCTAAATCTACCCTCTTTTAGTTTAAAACCGTTACTCTTTTTCCTATCACTACACTCCCTGACAGAGAATCCCTCCTCAGCTTGCTTATAGGCCCCCTTTAGGTACTGAAAGGCTGCTATGAGGTCTCCCCGGAGCCTTCTCTTCTCCAGGCTGAACAACCCCAACTCTCTCAGCCTGTCTTTGTAGGAGAGGTGCTCCAGCCTTTTGGTCATCCTTGTGGCCTGGACTCATTCTAATAATTCTTTGTCCTTCTTGTGTTGAGGACCCCAGAGCTGAAGGCAGTACTCCAGGTGGGGTCTCATGAGAGCAGAGTAGAGGGGGAGAATCACCTCCCTTAACCTGCTGGCCACACTTCTTTTGATACAGCCCAGGATATGGTTGGCTTTCTGGGCTGCAAGTGCACATTGCCAGCTCACGTCAAGCTTCTGGTCAACCAAAACCCCCAGGTATTTTCCATCAGGGCTGCTGATGGGGTCATAAATACTGACCCCTGAGGAACACCACTTGTTACTGATCTCCACCTAGACATTGAGGTGTTGACCGCAACTGTGAGTGCAACTATCCAGCCAATTCCTTACCCACTGAGTAGTCCATCTGTCAAATCCATGTCTCTCCAATTTAGAGACAAGGATATCATGGAGGACAGTGTCAAAAGCTTTGCACAAGTCCAGGTAGATGATGTCAGTTGCTCTTCCCCTATCCACGAATGCTGTAACCCCGTCATAGAAGACCACCAGATTTGTGCATCTCCCAGCTTGGTGTATTACCTAGTAATCTTTGTCAGAAGAGGTATTAGATTTTCTGCTTCCCTTACAAATTGGGGAACATCTCCCTTTTAAAGGAAAAAAATCATCATAACTGATTGTAGTTCTTATAGTCAGTGATCCAAAATCATATATGCAGCTATTGATATCACTAAGGCAGCAAAACAATCATGTTTTTTAAAGTTGTCTTATCTGTGAACACTTAGATAAAACAACTTCTAAGTGGTATTTCAGGAGGGACAAAGTGTTTTCTTAAGTTTGGTGCTTTCCAAAACAGGGATGAATATATTTTTATGCAATTTGTAATATTTGTTTGTGAGGTGAGTTATATAAATAAGGAACTAAAAAGAATGTAGCATTCCTAAGTAATATTGTTCCTACCTGAAGGTCTATTAGATGTATTGCAAGGCACTTTTGAAATACATATTTCCTTCTCACATCTGCAAGATGTAAGACGCTCTTGCAAACCATACTCCTTTGAGTCAATGGTTGTCTGACTAATTCAGGATGTGAACTTGTATATCTGTTTAGGAGAGGAAGAAATTATTTCCATGCTAATCTAAGAATTATTTACTATATCATTTTGTGGAGGCTGACTGCACTGTCCCTCAATTACAATTGGATAGCTCCTTGACACTTTCTGTTTAAAACCTGCAATTAGCCATTGTATGTACTGAAAAGTATTACAAAATTTACATGATTGGGTAAATAAGAGCTCAGCAGCAAGTTTTACAAGAAACCAAAGTTGTGACCTCCACCTTGGAAAAACAACAAAATATGGGAAGGTTATCACACTTTGATAAATAAATAAATCAATTGAATCAAGTTAGTTTTACAAATGACTTTGTATGTCCCAGGCATGATCCCCTCAGCTGATAATTTTCCTCAAATATTCTTGTCTCAAACTAGAATCTGGACTCTCACTAAAAGGAATTACAATAAAAGCCATCTTCTAGAACCCAAAAAACAAGCAGAGACAAGCAGGGTCCCTGGAACCTGCAGGGACCTAGCCTGACAAAAAGCTTAAAGGCTAAAGCTGAGATTCTGATTCTCTTGATCAAGTCAAAGTCATGAGCAATCAGATATAAGAATCTGCATTTAAGAGCATTTATTTCCTGAATTTGAAGCCGGTTTGATAAACAGTACTCTGCAGAGATGTTAAATAATTATGCTTCACTTAATTCACAGTGGTATTCTTAATTACTTTACTTAACAGGTTGGAGCAGTGGAAGGAGGGTGGCAGATGTATTCATGAGAACTGTAATTGCCTTGGTAGAGAACTAATATCTAGATTAAGTTCACCTTGCTGTTTCCCTAGGAACTGGGAACTAAATCAAGTCTGAGCCTTGATCAACTACTTGCTTTGGGTGAGTGAATTCTGGCTACATTGTGGGTAAACATGTATGAAAAATTAATTGGTTAACTTTTGTTCTTTTGTTCTCAGATCCTTTTGAACATGAAATTTTCACTCCATTTTAAGATTAAAAAAAAAGGTGGGAAGGGAGGAGGGGACAACAAATAAGCATTACTTGCAAAGATTAGTTTGATCCAGGAAGAATTAATTGATATTTGAAGAATGAAACAAAACAAAAAAGAATCAAACCAACCAACCAAACAAAGAACCACTCTGCTTCCTAGATAAATGAGTTATTTCATGGGTCTTGTTCTTCCTGATAGTCATGCAGTCTCTGCTGTACTAATATGCACCTGATTTAATGAAGGAAACGGACTTCCTTACATAATAGTTTTTTAAAAAACTATTTTAATAGAATTTGCTACATGAGTTATTATAACAATAAACTTATTTAACTGAAGAGACCAATAGCAGTCTCCTACATGAAAAGTAAAGACTTCAGCTTGTGAATTTTAGGTTCTGCGTGGCTCACTGGATTGATAAGCTATGAGCTCTAGGCTTTGATTAAAATGGAACTAGAATAACTTAAATAGTTAAGGCAAACTTAAACTTCTGGCTTTTTGTTGCTTTTGTGACAAGGAAGATATCTAAAACTGGCACATGGCCTATGTGTTTAAATAGAGTATGCTCAAAGGCACGAATACTGTGAAAAAGTGCTAGAAAGGATGAATCAGATTGGAGAGGGTCATGTTCAAGTCATACTCAATTGGAAGTGAATTTACCAATTAATCATGCCTGTTGCATACTGTAACTTGTAATTTTCTAGGTAATTGGAGATCTGCAAATAATAATTGCATTTTACTGTCTAGATCCTATTTATCTCCCTGGAGGAGCTTTAAATTTTGGTAGTCTGATACATCACGGTGTTTCTACCATTTGATAATCCTTTACCGCTATTAAAATTACATATTCTGATAAAAGTCAGGACAGAAACTTAATAAATAAAATTAACCAAAAGTGTCTCTGTAAAGGTAAACAAATATAAGTATCTTCCATTTTTGTACGCGATTCACTTTGAGATAGTTGTGTTTTTTTTGCCTTAAGTACTAACAGAATTTCTATAATCTGTTTTTAAGAATTTATTCATATGTGCATCTAAAGAATTATGACAAGCACCTAAGGATTATTTCATTTATAAATATACTATTGTATAGACTTTATTGTATGTGTGGCAGAATCAAATTAAAACCTTTATTCTTAGCAGTACTGAATTGATGGCAAACTTCATCTGGAGGAAAAATAAAAAATCATGATTTGCTTCTACCTTGGTAACACTGAGAAGGGTCATTGACAAGTTCCTTAGCAAATATGCCACCTAGAGTCAGTTAGCATGCAGTCTGTAGAAGTGTGCACTCTCTTGTATTTGTGGTTGTGTTTTCTGATCTAAGAAAGAAAATTGGAATCAATGCAAATAAACCAGTAAATAAGAGTAGGATTTTTCATTATTATTATTGTTGTTGTTGTTATTTGAATAGTTAGGAAGAAGGAAAAAGTATGGAACATCTGATCATAATCTGTGGAATTCTTTGCTGGAGGGATTCAATAACAGATGTTCACATTTTTTTACAAAATAAGTTTAATAGGATTGGATAATTCCAGACCTAATAAAAAATGTATTTTATGCATGATCAGATCAAGATAATCAAATTTCCTGCTTCTGGGTATAAGCAGACTGGTGCAAGAGCAAAAGAATTTACATATCTATCTCTCCTTTCATGACAGATATCTCAGAAGATACAGTCCTGGTGTTTCATTTTATTTTGACATAAATAAGGGGGAAGGAGGCTTCCCTGTCCATAAGAAATAGTTATCAGCCTAGGATCATGGGAGAATGATTCTAGTTCCTGAATTAATTGCCTACCAAGATAATGTCATAATTTATGTTATCATACTAAAAAGAAAATAAGAAAGGTGTAGCTAAAATAATAAGAAGATTGTTAGGCAAAAACTTACATTTTCTTTTCATTCTACCCTTTTTAAGAAATAATTTTACAGCTTGACTAAGTGATTCACTAAAGCAACATTTTACGTAGAAAATGCCATAGTGTGTATTTATCACTAATTGTGAAAGCACAGTTTTTGAATTCCAGTCTATACTTTTTTTATTATTTTATATAAATATTGATAGAATAAATACAGGGCTTTATAGAAGTAGAAAGCTGCTACATTTTAAGAGTAAAAACTAAAAAAAGCAAAAAAAAAAAAGGGGGGGGGGATGCTTTCTGTTATTTGCTTCTATTATACACTGTTTCTTTTCCCTGTAAAATTAGATATTGCTCATTTTTGCATTTTGTTTCTTCTGATTCTTTTTTATATGTTTCATTTTTCAAATGTGGCCTCCACAAATGTAAATTCTCCTGGAGAAGAAAGACTTCAAGAAACTGCAGATTGTTACTCATATCTGGTATTTCCAAAATCATAAATTAACTGCTTTGTATCCTCATATTCTTGTCAATTCTTTAGTATGACACAGTACTTCAAGGCATAGTTTCCCTACAGCATAATCAGAAAGTGGAGAACAGTCTAAGCATCATAGTCTAAGCCATCGTTCTTAACATATTGTTTCCATTAATGTCTGATCCAACGCATTCATTACACTGGCAGTCAGATTGTTTAGGTCAGTACCTCCTGCACACTGTTGATCTATGATCCACACCTGAACTTTGCTGTGGAGTGATAATTACTGATGTAGCTCACGGGACCATTCTTGCAGTACTGACAGTGGAGGCATACAGATGTGTTAGTGTGCTGCGATACACACTAACAACTAACAACTTGTAACAGTATAAACTAGTCAAAGTAGGAATGACAAAACAAAGAGAAGAATGGTCAAGCTTAAAAGTAGGGCATCCAAGCAAGATTACTGGCCCAAGCAAAATTAGCCATATTTATATTTAGAGTACTGTGATCATGATGTAATATAAATTATTTTTCTCAAAATAGAACTTTGACAGCTACTCATTATTAACCAGAGTGCTAAGGTTATTGATGCCTTCTGGGAACAAATCAATCTCTGTAGGTCTCTAAGACCATAAGAGATTTTTATGATCATCTTACTTTTCCTCCTTAGAAAACCTGTAGATTTTCACCTCCAAATTTCTGTCTTTCACAATGACATATAGTGGAAACAAGACATAAAAATGCTATTACTGAAATGTGATCATACATTAAACATTTCAAGGGCTTAAGAGTCATATTCCCTCACAACTATAATAGTTTATTTACAGAAAAATGAGTGTCTACGTCTTTTGCAACAATTGTAAGGAAAATGTCTTCTCCTTGGATTATCATATTCTAATGGTAGTCAGTAGAATGGTGTTACTGAAGAAGAGTTTACTGGTCTCTCAATACATCTTGGATTTCTGTTCAAATTAATGCAGTGCTAGAGGAAGTAGCTGACTTTAAAAGTACCAACTCAAATCTCAGTCTGTTATTTCTTCCTTTGAGCCCAAAGGTGTTATATGTTACTCCCCCACTTCTTGCAGCTTCAGTGATGTGAAGAAATATATTTTCATATACAGAACGCAGGATCCCAATTATGTCAGTCAGCTGAGGTAGTGTAAAGTCTAGAGTTAGTTGCAAATAACAGATAATACTAAAATCAGTTTATCTCATTATACCACAAAAATATGATATGCTCCTATGCTCATAATTACATTTCTTCCTACACAGTATTCCCTGAGATCTTTTAGTGGCATCCTTCTCTGACAAAATAAAATTAGAGTGGTCAGAGATCCTACAGTATCTTTAGAGTTTTCCCATATTATTATAAAACTGTTATTATTATAAAACTGTTCTACTAAAAAGAAAAAGTTAAATGGCCCAGTTTCTGTAGGTACTACTGCTCTAATTAGATGGCAGTTCTCCAAGACTTGGGATGCTATTGCAATTAAGGTGTTGGATTTAAACATAGGAAATTTGAGTTCTTTTCTAGCTTTCCAAAACACTCTTTCTAGCCTTGTCTTCAGATTACACCATTATTATTGTTATTATTGTTATTGTTATTATTATTATTATAAATATTTATAAATTACTATATATTATTATAAATAACTAATCCATACAGGTGTATGTAGAATTACATTACACATATATAAACTATAAATATTATAGTTAATGTAATCTTTATTTAGAATACATTTTTCCTTCTGACTTTCTCTTTTGTTCTTGGATCTGCTTTTTATTTTTTTATTTTATTTTTCCCCCCTCTTTTCTATTTTATAGAATATGCTTAGAGTTCATAATGTTGTCTATACATGTTGTTTTAACACACAGGTCAAATACTGTCAAAAGTACAAAAGTATACATACTACAAGGACTTCTATACAGGCCAACGCTACAGATACTGCAATTTGTAATTTTTAAATGAAATCATTTACTTTTAATTCCAAATATTGCAAGAAAGTCCTTTGCTATATCTGTATATTTCAGAAAGTATCAAGAGATTCAACATACCCAGCTGAATTCAGATCTATTTAAATTTCTTCTTAAAATCATACTATCTGTGGGGCTCAAGAGCACAGCTGTATTTCCACAGCAGTCAATGAATGTCTAAAGTGAGCAGAAAGAACCATATGTGTGCATCTTAGTAACTTACTAAAATTTCCTGTAGAAGGAGGATGGGAAAATAGAGTAGGGGCTTTACATGTCCTGTTCTCAAATTTAAACAGAAGAGACACAGAGGAAAAAAAAAGGGGGGGGGGGGGATGGGGGGGTTGTGGAGCTCAAAAAGAAAGAGTAAAAATGAGCAGCTTATTCAAGAGTCAAACTACAACTGTTCTTCAGTATTCACTTTTGCCCTGTGTAGCCTTGGTTCAGCACTGTAGGAGCTCTTCAGCCTTTACTGTCTGTGACCAGGCTGTGAGCTCCAACCCAGTTCAACACCTCTGTCTTGCAGGCAGTTCCTGGGTTTCCCACCTATCTCTGTGTTGTACTTCCCAGCTGAGCATTACCAGAGTGTAGCCTATTTTTATTCTTTTCCGTGCACGGCCTGTGGCTGAAAAGGAAATGGTTTCATTTATTTATTTATTTTTATGAAAGGGCAATAGCATTAAAGATGAGCCAAAACAAACCCCAAAGATTTGGCTCCTATATTTTAAGTGGAAATCAACTGTGTCCAGTTCTGTATCTAATCCCTGTGTTAAGGTCAAACGAACCCCTGCATCTGAGTCCTTCTGGGAGGTTATCCCAACCTCTAATAAAATCAGTTCTTTTTTATAAGAAGAAAAATAATATAATTTGCTCAAACAGGGAAGCAATATTGTATGAAAAAATACTCTTGGTAGACAGACATTTTACCCCAATATTACAGAAGAGATTCTTGTGACTACTGTAGAAATCCAGTTTCATGTGCTATAAGTGCAACCAGATCCGCTTACAGAGCAGAGATTCTGAAATAGGATATATTCAGTAGGACATTCAGCATTGCTGACAGTCATTGCATTGCTGAGGTGCCACAGTGTCTATTATCAATAAGTTTAGTAGTTTCCTTTGAGCAGATAGTAAATCCTGCGTGGGCTTCATCACTCTCATTCTTTTACCAAAAAATAAAAAATAAAATCCTTAAATCCTTCTCCTCTTGCTGCTGAAGAATACTTCAGGGAAAGAAGCTGGCCCTGTTATCTTCATGCACTGCAGAGTTTATTAACAAAAGAACCAATTCCTAGCACCATAGCACCTTTAAAAACTTATTAAATTACAGCAATAATTTTCTGTTAGCCATGCTACTGATCCCGTTTGGGTTTAAAGCTATGGCTCGTTATGTTTAGCATCTGCTTTATGCACACTGTTTTCTCATTATGAATAAATCAATAAATCAATTAGGGGCAGTCAGCTTTGCAGGAGGAAAACTGAAGATTATGTTAGTTAACCCATGATGTGTCAAGAAACTGTTTTCCTACTACAGGCCTGTCTAGAAAAAAAGAGAATATTGACAAGTGACAGGATTGGAAAAATAAGGCATCCCACTAAAGGGAGAGAGAGTTTGGCTAACATCTTAGTTAGATTTCCAGGATACCTATAGGCTTGATGTAAATATGCTTAGGGGTAGAGAATCTGGGAGGGGTAACCCTGACATTGTTGCTTTCAGCACCTGAATGGATGAGAAAATATAATAAGATCTTCCTCTTCTATATAGATGTCAGTTGTTACCCTCACATTTGGAGAAAGTTGATCTCAATAATAGGCCCCTGTGTTGGCCTAACAGGCCAAACTACAAGGTGTTCACTTAGCAAATTTCACCCCAAATCTAACTCATGCCAAAATATATATATATATATTTATATATATATATATATATATATCACACTATATTATTTCAGCTTTTCACCATCTCTTGCAGGATTTTGGCTGTTGTGGGGATAAAACATCTTTCCTTCTACATAACTCTAAGTGAAATCTCCTGGATAAAATTAAGTTTGTATCTGGAGGGTGATCATTGCTGTAGTCTACTGTGAATTCACAGATAATGCAAACAATGTAATTCTGTGTAGCATTTCTTGGAATAACTATAATAATAATAAAATGAACAGCACATTTAGCTCCCAACCCAAGCAAGAAATCTTTAGCATCAGTTTTGACAGAACTACCACCAAGTACCACCATCAGGATTATTCTGGCTTCTGCAGATGCCTGTGTAATAATGGTAGAGAGATGGAGCAAAATCAGCAAGAATCCTTGTACTTAACAGATTTCCATGGATTCAAAATTTTCCCCAAGTCACTATTTGTGGGTTTGATCCCACCTCCTTTCCTCCCTCTCCAATCCCCAGGGAACACTGTTTTTTTTTTTTTCCCTGAAACCCACATATGATATCAAAGAAGCTCAGTTATAGATTCAGGGATATTTTTAACATTCACAAAATGAAATTCTTCTTGAAATCCATATATGAAAATGTCACAAGTAGTTCATTAAAAGCCCTGGTACTCAAAACTGAACAGTCCCCCTGTGAGTCTTCTGTACTGTAGTTGCCACTTTTTCCTCTGCTCAGGTGACATGATGCTTCCTTGGAATCAAGAAGATCAAAGCAACTTCTGACCTCAGGTAGTTCTTGTGGTTGTGAATTATGCAACCAACTACAGCTGCTTCAGAAACTGTCACATTGCCTGGAGTTTCAAGTGTAAATTTAGCAGAATAACACGGAAGATGAGAGTAGAGGAGGGAAGAACACTAATAGAAGAAGAAGTCTGTGAATAAGTTTCTGAGTTTTAATGTTTTCTTTAGGATGAACTAATACATCTCATAACCTGAGAAAACTTATCCTAATGCAAACTCTTTTCAAGTAATTCTAGACATAAAACCTCATATGTTTTGATGTTCTTAACAGAATGGACAAGATGAAAGTAATTTCCTTCTGTTCCTCCTATTCTGTCTTTCATGCATAGAGCAGAAAAAAAAAGACTTGTTGGATTTTGATTGTCAGGAAATGTTCTTCCTACAAATTCCCTTAGGTTAATACCTGCTTCTTAATTCCTAATCTAACATATTGCATGTTTTTACCAAAATCACAACAAAATAAAATACAGAAAACCAAACCAAACTTTAAAAAAAAAAAAAAAAAAAAGGCAAAAACCACCAACAAAAACTTTAGTGAGTGAATAGACCTCAGGGAAAAAAATAAATAAATAAATAAAGGAAAGAAAGTCTCTTTACACTTTCTTTTCTTTCTTTTTGGCAGAAGAATTGCTCAGTTGCAAGGCTTGGAATAAATTGTTCATTTATATATTTCTACTATTAATCAAGAACAAAAAGATGTGATTTGATTTTGAATAAGTTGTACACCATTGCCTACTGTGTTTTGATTGTGCTCTTGAAATCAAAGCTTTAGTAAATCAATTCAAATAATTAAGTAGAGGAGTCATAAAACAATTTTTTTTTAACTAGAGCTTCCTTTGGAATTGAGTGGCTAAAATGTGGCCCCAAATTTTGCTTCTATGAGACACTAACTCCAGCAAAGCTTGGATGACTGTGTTCCAAGTCATCTGCTGATATATTTGATAGAACTAGACTAATACACAAATATATTAAATGCAAGTACTAATTCAAATTTTAAATATAGAAGAAAATCTTACTTGAATCCCCAGTGTTAGCTTTCCCTTAAAACTCATATAGGTGTAATTTCTTATAGAAATCATAGCAAAAATAAATTACAAACTAGAAATAATTTTAACATCTTTTTGGAAAACAGGACAAAATAAAATGTGCTGGCTTTTACTTGAACGAGGTGTGTGTATACACCTGAAATGTCACTTTTCACAGAACACTTCTTCTAAAAATTAAAGGGGCCCCCACTCCCATGAATGTCTGGGAACAGAAGTTTTCTCTTTAGGCAGTGAGAAATTGTATTCTCTATGTGTCTATGCAAGTGAATTTATTTCTTTTCACCCCTTCTTATTAAGATTTTTCTTTCAGCCCATAGGGATAAGATCCTCTTTCTAGATCTCATTTCCCATGATGCAGCAGAGCTGTGCAGGAGTGCTCCTTGAAGCCAGCCTCACAAAAAGTGAATCTGGTATATTAGCGTCAGCACAAATAAATAAAGTGACCTGGACTACAGAGTTTGAGATAGGCAAAATGCAAGTCCATCAGGGATTGCTGTGACATGACAAAATTAAATACTTAACTTTTTAACTGGTACTTTTAAGGGACATTCAGATACTTTTAAGGGACAAAAACAGTCCTGTTAATTCATTGCATTTTGCTATTTAGAGCAAGGTAACAAACAAGATGTTTGAGTGCAGTAAACAGGTATTTAAGAAAACTTGGTCTCACAACATACAATAGCTAAAACTATAGATAAATGGACACATTTTTTAAAAATAACAAATCCAATCAACTTATCTTGACATAACTGTTTTTCTTGACATGACATTTTGGGAAATACATGCATATTATGCAAGTGCGCTTAAGTTTAAAAATATTTAATTCTAAGACTCATATGGTGTTCTGTTCTCTCTCTGCATCTTCTTCAGTTTCATCCCAATACTAAAAGCTAAGGGTTTCTGGTTTTCTAAATGAGGACACCTTCTAAGAGAAGCACCAAAATGACCCATTTTCTAGTTCTAGTTTCTTTTAAGTATTTGCAACAAAACAAACAGTTTGTTATTATATATACAAAAAAAATGTTTATCATTGTGTTTTTTAAATAATTTTGCATGAGTTAATTTAAGAAAATTGATATCAATTTTTCCATTAAAAAGAAAACAACACCTTTGCACCTTTGAAGAAAGGTTGGTGTTTAGAGCTACCAAAAAAAAAATAAAATAAAAATAGAATGCTGGTAAATTCATTGGGTGAAAGGTATGCAACATTCATACTAAGTTTGTGTCATTTTATTTTGTCTGAGTAACAGTACCATGTAGAAATCTGCTGTGAAGACGTTGTTATTTTGTAGAATATTATTTATTTTGCTTTTTTTTCTTTAATATCTTCTGCCAGTAAACATGTGACAGCCATATTCTTACCTGACTGTGGCTATAAAAAGAAAGAAAAGATTCATCTCTCTGAGTAGCAATAAGTGGCATGAGACAAATTATATGTTAATAATAATAATAATAATAGTTTTCCTGGATTTTTGACCAGCATTTCTAATATAGATCTTGTTAGCATCACTGACTCTTTCCTTATTCCTGTAGTCTGAGTGATACCATGAAATATTAGTCAACCACTCTAAGTACTGATGAATAATAATCATCTTTCCCTTAGGATATACTCGCTCGTTCATTCATTCGTTCATTCATTCATTCATTGATACTGTTTCTATGCTGGCATGCATCAGTGTTTGCTTAGAAAAGAAAAGCACTACAGGAACCAACAGTTCTGATAGTCAAGACAGGCAAAATCAGAAGTAATGTGTGCACTTTTCACAGTGATGGCAATTAAATTTTGGAATATCTACAAAGAGAAACAGTGGATTCAGCATATTTTCAAGTCTTACCAAGCCTGGATGTTTTTCTGTAAATTTCAGTGTTAGGGACAGTTATATGAAAACATACTGTTTTGAATAATAGAAGAAGCTTCAAATCGGTAATTTCATATAGCTCTTTTGTCTAAGAATCTTTCTTGCATTACATCGTGTGAGGTTTGTATTACCCCATTTCATATTCTAAATGGAATTGTTGATGAAATTCGGAGCACAGTCTAGCTTTCCTGAAGCTGAAGTCACCATATTCCTAACATAACATTTGTTAAAGATTTGCTACGTTGCCATTTAAAACCTAACCACTGTTCCAAATTCTCTTCTTCCCTATATCACAAGCTTGGGAGGAACTGGAGATTCTCAAGGAATTTAACTTTCTACTTTTACTTTTGACAAAATAACTTGACCATAGTTTAATTTCCTTCCAGGGTTGGTATATGTATTATTTATTAAAAAAATAAAAAAATAAAAAAAAATTCGAACTGAGTCTGAAAGAGACAAAATTTCTGAAGTGTATACCAATATTAAATGTGAACTTTGAGATCATTTGAAACCCGAGTATTTGGGCATTTTGGCTGAAGTTCAGTGAAAACAACTGTTACAATCTATACATGTAACCATCTTCCGTATTTTTTTAAGCAAATGAAATTTTTAATAATATTGGTTAGACTGATAAGAAAATTTCCTAGAATTCTTTTATTTTTCTCTTTTCATAAGTCATGGAATCATAAAATATCCTGAGGGTAACCTGGTAGGGACCCTCAAGGATAACTGAGTCCACACATGACCACCCAAAAATCAGACCATATGGCTGGAAGTATTGTCCAAATGCTTCTTGAACTCTGGCAGGCTGGTGCTGTGACCCTGGGGAGCCTGTTCCAGTGCCCAGCCACCTACTCAGTGAAGAACCTTTTTCTAAGACCCAGCCTGACCCTCCCCTGTCCCAGCTCCATGCCGTTCCCTCGGGTCCTGTCGCTGTCCCCAGAGAGCAGAGCTCAGCGCCTGCCCCTCCGCTCCCCTCGTGAGGGAGCTGCAGGCCGCCATGAGGCCTCCCCTCAGCCTGCTCTGCTCTGGGCTGAACAAACCAAGGGACCTCAGCCACTCCTCGTGTGTCTTGCCCTCTAGACCCTTCACCGTCTTTGTAGCCCTCCTTTAGACACATTATATATAATTTTATGTTATATTAAAGTAACTGTGGATGTGCTATGTACTGCATAATCTGTTTTCAGGATCTTTAGTAGCTATTTCTTTCCCTTTCGAAGATTACCTTTAAATACCTCACTTTCTGGAATTGATTGCCTCTAGTCAGCTGAGCAGAAAAGATACCCCTCTCCAATATTTTAGTTCCTTGAAGCCAAAAACCAACCTACTTACAGTTCTCTAAAATCAGAGTCTTTGGCAGCTCTCTAAGGTAATTCCAAGTCTTTGAAATCATCCTAACCCATTTCTCTTCTTCTTCGGGCACCATTTGCCTTTAACAACCCATTTATTTATAAGGCACCTCCTGACAGGAGCTTGCAGGCAGATGTCTGTCATAAACCACTGGGAGTCTCTTGAGAATCTGCAGGACTGGGAGTTGTAATAACTCATCTGCTTGGGTGACAGCAAATTTGGCTCTAATACTGATCACAGCCATACTGTGATTACTAACACAGTTGTGCAGCCACAGCCTCCCAAGAGGTGGAGCAGGTGTGGATGGCAGCTACACAAACACTCCAGTAGTCACATGCAGGGGTACAGGAGCAGTAACTTCACAGCACTGCAGGCAGAAGAAACAGGCTGGGCAGACACCATCAGATTGCCGTCTTCTTAAGAAAAACTGCTTGCCCCTGTTCCCCAGAAGCAAAAGATATGTAAGTGCCAGAGCTGCTCCGTGAATCACAGAATACCTGTCTTCTGCTGTCTGTGAAATCAGAACATTAAAACATTTTGCTCTGGCGTTAGCTCAGCCCAGCCAAAGGATTTGCACCTTTAATTTTAAGCAGTAAGGTTCTAGGATTTACCACACTGCAGTTCTGACTGCAGAAACATGAAATAAAATGATCTAGAAATGCTCCAGTAGAAACATTGTCACAAACAAGAGAACATGTTAAATTAAAATAATAATAATAACAATAATATATTTTAAAAAGAACATGAGTAATATTTTCCCCATCTGACTGCTTTTATCAAAGCATTGCATTCCACTACCGCAGTCATTGGATAGTAAGACCACAGACTTGACCAGTGTTAATAAAAGATGCTTAACTGAAATCATAAAATCCTAGTTCACCTCTTCAGAGACACCAGTATAATTTGTGTCATAACCCAACAAATACTCTGGACTTTGTTACACTCAGTCTTGTTTATGGACAAAGAGGAATCACGCTTAATATATAGAATTAGAGAAAATAATTATTGTTTGTATAGTTACAATATTAAAAGTCTAATAATTAATTTTCCAGATGTAATTACTACAGAAAAAGAAAGTCTAATAATGCAGTTAAAATTGTTATATGCACACCCCTTCTTTTCCACCCCGTTTTCTCATGTTTTGGTCACTCTTCCCATGCTCCTTTGGGTGCTAGGGTCAGCAGTTTCATTCTGGTGGTGGAGGATGTTACCAGGAGTTGTCAGCAACTGGAATCCTTTTCCAGGATGAGTAAAATATTCGTATCAATGGTTTCTTCTGCATCCATCTAAGTCAACATAGGAGGTGTTTTTTTTTTTTTATGTTTGTAAGTAAACTTTAACACTGTTGCTCATTCTTTCTTGATATGGACCTTCATTCCACATGCATATTTGTTATCTGTGCTGCTTTTTACATATACTAGGTGCTATTTCTTTGTTGTCTTCGTTGTTCTTAAAACTAGCTTTGTCCAGCTCCAGGTCTACATTTTTTAACAGACTGTTAGTTAGCAGGGTGTACTCATGGGATGTCTGGTGCCAAACCTGTGCCCTGCCTGGTATCAGTCTGTGCCTGTGCTACTCTACACCGCACCCTGCGTCTCCACTTCTCAAGACTGATGATATCATAGCAAGTCAGTATTTCTCTGCACTAAATCATTGTGTTATAGTCATAAGTATTTCATTCTACATAAATAATTATCTATCTGTATAGAACTATGGTGGTACCAAGGGAAACAAAAGTAAAACAGATTAGCCATAGACACCTGGTCAATTAGAGAAAGTACTGCTATAGCTAAACCAAGTAAAACAAAGCTGCAGGCAGGTCAGTAAAGTTTTAGAAGGAGCGGACCTGGAAGGCCTCTGTTGTAAGGACTTACAAATTCAGTGCAAAGCTAATTGCCTGTGTCTGGGACTGGCACACCATACTGCCAGGCTGTTTGGCTACAACTTGGTCCTCTGGCAGGTAAACATGGAAAGACATGGACAAATCCATTATTTCCAAAGACATTGGTGTTGATATTGGGGTGTATTTTAGAACACAACATTACAGATCACATCTAAAACAAAATAAAGCATTCAGAAATTAGAAAAGATGCCAATTTAATCTTGACCTCTGATTTAAATAATCCTAAAAATTAAATCTAACAATTCAGTCCACTACATTTCTTCATTGGAAAGTATGATTGCTACATGACAGCAGAGTTCTGTTCTTGTAAAGTTTTGTTGCCTTGTTATGCAGGAATTACAGCAGTATGTGATGATATAACATATAAAGATGCTTGAATCAATCTATAAAAATTTTCAAAACAAAGCTTATACTGACAGTTCATAACAAAATGTTTACAAGGCTGCTAATCATATGGGTGCTGATGTCTTCTGGAGAAACCCAAATTTCTTTTGTCTTTTCCTTGTAAGGATGATCTTCACATACATGTTATCAGTCAGATGCAGGTATTATATTTTTTCTCATAGTTTTGCTGAAATAATGATAAGCTGATGTCTAACTCTACTCATGCTATATTTTTAGTGACTGAAGCATGAGGCTAGCTTGTAGCATGTATATTTTACTCCAGTTTTGATAGCCTTCATGCTACTGCAACAAAGCTCCTTAGTGCTGATGTCCAACATAGCTCAGTTTTTCTTACTACTCAGTGGCCTCTTAAGAAATAAAATTTAGCACATTATGAAAGTAACTACACAGGTAAATAAATAAAAAGACATCTGGGTGGTTTATAAATTATTTAGAGTGGAATACTTGGAGGCAAATGCTAATTAATTAATTAATTACTTTTTATTCCAAATGAAGTTTATCCTCCTTTGGTTGTTGTTGTTGTTGTTTTTCCACGTCAGGCCACCCACTAATAACAAGTAAAAATTATTCACACATGAGCAGAAATACATAATCTATATGGATCAATGTGTGTGTGTGGATAAATTCTTCTCCCATGGACAGGGGTCACAGTTCTGAGAAGTTCCTATTTACTACTGAGCCAACCTGTCAGCTTCTGTTTTTTCTCTGCCCCTGAGACCAAAACAATGTGCACACAACTAGCATACAAGGACAAAGATGTTACTGCAAACGCCATACACGGCAGTAAAAATATTTAACTCAGTTTGCTTCAGGTTCACATTTCACACTTGCAATGGGACAAATTAAATGTTGTTCAAGACAAGAACCAAGCAGCTAGAGATGTATTTTCACTTGAACATATACATGAAACCCAATTTCCTAAAAATAATGGCATTTCATATCCAGAGTGATATATTAACAGATGTGCATCAGGACTCTGGTATGGTCAGACTGCCACTAAATATTTCCATTTTTATCTCTTGTTGACATTTAATACATATTTTTCTTGAAGAATCCATTAGCCAGATGTGTTATTAGAGAAAAGAAAAAGAAAAAAAAGCTACATTAGAAAAACAGATCACAATATTAAGATATCATTATTGTAAGGAATAAAAAGTGAAAAATGTGACAGCGAGGGAGTTCATCTGTGTGAAGCTAGCTCTAGTTGGAGGCTTTTGCAGAGTAAATTAATAAACATTTGACTAAACCTTCAGCAGAGAATTGTTTTGTCTTTCAGAAAGGTTCTCCAAACATAGAACACCATTGGTCTTTCTTTAATTTTATTTTGCTCAAGTTTAACTTTATTAATATATTTCAGTCTTCAAGAATAAAGACTTGGAAAATTGTTCTCATTACTTTTTGAATAATTGTTTGAAAGTGTAAAGTGTCTGTTTGCCTGCCGAGCTTCCCAGGCTAATTTCACTTGTTTTGTTTCTCTTTGAGTGTCCTTTTCCTACATCAAATGTAGTCTGATCTTATGATTTTAGTTATGATTTTAGGTAAAGGAAAAGAGTGTGCAAAACCTGTGGTTGCTTTATGATGAGACTTATTTTTCTATGTCCAGTCAGATAAGCTCATAAAGAGGCTAATTCAGAGCCCTTGTATAGGTTTACCATCTTCTGTCTTTTTTTTCTGTTGATTACATATGGACCATAAGAGATGCCTTGTGTCCTAGTCTCTCCTTTCTCCATCTAGGTCAGTTACATTTTCTTCCACTTTTGGAGCCTGTGATGGCAGGTATAAGAGCCTTGTAATATTTATTAAAGTATTAGAGAACAGATTTTTATATAGAAAGTTTATTGTGTTTAATTTCTAATAATCATGTATTTTATTATAAGACAAAATAGACTTATTTACTGAGTTATGTAAAAATATTAAAACTGAGTTTTTATAATTTACTTGACTGGAGAATACTATAATAGGCAATGTAACAAGCATTTTAATTCCAAGCAAGACATCTTTCACCATTCTCCAGTCTTCACAATATCTTCCTTTTCCCAAAGACACCTCTGCCATTTTTTGCTTTTGGATCCAATTACTTTGCTGTTCTGTGGCTGGATGAAGATGAATATGTTATATATTTATGCTAGTCAATTTGCAGGTTGTGAAACTAATAGTGCTCGCACAAATTCAGAGAAGGAGAGTAACTGTGGGGAAGAGACCAGTGATAAGAAATTGAAAGGTGTTTTTTTGTTTTGTTTTGTTTTAGCACAGTTATGAAGAGGTTATCTGTCTAGAGCCTAAAGTATTGCAATGTCTAATGGCTGGTTAGCTAGCAACTTGTCAGCAGGACTCCACTTATCTTCAGTCTAGTGTTCCCAATGCACAGCATGACCATCAGCATCAGTGCTGGTTTATGAAGGTCTCTTGTTCAAAGCACCACCTCTGATCCACTTGTATGATCACCACTAAGGCACTAATACAGCTGTGAATGAAAAAGCCTGGGAAATGGGGACATTTTTAACGTCTCTGTCATTGACTACTTTA
Source organism: Anser cygnoides (assembly GCF_040182565.1). NCBI lineage: Eukaryota > Metazoa > Chordata > Aves > Anseriformes > Anatidae > Anser > Anser cygnoides. Next base: position 15,763,297 of record NC_089877.1, on the reverse strand, counting down.
TAAATAAAATCCACTAAATATAAATTTGACCAGTATACAAAGATGGAACTGCCATTTTACTTTCTGAAACTATATCACCTCTGTAAGGCAGATAGCCCATACTAGGAACGGAAATTTTAAAGCCCTAAAGTACAAGTCTGTGGAGTTTACTTTTCACCTGCACTATTAAAGTAGAATCATTATTTTCTATCTTAAATAGGAATAAAAACATATTTTGATATGCTGAGTTATTCCACAAAGTGAAATTGAAAAGATTTACTGACCTTTAAAATTGAACAAGGCAGCAAATGTACTACACTAATAATTTTATTTTGCAAGATTAATGAAATTCTTATACATGTGATTTTCTTTAACTGTTTCAGTCTAATCTAATACTGCCATAAAAATAAGAATGTCTCAAGTAAGACAATTTTTATGGTTCTTGAGGCATGTTAGATATGAACAATAGTAATGGGACATTTAAAGTCTTGAAGTCAAGCCTATTTCTCTCTAAAAACTATAATTGTATGAGCATAACCTGTATTTTTGTCTATGGAAAGTAAATAGATCTTTAAATTTGAGCATAATTTTCTAAATCATTTTCATGATATTTTTTGGGGGGAAGAGTTACTGTTACGCTATTGAGTTTGTCTGCTTCATAATATATAAGCTATTATTTAAATCTTTTTATTATATTGGACTTTTGTTTATTCTTTAACTAGAGATAGACATCCCTAACTAAGAACATGTGTTCACATTCAAGGAATCTGACTGCTTACTATATATATCTTTAAGGTTGCTTACTTTAACTATTTCTTTTTCCTATTGCTTCAAATGATTCCTGTACAGATTTCCTCTGCTCATTGCTTTCCTTCTTCATCATTAAATTACTTTTGTAGTGCAAATGACATATTTAATACCATGCATATTTTGGCAACAGAATACTGAAGGGTATGCATGAACAGTTTTCTGTTTACCCTTTGAGACTGTTTTTTTACCTTCCTCTCATACTTTCATGAGAAAAAAAATGGTTCTTAAGTCAACACATTTCAAAGCCAGCTTCTGACACCAATCCCCTCCTCTTACAGAAGAAAAAAATTAACACAGGCTTAGAAAAATTTCTGATTTCAAATAATATAAGGATCATGTAGTCTCTTGAAAGATGTCTATATTCTTACATCAAGGATTAAAATGCAACCCTATGATTCTATTAAAAGAATGTAAACCTGTAAAGAATGTTAGTCTTTATCCCAAGGAGAATACTTTGTAAATAGTCAAGAAAAAACAAAGAATGAAAAGGTAAACAATATTATTTGTGTTTTGGAGACAAGGTTTGATAAGATAAAATCATTTTCTCACAAAAAGATGTGGAGTTTTCTCACAGCAGAAGTGGTGTAAAAACTGCACTTGAATTTTGTGATCTTCATTCCAGATGATCCAGCAGGGAACCAGCACCTGATCACCTGACGCACATTTGGTAAAATTTGAACCTGAATCTATCTGACTTGATTGATTCAATATTTCAGGCCTGATCTCTTCTCCTTTAACCCTTTGTTATATCACTGTTGCACAAACATTGTACAAGCTCAGTGAGAAGTAAATTAGTGAAGGCAAAGTAGCTGCCACACTGTAAGTTTGCAATGTTTTGTTTTTCTTGTGTTGATGTTGTTAAGAAAACAAACAAACAAAAAACCCACTAAATCTATGATTGGTAAGATTGATTTTCAATATTAATAATTTTAATTTTCTCTGAAAGGATTGACTAACCAATGGAGTGATAGATGGTGGCAAAACGATTTATAATAAGCCAAAAAAATTATCAAGTGTTAACTCTCACCAGTTTTATGTTAATTTGTCCTCTGTTTGATTCAAAATTTAAAATGCACATGGCAATTATTTCAGTTCAGCAGTGTATAAAGAATTCAAAAAATCATCAACAGCATAATACAATTACAATATAAAACTTTTTGGAAAAGTTGTTTTAGTCTGAGTCCATTGAATATAATCACTGTTTAAATGGCACTATAAGAAGACTATTTTTCTTTTTGATTGGAAAGACTATGCTCATTTCAAAAGTGCTCTATGAAGTCCTTTTATCTCATTTTTTCATGTGTAGAAACTCCAGGTAAACATTCTCAGAAATTGCATAGTATGTATTCCCCATTATATGAAAGGAGGAAGAAACAATCATCACATTGACAAATTTTGTTGGGTTTGGAAAACCTCTGCTGAGTTTTAGCTTGTTTATTCGTATATTTCGATTTTTTTACCAAATAGAGAAGGGTCATCTACTACTTAATGGCACCAGCTGAAGGGGAAATAATTTAAGCTTTATCTCCTCTGACGTTTTGAAAATTAGTGAAAGTTTCAACACTGTTTCTGCTGGGTTTAACAGGGTTGCTTACATAGTCTGAATAAATTTCTGATGAGCTGTCAGATCTCTAACATTTATCAATACCTGTTATCAATCCAAATTTTCAATACACTTTCATCATTACTTTAGTTTCAATGCTGTTTCAATGAAAGTGTTATTTCATTTACAGATTTCTTGCAATATGAGACATATCCTTTGAAGGTCCAAGGAAATGTGGGGAACTCTGCCTTTCAAAAGCTTGGGCAAGAGCTGATGGGAACCTTTGTGTCATGCTGCACAATGCTGATTCTTCCCCTGCACACAGTGAATAAAGTAAATATTTGCTATCCCCTTTTTTTCTCTGAGTAATCACTGAACATGGAAAAATGTCGCAATTCCCTTACAGGCTGCTCAGACTGGGTGCACTCTTGCCTACTGCCTCATTTTCAGTGGAAAATTAAGCAGTGTGAAAAAAAAGTCTATATTTTAAGTTGTTTACATTTTATTTTCAACACTTTCACCTTTTTTCTTTGTTTTAAAAAGCACATTAAAGCACAGAAAATAAAAATTAAAAATAACCCGTTTTGGAAGGCTAAACTGAAAGTAACAGAAAAATATCATCATATCTGCAATTCAAAAAAAAGAAAAAGTTTTCACTTTGTCTTTAAATGTTTTACTGATCACTTTTTTGACCAATCCTATGTGGAAATAACTTTTGAAAACATGAAGTAAAGAAAACTTAGTGAGCCTACATAGTTTGAGATTCTCAAACCTTCTCATATGTACAGATGCCTGTGAAAGTCAACTTTATGTACATACCACTATAGATGTCACTGGGACTATTCCTTTTAAATATACCAATGATGGAGCACAAGCATTTGTTTGGTCCATGTGTTTTCTGGGTGTGATAGTTTGTCTTTTCATCAGAGGTTTGAATATTTTACTATATTGAAAGTTCAACATAGCAGAATGCTAGTGAAGTTGAAAAGGGAGCGTCCAACCATATTATGTGTGTTTAAAAAAAGAAAAAAAAAAGTGTTGCTAACAGAATTGAGTCTGTAGCCTTTATTCATTGTTTAGTTGATTTAATATGTTTTTGAAGCAGAAAACCGTTTGTACTGGAAAAAATACTGATTCACTGAAATCAAAATACCTGTGAGAATGTGCTGATATTTATGTGTTTGTTTGTTCGTTTAGAAAGGAATTAAGAGAGTAGCTGTTGGAAATTCCCCATTTCTTTACTATGTCAGCCTGACAAAACTGATCAACATAATCTCATATCTCATAATCTCTCTCATAAAATCTCTCATAATCTCCAGCTCCAGACAGTTAAATGAATGATTGGATAGCCCTGAGGGCCATGCTCCAGGCTGCCTCTATGCATGTGGATCCAAAGACATTATTCATATGCTGTAAATAGGATCGGGAAATCCAGACCATAAGGGCCTTCCATATATCCTGATATGAAAATATAATTTTGGAAGACCTGCAAACACCGTTTTTTTTTAAGGTCCCTACTGTTGCAAACTTTCTGAGGCATTCTGATGTTTAATGAGATTTCTGTGGAAGTTAGAAAGCAAACTAACACCTTCAGTAAAGAATGAACAACCTAGCAAGTCTCAAATGAGCATTGTTCAAATATGAAGCTTAAATAAAATCTAAAACAAACCCTTGTTATTATATTGTTGTCCATAAACAAAACACTTTTTTTTTTTTCCAGACACTTTTTTTTTTTTAATAAGATATAGACAATTGTAGGTTGGGATGAAATCAATGATTTGGGGAAGGGGGCAAAACGTGTCTAGAAAAAGCAAATAATTCTATATACTATTCTAAGAGGACAAGTGTACTAACGAATATAGAGAAGAATAGGTTTGCAGGAGACAGAAAGCGTATGTGGGCAGAGTAAGGAAGGATGAAGAAAAGAACAAAATAAGGAAGAAAGATTTCAGAGAGGAGATAGGTAATACACAGAGAATGTGCCTCTAGTATTTTCCTATGAGCAGTGGAATCCATAGGACTTTATTATTTGTGGAAATACATATAGTAGAGTAATCAAGTGGGACACCACATGGGTTTAATAAAAATGAAACCACAACTAGTTCTGTTGCCTTAACAGTTTAAGGACATTTCCTGTAAGACTTTAAACTGTCTGTATGAACTTTGGGAAATGTCATGAAGTTGCCATTATCATCTGTTGACATTTGGAAACAAAACATACCATGTCAATTCTGGATTTGACTGGAACATACTAGAGACCTTAGTTATCTTACTAGGAGAGAAGTTAGATTTAATGGTACTGATAATATTCTTCTTTGTATTAATAATAGATACTGTCACTGTAGAATAAACAAAAAGAAAATGGCTAATCTAGAAAAGAAAGAGCTCTTCAAATTCAAGCCCTTAATTTAGGATAAATGGCTGGAAAATATCACCATTTATCATATGATATTTGTCCAGGGGACAGGGGGAAATGAGACGGGTGTATGTATGTGTGTCTTTGTACTTATTTCATCCTAGCCTACAATGTAAGGAATTTTTAATGAGAGACACTGATAGACATGCAATATAGTAACAAATACTATTCGGTTTATTTGGTTTTGCACATTCAACATATAACAGCTTTCTGAAGAAAAACAAAAATACCCCATTTCCCAACTGTTTTTTTTAACTTCATCCTTTTCTTCTTACAGAGGGAGTTGAATTTCAGAATCCTATAGTTTATTTTACCAAGAGTCTTTGTCAAGTGGTGACTCATTTCTGAATGTATGCTGAATGTATGCTATTCTTCTGTAAACGGTTGCAATATTATCACTTTGATTTAGAACTAAAAACTGATATTAAGTAGTAGCAAAAAGGAAATATTTCTCTAATTTTGCAACCTTTTGGGCAAACAACTATTTCCAAGGATGTTTTTGAGCAACATATATGTGTGTGTGTGTATATATATACGTGTGTATATATACACACATATATGTATGTATATGTGTATATATATATATATGTCTGTCGCAAATCAGTTCTCCAATGCTATCTGGCATTGTGCTTGTTAAATTAGCTTATAAAAAAAATAATCTGTTCTTTTTTTTTTTTTTAATCTGTTTCCTTTTCTAATGAAAAGTGTTGCAAACATTCTAACTGGTCTGCAGTTGTCTGACAGAAAGAAGATAGATACACAAGTCTTCTTTACAAATTTCAACTGATTTTAACAGTTAAAAAATAAAATAAAAAAATAAAAAATAATAAAATAATAAAATAATAAAATAAACTTTTAATGGTATGTGAATATGAAAGGACCTGCTGCTTTGTCCAGCAGGTGAATTACCCTTAGTGTGCCCTTCTCAAACACTAAGGGGAAAGTCTATTGTTCTGGCCTCTGTAGGGGAATGGCACCAATATTTTTCAGTGGTACTGTCAGTAGAGGGAGCATGTCATGTTAACATTACCCACTATAGAGTTCTAGGCTAACGGTGTCTATTAGACAGATGGAAAGGTTTTATCTACACTGGGCAACGGGATAAGACTGAACTGTTAAGTTAAATGACTTTCCTTTTCAACATACTGAAGAGATTTAACTATTTATGGCAAACAGCTTTCAAGAGCAAATCTTGTGGAAAAGACATGTAGTGTTTTTTATTTAAAAGTACTGTTGCTGTCAGTAGTACAGCTACATCACAACAATTCTGGAGCCTTTGCTAAGATGACATTTTCAGCATGCAAATTTAAGGGACAGAGGTCAGAAAGCATCCAGCCAAAACGGATAACTACTTTGACTTCCAGTGATGGTATTTACAGAGAGGAGGAATGTGTGTGGTAACTTTGTTATGCAAGTTGATATATACCTGAACTGTAAATGGCCATGTTTTCAAATGTATATAATGAAAAAGCTCAGGGTTGATGATTCATATAATGGCTAAATTCTATAAGTATTAGTTGTTGCTTCCCTATTATAGATATAGGATAAAATAGGTTGATATTTCAAATTCAGCTAATAGAAGAAGATATAACATTAAATGACAAGCAACCTGGCTGGCAGCCTCTGTAAAGAGGTCAAAAAACAAATGATTAACAGCAGCTGAGCTGTCTTTTCACTTATTGGGTTTGTTTTCAAGTAGACTTGAAGAAGTTTGGACAGAAATTGTAGAAACTTGCTTGTCATTTCTTGCTTCTTCCCTGTGGAGAGAAACTTTTCAGTCTGACACTTTTACAAGCTTTCTTATATAAAAATCTCTTAAAAGTCCTGAGATGTTCCTAACTTCTTGACATTGAATAAAGAAAACGCTTTCTTAATTATTTATCCATATGCCAGAAATATGCAGAAAAGAACGGAATAATCACTTCCTGTAGAGCCTTTTTTATTCCAGCTATCTAAAAAAAAAAACAAACTTTTACTAATAGCTTTCATACATTGTATGTTAGACAGGACATTATGTTATTATATTGTATGTTTCAGGACATTGGGACAATGCCTGAAGTTCTTTCACAATACTTTGCACTTCCCTCTTTCTTTCCTTATAATTTCAGACATTAACTGGATATTAAAAACTCCGGCTTAAATTTCAGGTATGATGTTAATGAAAACTTAAGAAAAATCTGTTAAACAAATAGAAAAATACAATTTTTTTGAGTGCTGCTGTTCAACTCCAGGAACTCTGAGCATAAGAACTCTTTGGGAGACTCTTCTACCTCTCCTCCTTCTTCTTGTGAGCATACAATATGTTCTTCTAAGGCTAATTTACTTAAAGTGTTATAAAACTTATTCTACTCACTTTAGCTGTTTCTCATTATTTGTAACACCAGTGATATGTGACAAGGTTTAAATGCATTGAAGCCATCTCTATTAATTGTAAATAAATCTTTAAAAGTCTCTTATGAATCTTCTCTTCTTCAAGCATTCATGTAAGGAAAAGGAACAGAAAGATATTGCCATCACTGTACACGCAGAAATCTTAAGCTGCATAGCTGAGCATAGACCAAGGCAGGTTTCCCAGGTGGCTGGGTACACCCATCAGGGCACTGGGGGCACCAGCAGTCCTTGTAATGTCTGTCCCTGCCCATCCCAAGTATTGAGCTGCCTTTGCTCCCCCAGCACCCATCCAGCACAGCTAGGTAACCAGCATCAGGCCCCTGTGATGAGGTCAATCAGGGAGAGCTGTGAGATGCCTCCTCAGGGACCACCTCCCCTTCCTTCTTCTCTGGAGTAGTATTTAAACTCAGTCCTTGCCAGAGGCATGTCTTTTGTTAGTCCTGACTAAGGCCTGCTGACCTGGCTTGTGAGATTGATCTTGGACCTGCTTCATCACTTACAGGTTTCTTTGGCCACCATTGACTGGAACAGGTTACAGATCTTCCTTACTCTGCTTGCTTAGATGCCACAGGTCAGTGGTCTTGCTCGTGGTACTATAGCTTTGTTAGTTCTACTTGTTGCCACTCCGGGTTCCCTGTTGGAGCTGCCTGCTTGGGCTGCCATGGCACTATCATCTGATCCTGGGACCAGATGGGGACTGAAGTAAATCATGCATCTCTACCTGGCCATGGTGCACTGCTTCAGGATGATGTTTCTGTAGCATTGGTCCTTGCAGCAGCACCTTCCATAACAGAGGCCAGACATTATTGTAGATGAACTACCATAGTGATGCTGGATGTTCGATGATTCCCTTTGGCAGCCAAAGCTCTTAGGGACTGCTTGTACTAGAACGGTGTCTCTGTGCTTGGCTGTGTGACCTCTGGCCCTAGGTCTCAAATATAATTAAGAGGCTGGACTTTATTTTTTTCTCGTGAAAGCTGTTTGCAATTCTGGAACAGAAGTAATTCATGTTCACGCTAATGTAGGTAAGAATAGTACACATCACTGCATAAATGATGTGGCAAGTGGATAATTTTTATTTTTTCTTTACTTATCTAGAGGCAATATAAGAGAAACTACTATTATTTTTTAAAATGTTCAGTGGTAAGAAAGAAATGTCTAAATCCAATAGCATGAATAAGTAGAATAAGATTTTCTTGTGGCCAGAGGTTATGTCTGAGAGTTTGACTGTGAAGTTTTTGTTGTGGTGGTGGTAGTTTGGTATATATATTTTGTTGTTGTTGTTGCTCTCTTGCTGTTTTTTTTATTATTATTATTATTTCTCTTCTTGCAATATGATGGTGGACTACTAAAATGAAAGAGCTGCTGTTTCAAGGTCATTGTGAGGAAAAATAAAAAAATACTAACTCTGAATATGCGTTGCATGTTAGTACTTCTAGGGATACGTGGCACTCTGAACGGTCTGGGTCTTAACTGTTAGTTGTCTTGACAACACAAGCTGTTGGTTTTATTTCTAGTTAATAGTCTCATGGATTTGTTGATTTGTATTAGATGTTGTGGGTCATGTCCTCAGCTGGTGTGAGTACTTGAAGAGGTTACTGCTTGAAGTAACCTTTAGTAACTGACACTATCTGATGATCTGAGAATCTAGTCTGTGCATCCCTAACCTTCTATGAAAATACCATGGATTATTTATTTTAAAAGGCTGAAGGAGGCCATGGGCAACCTTGGTTTTTGGAAGACTGTCTGGCTCTAAGGGCCATTAATGAGTTAAACCTCCATCTTAAAGTCAAGTTTTGAAACTTTCCAAAGCCTTTAACAACAAAGTCATTGTTATATGGAAAATTGGTGGTTTGTGTTCAAATAAGCTTTAAATTGGGTTCAAAAATACTAATAACACAAATCACCATTATATTTGTTCTTGTCGAGAGTAGTGCCAAAGACTAATATCTCTAGATAAAAGGCATTCTGAAGAGCACACTTAATGGGGAGTTACATATGTACCAAAAATTCATTATTGTTGTTGTTATAGCTCAGTAAAGTGGAGTTTATCAGAGGTCTGAAGTACTTTGTGATGCTCTGAAAAGTTGCATTTGGAAAGTTTTTGACAAAAGTTTTTTGGAGATAAAAAGATGTTTGTGTAAAACTATCTGTATTGCATCTGTCATGAATTCTATTTTTACTTATTCATTTGTTATTTGTTGCAGAGGATTATTCTGTTTGTTTCTAAAGCAAACTTCAAAGGTAGGTGCATTAAAATTTTACAGCCATTTCTCATTTAAAGTATAAACCTAGAGCTACAGTTTTGATGGTCTAATTCTAAACTTGCTTTGCCCCTATTATTTCTCAGAACAGATTTATAAAGTTCAAACTTATCTTGGGTGTAGAAAATTCCTATCTTACTGGTGCTTGTTAAAGTGAGGCAAAGGTCTTGGGAGCATTTTTAAGCCCCTCTCCCACCAATAACAAGAGTTATCTACTTCTAGTTTGCCTGTGATAAGTCTGAGAAGTCTCACTTTCTTTTGCTTTATTTCTCAGAAATACACATTAACATTTGTGACCATACATGTTCTTATGTATAAAGATGCATGTATGTAATACCTTTCTGTCAGTGAAGACTATACCACTTCTGAATTTGAGAACTTTGAGACAGGTGTGCAAACAGCAGTCTATCTGCTCAGGTTATGGTACATTCTTGTAACTCTTCAACACTTTTAATCAATGGCAAAAAGATCGTTAAACTACCAATGTGCATCTAAGCTAAAATATCTCAGAAGAGAATCTATTTAAATTACTAAAAACATTTCCTTCGTAATATTTATTCTTAAACACTTGCTGTTTTCATGCTAGTAGATACAACAGCAACTCAGAAATAAGTAAAAAATTGACAGAAAAAAAAACTGACAAATATTTGCTGTATACAACTTATAAGGTGATCAGTACAACTACAGAATATAAAAGCACTACAGGATTTAAGTTGGTGCTACACAGGAAATCAATAAGTTACACAGGATATTAAACAATATTATTTTGTATCTTGTGTATTGGATGCAGGCAGATTATTTAATAAAAAAGATCCCAAATCTTCAAAGAAAGACTTGGGGGAAGAAAAATTCACTTAGTCCAAGTTTCTCAAACAAGTATCTTGGACTTCTTTAGAAATAATAATAAGAATTCTCCAGATCATGAATACTAGGCCTTCCTCACTAAGTTACAACAATGCATTTTTCAGATAAATAGTGTGCATAAAACCCTGTAAAATTCAATGTGGAATGTTTGTTAGGTAGTTTAGACAGGTATTATATTAAATAAGCTAAATCCATTGCTCTTGTAATTTTTTCCTTGTAGCTTCAAAGACTCTTAAAGTGGATGAAGTCTAAACAGAAAGCTGTTTGTTGAATAGATTCTTCTCACACAAACACATTTCATGAGAAATAACGTTTGACAACGTGCAACATTGCACATTCCCTTCAGCCCACAATCTCTGTGGTTAAAACCAGAGGATCCATGAAAGTCAGTGGAGACTGGTTCTGTGTACCAAAAGCACAGTGATCTACAGATTTCTGTAGGTATAAATTTGTATTCAATGTCCCAAAACAAGTGGAAAAGGTGCAACAGGCAACAAATTGATTCAACTAACCCATAGCACCCCTAATATTCTATAAGAAGGATGGTTCTAAACTAAACTTTCCACTTGCAAGTGGAAACCCACAAGGAGGACTATTAAATAAGCTGTTTATTTTGAATTTTAAAAGTGTTTGTACTATCAAAACCACTTCATTGCTCTTCTCATAAAGAATTTCAGTAGCATTTATTTGAGCTTGCAGTTTTTAAGATCTTGAATTTTAGGGCTCACAGCTCCTTTTCCCTACACTTTTTTGTACTTTCCATGTTTTAATGACTTGTAGTTCATGTAAATCAATCAACAGACTCAGTCTAAGAAATTATCATTATCATTAGTCTTATTAACAGTCTGTGAAAGTCTTAGTCTAAGCTAAAAGTAAAACTTTTTGAAAAAGCAAGAGGTAGTGGGGATAATGACACTGATGTACACAGTTCTATGAACTTAATTTTCAGTCCCTTAAATTAATGTAAAAATTTCTTAAGACCAAACTTCTGTACAATTTTAGGAATGTTCTGAAATCATTTTCTTAAAACAGGCTTTTTTAAAAACAATATAAGCTACAGATCACAGAATGAAGAACACTTGTGACAGGCTTTGTTATTCCTCTGTTCTTTTGTAAAGAGGAAGTAGCCCATCTGAATAAAAAATTTTGGAAATATAATGAGGAAATATAAATCAAACAGTAATGAAAAGCATGATTGAACATGGTTTTTATTAAGTATGACCTTTCTCCAGATCATAAAACAACACAAATAATGGAAATAAAATACAGAGGAAATGCAAGTACAGTGAGACCTCCATACCCAGAAATGCTGGGATTAATTTTTCCCATATGTTCTGGCAGAAACTGTTTCTTGACCCTTACAGCACAGGGAAAGACTTATCTATTTTTCCAAATACTTGTTTGAAGAAGTGGCTTATATTTTGATGGGGGGAGGAGGATGACTGTCTGATTTTTTTTTTCCTTTCTCTACTGGGTGGGGTGGGGAGAAAATACTTTAAAGTGTGTACTTCTATATAGATTTAGCTTCACTGAATGTAAAATGGAATAATATAAAACAGAACTCAAAACTCCCTCAGTTAAGGTTTTCAAAGTTTGAGACAAATGTTAACTTCAAGAATCAAATGTGCAATGTTACTGTTGCATGCATCTACTGTAATTTATACTGGTGTAAAGGACATATAAAAGATTATTCTGCTTTTGTTCTACAAAATCTTTGTAGTCATTGTACAGTGTTGCAGAGGATAGTCACAAAAATAATATAAAAATGTTATATTTAGATGATTACCTATTTTATTCCCTTAACCTAGGGTCAAACATATGGCCATGTGTTCTGCTTTCACATTATATTAGGTATGGAATAAATTACAAACTTCTAATTAAATTGAGCACTTCCATTTATTTTTAGATGAAAAATTTGGAAAAATCAGAGAAAGCAGTGGATGTACAAGGCTAATTCAGAACAACCTTTCTGGAATTACCACTGCAACCACTGGAGCAAATATGATGAAGAGAATTACCAGCACTGTTACTCAATATAAATGGCTCAGAAAATGCCTTTCCTCCCTCTGTAAAATATCCATCTCAAACGTTTAAAATAAATAAAATAATGGAGCTAGCTATAGTAGGGGTTATGAAATGAGTAATCAGCCTTAAAATTTGTTACTTAGTATAATAATATCATCTCTTGTTTGCAGGTATTATAAAAAGAGTTTTTTATGGCACTAAACACCTGGTGTTATGTTATTTTTGTAAAAATATATCTTCATGTAATTGAAATCAATGTTGACTCAGTCAACTTTAGTTCATGCATATGTCAATCATAGAATTGTTCTGCCAAGGCACTACTTACTAAAAGGAGGACAGGCAGACACAAGGGAAGAAAGGAAGGGAAGAAGGATTTTTAAACATACTGCAAAAAAATATTGTGACTAAGCTCAATTGTTCAATGCAGTTTTTTAAAGAGGCAGAACTCTCCTATTGTGGCTTGGAAAGCTGTTCACTTTCTGCTTCTTTCAGTGAAGTACAAATTCTGTGTTTGAACATTCTGAATATATGAACTCAAATTATAAAAGATTTGTAGTTATACAAAAGAGCTTGAGAAATGACCTAAGATCTCATCTGAGAACCTGTAAGAGGCTATTTATTATCATGTACATCTACATTCACATCTCTCCTTCCCTGTCATTTGGTTCATTTGCATGTCTGACTGTAGGGCTTATGAACATGGGAGAACAATCAAAGCCCAAATAAACATTTAGCTCACTGATTGGAAGTAGTTTTCTTTATATTCCATTGAAGGCACATTCATTTAATATCAGTATATTTGACTAACTGTTTCATGGCAATTCAGCAATTCTCAAAGGTGGAAGGGAATTGACAGAAAAGCACTAAATAAAAGATGGTTGCAAGACAGTAGCAGCATCTCAAATCAAGAAGGTCTGCAACTGGCCTCTTAACTTGCTTTTGTAAAAGTGAGGATAAATTATTTTTTTCTTTGTACAGACTTCTAGCTGATGAGAAATTATCTTGCCTCAGCCATTGTCCTCTTTGAACCATTGATCCATCTGTACTGGCTGACCACCAGCAGTAATAAAGCATGGAGGGCATAATCACTATGTGCTTAAATAAGTATTTATTCACTGATATAAAATCAAATTTGAATTAATACTAATATTAAATTTTATTAATATAAAATTGAAATATAAATTTGTCAATGTATACAATGCCTAAAACATATAATACTGTAAATCCTACAAGAGCAAATATTTTAAAATGATACAGGATGCTGAGAAAGGACACTTCAGTGTTAACTTTATTTTAAGTACCTACCTTGAGGTCAAGAAAATCCCTTACTATGGCTTGCTGAAGAGAAGAATGAGTTGTAAATCCACCTGCGTGCATACTTGGAGTACTGCTAGTGAATAATTAGGTCTGCACAACAATCACAGACTCATTGGGCTACAGAGACACCTTTAAGTGCAGCACTTCCCCAGCAGTATGGGGGATATAAACCTGTAAAGGGAATATAAAGTCTGTAAAGCACAAATTTTGATAAAATAGTTTCAAATGAGTGTTTCTGTTATTCTGATACCCATTTCTGCACAAATTTCTTTACACTACTTCTGCTGTGAAGCCACCAGACTTCTCGTGCACGTAAATAGAGGGCCAAGGTCAAGATTTGTTCTATAAATACAGAGCTGTTATTGTGATTGCTGACAACAGAAGGTAGGCTTTCTTTGATGGTCATGTTTAAAAATCCCAGCATCCTGCTTTGAAAAGGCATTTCAAATTTCTTTCAGCTAACAGTTGTAAATTGTAAACATGCTAAGAGATTACTTTCTAAGTTTTTTTCTTGTACTGTTAATTATTTTTTTAAATCTCAGTATCAAATGAGTTCATCATCATCATAACTATGAGATATTAGCTTGAAATAAGGATAATATAAGCAATACAAACATAAAAAGTGTTAACAACATGCTTAGTAAATATTCTGCCATTCTCAGATAGTGAACTGGTTATTGATATTTCTGTAATTTTGCGTCCAGCTTAGAGCTCATTGGGCTGAAACTGGGAATGGTCTATACCTTTTGTAACAGATCAGTCTGGAAGACTGGAACATCCACATAAGCATCAAAACTGACAGATCTCAATGTTACTGCATGTTTGTGGGTTTTTTTTTTTTTTTTTAAGATTACTCTTCTAGCAACAGAAGATGGAAGAGGTTGAGTCTGCCTGGGCTTAGTCCTTGATTCTAGGCTACTTTGTGAGGAAAATTTAGTACCACATCATGTCTACAAGAGCCACACTGAGACCCTTACAAGTCCCATTCTCAGTTGTATGTTTTTATTCCTTGGAGCTTACCCAAAGTCTCTATCTAGCACATGAGACACAGAGGTTGTTGCCAGTATATTAGATTATATATACCAGATAGTTTCATTCCACCAGATTAACAGGGACTTTAGTACACTTTACCTGTTGTATTTTCTACTGTGAAGCTAGGAACTAGCTGTTTTGTCTTGGGCAATAAGGCAAACAAAATCACTGTCTATCCTTGGAGCATGTTTTCTGAGATTTGCTAGGAGATTCTAGTTCTTATTGGCATTTTGGGGTATTTCACAGAATTAGAACACAAGTCATGTAAGGAAAACATTGATTTCTAGAACAGTTAATAATATATAATTCAAGAAGTGGAAAGAAATAATCAAAAAATGAGGGATACATTGTCAACTCTAGCATTTTCCAAAAATGCTATTTGGAAAAAATTTTGGCTTCAGTTTGGTTGGATTGGACTCCATACTACATTTTATCAGTAGTAGGTACTATTATTTTTGCTGATGATCTTTCTGAAAGGAACTGTGTCATTACTCTAATCTTTTTGGCATTTCAGTTTTCTTTAACTTCTGTAGAATAGCACGCAGTTCTGCAGTTAGCTGTATGTAGATGTCATTTTGCACATGGAGCCCCTCTGCACTGACACAGCAGAATTGAAATCTTAATCTCTACTTTCTTTTAGTAGAGCAGCAAATCACAATACTAGAATGTTAGAGATGATAGAAAGCCATTTTAGATAAATGTTATGTTCCAAAATCTTTTCCAGTTGAGCCTGAGTTTTTGACCAATGACGCTTCCACTGATTCCCTGAAAAAAAATACTACTGTCTGTTAAAATGCACACAAAATTATGGATTTTTATGTACTTTTTAGACTCACTTCCAAAATAGTGCATATCTAAATCAAAATGCCAGTCTTCTGTATTGGTGGTAATCAGTTATTTTTAGCTTCACCAGAAGCCAAAACAAAGATATTAATTGTAACCATCAATTAATATGCTACCCATTTGTCAGGATGATCTAATGACCTAATTATTAGACCATTATTCTTTGCTTTACCATCATATTCCCTGCAGCTGTTGTGCAGACTGTCAGCAAGGCATACAAACTACTGCCAGAAGCCAGCTCTCCACAGCTGGGGGAGACTTGAGGGCCAGGCACTGAAGAGGCCAAGTCACACAGCCAATTCTCCAGACTTTTCTCTAGTACTTATGGTCTTTTTAACATGAATGGAATAGATGGGTCCTTATTTTGTAACACTTACATAGAGACTTTCAACATTAGGATCACAAAACATTCTTATATGATCAAGGAATCCTCTTCCAGCAAGGCACGCAAATAGTAACAGAGGCACCCACCTTGCGTTAGTGAGACACTTTCTATAGCTGTATCTTAAAAGTTGAAACACAACTCAAACTTCATCTGTGAATGCTTTGTCACATCTGAAATCCATATCAGTATTCTCTGTTTTATTTTAGTACTTATTCTGGTATCACAATGACCGTATATTTTGCAAGGCCAGATAGCTGGTCTTTGTGTTAATTTTAATGAAGTGATCTATAAGGTCTAACAGTTAGACAGTTAGTTGTAGTTATTACTGGACTTATAAAACATTTTGCAGTGTTTATACTCACTGAATACAGATAATGGATACTGAAGTAATGCCCAAGCTATTAAGTATATCAATAAAATGCAGCATCAAAAAGTAAATGAAAAATGACCTTTGTTTTATAAGTACTGCTTTTTTGCAGTTTAAAATAAAATAGACTAACCTATGAAAGAAGTCTATCAAGAGCTATTAAAGGCAAAGCTGAAGACAAAGTTTTCATATAAGAAGATATTGAATTCCAAATAGCTGGAAGCTGAGAGAGTACACAGGAAAGACTTGCATCATAAATTTCTCTGTTCTGGTACTTTTTTCCCTAAGCATTCACAACTGACTATTTTCAGAAACAAGATACTAGGCTGAATGAATCATGTAGAGCTGTTCCATTATATTCTTTGGCAGAATAAATCAGTCTTAAAGAGATAATTTTAACCTTTTTTATAATCCAGTCTTCCCTGACATCATTTGTTACACAATTTGTTACAGCAGATGAAAGCAACTGCTTGGTTTGAACCTACAGAAGAATGTAAATAAATGAGTTTTGTAATTAATTCACCCAGAGATATAGCCAGTATATTGGACTGAAAATGTGTTTTGTGAAACATGCAGATACCACAAATAACACAGATCCACACACACACAAACTTTTGTTTTCCTATTATTATCCGCTTTTTTAGTATGAATGCCAGGTTGTAGAGTAGTTTTTGTTGTCAGTTTGTGATGTCATACATCACATATGAGGACACCGTAGAACAGAGACCCTACCTACTTGTATTGCATAGTGGTGGTAAGTGGTGATGGAGTCTTTGCATTTTCTTTCTCTTTACTGAACCTTGCAGATTCTCCTAACAGGAGCATCCAAGGCACAGGTCTGGTAGATTTGTGATGTTTTTTTTGGTGTTTCCTACAGCAGTGATACTTTGTCTGCTAGTAATTAGTTAGCATTACTCTGGCACTGCATATTACGGGGGAAGTTTTAGAAGAGGAGCTGAAGCGAACAGATTCTTGGGTACCTCTAAATAATGTTAGTTAATTACTTGACCTTCATATCACATAATATGGCTGGAAGAATGTTAACCGAGTAAAACAGCTAATCACTTTCACCGTATCATCTGTATAGTGAAAGACCACTGCAAAATTAAATAAAAACTTAATATGAAATATTTCTGGGTTTACCACTGATGATGTCCTACAAATCAGTTTCCACTATTTAACTGCTTAAGCTTTAACAAGTCCAAACTTCTTTTCTAATTAAATCAACCCTCCTGACACGTTAATCTGAATTGTAATGGATTGTTTCCCTAATGCAGACTTATTCTGTCTTTATTATGTCTGCAAAGCTTATACCATGGTGATTGTTTTCTGATATATTAAAAGCATATGGATTCATGAGGAGATATGATTTTCTGAGATATTTTTTTTTGATTTTGTGATTTGTATTTTAATAACCCTGAGGTCCTTTCCCCCAGCTGTTGTTTGTCAAAACATACAGTATGCTCTATACTTAACTCCTTCAAAAGTGCAAGGACACCTTTCTCATTTCTGTAAAGAAAAGTGACCTTGAATACAACTTGAGACATCATTTGATCTTTCAGATAATTTTGTTTAAGAACACCTAAATAATGTATTTCTGGATACCATTTCTGTTCGGCTGTCAAGTACTTAAGAATATGAATGTGAAAGAAAGTTTAAAAATACTGGTTAAATAGTTTATTAATTTATTCTTAGCACAATTTACTCATATAGATTGCTGTTATTTTTCTCTTATTCTTTATTCTTTGATTCCAAACAGGCACAAAACATGGGATTCATCGTGTCTAATTTCAAATGTCTGAAAGATTGTCTCGATCTAAGCTAGTTATATGTATAAACTCTCATTATTGAGAGAACTAGACATTGTAGGCAGACAATTTGTCTAAGCTGTCTTAGATGCTTATCTTCAATGAGATGAATCGCTCCCTGAAGGTGTTTATTTCTCTCCATTGACTATAAAGAAAGACTAGATGACTAGTTTGGATGACAACTTTTAGTTGTCTGATGTTTACTGAGATGGATCTTACACAAAGTGCCCAAAAGCACTCTGGTTTATGAGGCACTGAAGCATTACCTCTTCCAAAGCCAGATTTCTGACAAAAATGGTCTAGATTTCCTTAGACAGACCTACTTTCCTCTGATCCTCTCTGATCCTTCAAAGTTGATTAGAAACATTTAGAATTAAAAAAAGATATGTATTGATGGCTCTGTAGAAAAAGAAAATTTTGCCAAAAAGTTTGAATTCAGTGTTCTAAAGCAATACTGTAGAGAATGAAATATGCAAACAAATAAAATGCTAAAATGCTAATACTTTCATCTTTTCTTGATGATTAATCCCCCTTTTGTTTCAGAATTATGATAATACTGAATAGATCAAAACTCTTATTGGCTTATTTACCACTACCTTGTACTTAATCTTACCTTTCAGTCATCTGCAAATTACCTTGCTATATACAGCCTTTAAATTTCATACACTGGCCCTATTCAAAAGTACTGGGATTTAATATACGCCCGTAGAAGTAACCATTAACCAAAACTCATTATTTTCTGCCTGTGTTACAAATTTTAAATATTTTTTTGCAAGTTCTTATCACTGACAAAATATCATTATTAACAGTATTGGGACAGTGTTGCTCATTCACTGCCTACATTTCACAGGACGCTCACCAGTATCCCTCAAAGAACGAGCACTTGAAGATGCATAGAGGAAATACTGGAGACTAGCAGAAGTCACAGAGCTGTTGCAAATGGCTGCTGAACTTGAAATGCAAATACTGTTTAAAAATAAAATAAAAATAAATAAATAAAAGCAAAGATAAATCTCTTGACGAGTTACTTTTATTCTAACAGGATTTATACCACCCTATGCTTGCGCTACTCTAACTTTATAGTGACTCAGTATCATCACCTGCCTCCTCCTAGGCAAAATAAACACTAACATGACTTGGCTAATTTGATAGAAATACATTCAGTTTATGGGTCAAACCTGCCTTATGTGGTGGTTCTGTAATAGGTATTGACATAGTATTAGGAATATTAAACATTAATATAACTAAACCCATGGCCTAAATTCTATCATCTTAGTCTGTAGAAGACTAGTCAACTTGAATATCTGTCTTCTGATTCATAAGTGGTTTAAAAAAAGAAAGTGTTTCTTTTGCATGAACATCATGGAATGAGCTAAGGGGAAAAAAAAGTCCATCACAATGACCTTGCAGTTTCAAATACACTATTCACTAGATTGCATTTATATCTTTTTCTGTGAGCATGTTCTTTACACTAAGCTTTCATGGACCTTTAATGTTTTTGTACCTGCTGCACAATTAAATTAAGAAATATATATTTCTAGGTCTGATAAAATGGTTAATCGTGACTAGAATAAGATCAGCTACATTAAAACTTTAAAATTTTATGAACCTTAGCAACTCTAGGTAATACTATTGTCATTTTATTTACATTGAGATCTCTGTCCTTTGTTCTGGAGAGGACTGAAATGAATGTCCTATGATATGCCTTGTTTTCATCAATTTCTCCCCTTTCTCGGTAAAGATAACTCAGAATAAACTAAATGAAGATATCACAAGCTGAAGGGCTTATCTGAACTTCTAAAATGTTTAACATTCATCTATTAACAACAAGGTTTTTTATTTTACCGCTAGTAAAAGAACTTAGCACTTTGATATAATGATGGGAGACTTGATGTCTTGATGTACACAATATTAGCTGATTAAGAACAGTTTCCTTGTACATGAACTATTTTTTCCATACTTTAATTAATTGAACAGTAGTAATATCACTCAGCTCTTTTTTTTTTAACAAGCTACTAAATAAGTTATCAACTATGATGACTATTCAGAACAATGTCTCAATGAAGCAGATCGTTACTCTAATTTGATTAATTATATAAAATCAAATTTGCAATACAAGTCTCAATGGGGGCATTTCTGTTGTTTAAATACTGAAGAATAAGACATACTATTATATTTTTCTTATAACCTTGCACACAGAACTTCATAGCAGGCCTGACCTTTAAGTTATGTGGGAAATAGATTGGACTCATAGCAATTTCAGAAATGATATGATGAAGCTAATATTCCCTGTTATGCAATTGTAAAACAAAAACAGGTCAACATCTGCTTAAGTGCTTTAATAATTACAGTTAAATTTAAGCATTTGTTTAAGTTTAAAAATATATATCAGTACATTAAATCAAATTCTACAAGCTCTATCTTCATCCAGAGCATTTTAAATAGGATGACTCATCTATAGTCTATTGATGAAAAATGTCAGAAGTCAACAAAATCTTTGAAGATTATAAAATACATTTCAGAATATCACTTTTTAAGCACTATTTTTCAACTATTTCTAACCTCCTCAGAAAAAATAAAAAAATAAAAAAAGGTTGAATACTATTGAGTATGATGCTAACAATTTACTTTAAATATCCCATGCAGAGGAAAAATATTCTGCAACCAAACTGAATACATTTATTTTAGGCATATCACACTATATTTAGTGTATGAGGTGAAGTAGCTGAAATCAGCATCCTGATCAATGTTAAATTGCTGTAATCTGGTAGAATATGTCCCATGTTTTCACAGGAAGATTATTGTTTTTAAGTTTTGTTTTCAGGGAGATGATAAAAAATGCAAGCATGTTTATAATATCATAAAATATATGCCTTCTACTCCTGCTGATTCTGCATGTACTTGTGTGTACGTGCAGTATTTTTACATGTACATTTACGTGGTACTTATGTGAAGTGTACCAACATTATTGCAGATTGGAGATAAGGAGTAAGGTATCCCCTATAAAGCCTATTGCTGAAATATAACCTATATTAGTATGTTATACATTTTGAACTAACAGTAGAGTTAGTATTCTTATTTATCTTGAAAACTAATGTACAATTACTCTGAAAAAAATCCTGTTTAAATGGCATACTTCCTAAAATTTCAGGTTCTTTCTAAATTATCCTACCATTTCAGTATTTCTCATAACATGTTATGTATTAAATTAGTATAATAGTATTAGGTATTAAATTTGTATAATTATTTTACATAGCATTATTCACACCCACCTTTATTCTCACATGTCAAAGGTTTAATTGTATTTACATACCTGAGTCCAATATTTGACACTTTATTGTGAATTGTTCTTTGCCATATCCATTCTCTAGTCATGATTAATTTTAATTTAATACAGAAAAAGGAAATACATCAGTACAGAATCATAGAATTTATGACTACATATCTTTTCCCCATTGTGATTAGGACAATTGCTGAAAAAGACTTTATCGGAGAAATATATAGTAAAAGATTGAACAAGGGACAGGTAGATAGAGTAATCTTGGAGAACTGTCAGCACATCCATCTTGTTTCTGAAGGAAATTTGTCAGTAGTAGTTGATTGGCTCTAATCTGAGTATAATGAATATGATATTTTGATGCTGTATATGACATTTCTTACCTTGGCAGCAGCCATTTAGGCCTTAACTACCAAGTGCCTATAGAACTTCAATTTATGTAAGGTTTCTAATATGCCTATGATGCAGACCCCATTATAACTGCACATTTTATGAATGTTAAAGTGTTCGGTCAATCAACACCCCTGTGAGGTGAGAGACTATAATTATGCTACCTTTATAGGCAGAGAAATTGAAGCACAGAGAGGACAAATGATTTGTCCATGATTACATGACCTAAGCAGAGAAGCACAGCCTTTGATTTTTGCTTGTTACTGTATTCTAACTTTTTCTGCTAAAGAAAAAAAAAATCACTTGTGAGACATTAGTTATTCTGAAGAGTTACAGGAGAAGCATTTTTCCTGTTTATTAATTTTTTCTTACCACGAGGGACATGGGTCCCTCAGCTATGGTAACACTGTGATTCCTGCATCTTCCAGAATTCATTATTCTGCTGAAGCCTGACTGCTGCTTTTCGTTTTGACTTTTTCCCACTTACTGTTCAGACTCAAATTTCCTGTGAAAATTAATATGTACATTTCTTGATGAAGGGCAGTAATGTTCCACAGAATGACAGAAAACACCTTTGTTCATTACTTGGAAAAAGGGAGACGTTCTCATCTCTCTCATACCTCTTGTCGTTTCTAATAGATGGTAACTCACCCTCTAAGAGAGGCTTGCACTACCGGCATTTACACCTTCTGTCATCATTCTAAATTCCTCTGAGACCACCAATGGCATAAGGCTTTGCATGGCTGACAAGACACGATAAAAGTACTCTGGATATTGGTAATCAGATATGGAGTCTTTAATTTTCTATGCGAATAATTTCAGATAAAGTTCAGAGTGATTAAAATTCATTATTACTTGTAGACAGCTCTTTCATAATGAAATTGGTGTCTATCAATTTCTTAATAGAAAAATACTCATTTCATTTAAAAGAAAAAAGTATCACTGCAAGTGGTACTAAATAGCCCCTTTTCTTTAACTCTTCACCATGGTAGTAAGATACGGTATGAAACAAAGACATTTGTTCTTGAGAAAAGCAAAAGTTGTAATGCTCTAACATGTCCTTGGGATATCTGGACTTGGTAATGGACCCTTGCCAGAATGAAAGAAGGAAAAAAAAAAATTACCACCAAGCCATGTCAACCACTGTACTTCACAGATACAGGCTCACTTCTCCATTTTCCTTACTTCAGGCATAGTCAGTTTCTCTTTAATAGCATGTAAATACAGTAAATGCAGCTGCTAATGTGTTATTCTCCAGTCATTTGTTGCAGCTGATTAAGGAGAGAAATGTAAAAGGTTAATTTTCTAATTACATACTCCCCCGAGGTAAATTATGCATGTTATCACATCCATTGACACTCTATAATGGGCACTTTTTATTGCCGAGTGATTTTCTATGGAACTGTGCATCTTTGTACAGTTTATTTTTAGTAAGCAAGAAGATGGAGGGAAAAAAATGTACATCCTATCAAAATTTCTTAACTCTTTCTGGAGAGCTTGCTAACAGGATATTAAGGCTTGCCAATAAAAATTCACATTCTCACATCTCATTTTTAATTTCTATGAAACTGCAATAAATGTAAGAGAAAAAAAAATGAGAATGGGCTAAAAGACACACCCATGTTGGATGGCTCTCAATAAAAGTTTTGAAAGGCATCTACATCTGAAATATTATATTTTAAAAGAATTTCCTTTAGTAAACAGTGTAGCGTTTACTAGTAAAGAACCACTTTACAGCCATATAAGATCTATTAATTACAAGCCACATGCTACCCTACCTGGTGTGAAAGCTGCTTTTCAGGATCCTCGTACCCTCTGAACAACAGTGAATAGTACATTCATCTGAGTAGTTTTAAAAATATATATATTAAAAAATAAAAAGTGCTTTGTTAGTTTGCTTTCTATTCTACTATAGCTTTATATTGCCATCTCAAATGGTGGAATAGAAAAGCAACAGTGACACAGGTGATCACGAATCATTTATGATATTAGCCTTGTTTCAATCTAGAAACAGATGGTTTGCACTCAGTAAATTTGTCATTTATTAAAGATAATAAAACAGTGGGAAAATAAGCCAGAAAATAGAGAAAGGGGACAAAAGCTGATGAGAATATTTCCCTTAACATTTTTCCTTATCCCCAATGTACAGTAGAGCAGGGGAATGCTGTGCCATTGGCCTTTCATTTCACATTGGTTGGGAGGTTTATGTTTTACACTGAGTCTTGTTCAAGAAAAAATGTTATGTGGAAATCCTTCAAATAAATTCAATATTTCAATAGTTTTACTAAATAAGATCTGCTAGCACATCTGCTTATGGCAAATGAAGCATGCAAAACCAGGGGGGAACAAAACAGAAAACAAAGTTTATTTTCTCAGAAATCATTCTGTTTCAGGATTTTTTTTATGCATTACATTCATATATATCTCAATGTTATATATTTTCACATTTTTTCCCAGAAAAAAAATATTGCAGGCCAAAATTGTTTCAATAAGAATTTTCATCCAACTCTAATGAGCATAAGTTAGACATTAATTTAACGATCATATGAACTGAAGTTGTATCATACTGGAAACTTCCTAACCCAGATCCAGAGGTCTGAGAGTAGTATAAAACTTTAAACTGGCAGATTAGACAGAGAGAAAAGGAACTTTGAATTAGTTGAGACCATGGCCTTTTTTCATTTCCCGTCAGCAGACAATAATCTATTTTTCGGGCAGTAGTGGTACACTAGTAATTCTTTTCTCCTTCCCAGCCTTTAATATAAAGGGAGTTTATGGCTCTTTACTGCTATGTAGCATTTGTATCTCTTCAAACTTTATCGCTATTAAGTTTGGCTGGTGTAGACTATATACTACATCTACTCTGATAAATTGAAGGCAAATAAAAAAAACGTTAACACATTTTATGTGTCTGAAACATAGTTCCTATTAATGGATACACAGAGCTCTACAGAAACACCGCTAAGTCCAGGTACACCAGCGAAAAATCTGGTCTTTCCATATTTTGAACATCAAGCTAAGCCTCTTCCTTTTTCTCTCACAAAAAAAAAAAAAAAAAAGGGTTCTGAAAAATAATCTTTGAGCTTTTGTATACTTCGTTTCTTGCATATAAGTTTAATTCAACTTTTTTGCTACAGAAACAAAACAATTTATTTCTAACTTTTGGTGTTATAATCCTATGGAAATCAGTCTCTCTCCTCTCTATCCTCCACTGCCTAATTTTTCTAAGTTAGGTAATGAGTGTAAATTTTTGTCTAATTTTCCACAGTTAGGTAATGAGTGATAGCTTTTCACAAGTAAAATTTGGTCTGATTCAGTCTTTAATTATATGGGATTCCTCTACGTTTCAAACACATTTTGGATCAAGCTAAATATAAAAGCAACCAGTGGTCAGACTGCAGCTGCTAGGTAATAGGAGGCCACAGTGCACAATCAGCACTCCAGCACATCTGCCTGAAGTTCTACCAGACACACACTTCTGGAGACAAAGAATAGTTTAGGCTGCTGCTGTCTGATGATGTTGAAACAGGATGGACATACAGATCACTGTTAGATCCAAAATGGTAGAAAAAGACACATCCCAAACTCTCACATATCACCAATCTGAGTACCCAGAATGTGTACAGCTGGTGTCCTCCTTGCCCTCTTTGTCACTGCAACAGATCCTAGACACTGCATGTGGACACAAGTATCATGGTGCCTGCGGGCAGACAGATTGAACACCCCTGCCCTTGTGCCTGACTGCAGGACAGACTTCCTGGACACTACACACAGCTCTGGTGTTTGAGAATATGGAACAGTGAGTGAAGGAAAACTTGTTTCAAGGTTTCATTTTAGATAAAATCACTGTCACTCCCAGTGTTTCTTATCTCTATCTGACAGAGAACTGTGTCAAAAGACACATCAATATGTAGAATTATTAACTGAGTTCATGAGATTTAAATTTCTGGGAAGTTTGCTTGCTTTTTAAGATTCTACTTTACATGTTATACTTTAACTAGCTTCTGTAAGTCTAATGTCAAAATCATCTGATAACAAGCAAACCTGGTTAAGATCGAGCACAGAGTTTTATGATGGTGACAGTCTCTGTGATGGTGAACCCATTATCTTGCTCCTGCGCTGTTTGGAGAATGAAATTGGTGATGCATTTATGAAGCAAGAAAAAAAAGGCCAAAGACATATGTGAATACCTACATCTGACCAAAACAGTCCTAAAGTGAGAGCCAGACATTTTCATGTACTGAATATCTAGCTAATTCTTTATAGATCAAACATCTTTTCTTGGCTACCCTTGGAATTTCTATTTCACATCTTCAGGGAAGGAAGGTACCATGGTAATTTGCTGTAGTTGTGTACACTTATCCACCAGCAAACTACTTTGATCCCTGGTGTAAGCATATCCATTCTAATGGAATTACACAAAGTATGATTTTGTCCCATATTATTCATTCACACAGTAAATGCTAGGATTGTTTACTCACATCAACCCAACTGTTCACTCACAATCCATTCGCAGCACAGAGATTGCTAAGCAGCCAGGGCAAGAAGGGTGACTGGAGGGCAAGAAGCTCTGATATGCCAAAGGTTATATGCAGTCTCTTATGACTGCTAAACATTAGCTGGAAAAATCCTAGAGTGCAATAATCAGCTTACTGACAGTACTACAAGAATGAATATTAGCACAGAGGATAATGTCTCTTTTTTTTTTAATTTCTCTTTCTTTCTATTCTTAATGTAATAAAATAAAACTTTCCCCATATATTTTTGTTGAAATATAATTTGCTAAAAGTGCAGTTGTGGTCATATCATAAAATAGTCTCATTTTCTGTCTTCTTTCAAAGCTCTCAGTTCACAGTTTTCTTATGTTGATTGACTCTAAGAATCCTCATGCAAAATCCATTCAACTTTTCTGTGAAACTTTTCTGCCCCAAACGTTCAATAAATGGTCTGTAACACAACATTTTTTTCAGTAACATCTGAAACAATATCATTCAAACTTTTCATGCCAACTGCTGAAGCTATTTACATCATGTCTGTAATTTAAACGCTTTCGCTAAATCTTATTCTTGTTGCCTGCAATTCACAAACCAAAGATGTTTTCTGCAAGGCTGTTAAGTAGTGATGAGTGAATCTTATGAGATATAGGCTAATTACATTGTTCCATTTGTTTTTACTATAACCAATTTATTGCTTGTATTTATTATTAAAGGTATTTTGAAATACTGCATATCTGTACAACCCTACTTTAAACGGACTTTAATGATGATAAAGCACATTTCATGTGGGTAGCAAAGCACAGTATTATAATTTACTGTTTATAGAATGCACCGCTAATTTATGTTGGTGGAAGGGAAAAATAGATACAGAAATAGAAATCTTTTAACTTTGGTAAAACTATTGGTCACAAGAAACTAAGCTTTCAGTCCTGGCTCCTAATTTAAGATTCAGCATTTAGTTTTCATATCTAAACAATGGTTGTTTTTCTGGTGAGATTACCTACACATCAATATTAGTGGTAATGTTTTAATTGATACAGTCATCGCTCAAAAGAATCTGAAATCAAAATCCTTCAAATGTTAACTTCTGCCTCCATGAGCTTAAACTTGGCTGGAGATTCCAGATTGTCATCAAATTTCTAAACCTTCTCATAGGATTATAACCTATGTTATTATTATTACTGCTATATGTTATGTTGTTATTATACAGTAATGATACACCATTTTAGCCATGCTGGCTTCAACCTTACTGCTCATTGGTCTTGTATTCTCTGGATCATCAACCAGCATAATCATTCTGATGCTGTTAAATATAAACATCATCTAAAAGCCTGTTATTTTTATTTTTCCCTAAATAGAATTAATTGCTTAATGATTTTTTTATTATTTTATTTTGCATTTATGAATTTTCACTGATTAATTCTAGTAAACCAGTAAATATGATGTCTGTGAACTACTGGTGTTTGTTACATATCTGTGTTCACAGAAGAGAGCATAAAAAGGAGATACAATGTAAAGTGTATGAGTAAAGGAAATGAGCTGATAACCAGGAATTGTGTTTACTTCAGGATACTACTTTTAGCAGCTAACCAGAGGTTCATCTCCTTGGTAACTTTGATCACATAATCACATGCCTGGGAAAGCCTCTAACATAGGTTGTTGTAAGTTTAAAAAACAAAAACAACAACAAATAAAGTTTTTTTGTTTGTTTGTTTGTTTTTTCCTGCAGATTTGGTCAGATCAGATAGGGAAAATGCAAATTCTGGGAGCAAACAGAAGTTCATGAGAACTTTAAGGAAATTCTCAGAAATGCCAGAAGTCTCCAGGAATGGTAAGGAAATTTAAGCTTTGAGAAATCATGTTTTTGTTTCTCTCAAAAAAGTGTATTTGCTTGCAAGGTTAATTATGTTACCCTTGTCAGCTGCCACCAGTGCCCAGGGAAAGAATTTTAAACTAGACAGGAATTTTATGGAAACTGGTTTTAAGTAGTTGGATTATTGTGGAAAGTGCAACAGAATGACTATTTGATGGGCCATTTTTTAAATGAGTCACAGAGTATTTGTCTAAGTAATGATTTTTAGAAGCCATGGAAAAAGGTGTTGAAGCTTACTGAAGACCAAGGAGACTTAAATGCCTATAATCCAGCAACATAGTGGTCCCTGAAAGCCTCTGCTGGTAAATGGTCAATAAGTGGTGTGTCCTATGTCTTTGCTGTGTTTGTTCCCAGCTACCACAAAGATTTGTGTAATTCATTTATGCATAGTTTTCCAACTTTATTCATGTTTTGAAACTCAGAGGAGCAAAGGGGAGTACATTTCCCTAATTCTGACAGGAGATAGATTGCTCCTTCTTTGGGATTATGTCTTGATGGTCATGCTCTGAACATTCAGAAATATTTAGCTGTGTTTTGAGGCTTTTGGGGAAGGTTCTTTTTTTATTTGTTTCTTTTATTTTTTTTTTTTTTGCAGATTTGGAAACAAAGCTCAAAAATTGATACCAGTGGTAGTTTCTGGTTGCATTTTGATCTAGTTCAGACATAACCTCACTTCATTTTGGAAAGGGAGTTTGTTGATTCAGAAGGCTAGGATTTCTATAGCTGTCACATCAGCTCTATTTTGAGGATGAGGCAGGAGAACCCACTCATTGAACAATAATCTAATTATATATTTGGATTTACTTTTAAAATGCAAGGACAAAAATGCATTGTTAATAATAAATTCACATATAAAATAAAATTCATAAAAATAAATTCACAAATCCTTTTAAAATCTTTGAAAAGCTTCAATGTGTATTTCAACTTATTCTTCAGACTCACAGTTGAGTCTGAAGCTCTCCACCTTCTTCCAGTTTTGCATCTTTCTTCCTTCTGCTCAGATGCTTCCTAAAATACAGAACTGCTGGCAGGAATCTCACAGCAAAATGTCCAGTGTGTCTTTAAATATAATGGAGATGTTCTTTGCTGCAGCCCTGCCAAGTGGCTGATTGCTGGCAGCTGAAACAAGGGACAGATGGCCATGCAGCTCTATCTGCACCCTATTGAGATGAACAAGTGACAATCTGCAAAATGCTCAAAACTAATTTAAACTGTTTTAACCTCAGGAAACCCAAGAGTCTCTTAGGTTTCTTTGGTGAAGTGTAGGCAGATTTTATGCTTTTTCATGCTCTCTGTCATAAAGATCTCAATGCTCTCAACACAAGTACATCTCATCAATTATGCCCCAAGCACAGAGATATCAGAACTGCCAGTGGAAAAAAAGCTGCAAGGGCATTCTGCTTATTGACATGCAAGTGATATTGAGCATTGTGCATTTTTCAAGAATTCATTCATCTGAAGGGTCTTCAGCAAGCACAGCTTTTTCAGATAGCATGATACTTTCTTAGGCAATATATGAAATTAAACCCCCCAAAAGTACTGGACTTTCATCTGAGGCACATTAGCAAAAGTGATGGAAGAGTTAGACTAAGGGATGACTGAAAGAAAACAGTAATATTAGCTAGGCTGGACACAGAATTTGAACTTGGACTGATTTAATGAAGAGATTCTAACAATTACGTTACTATATCTTATTCTGATACAGGTGGTTCTGAAAAATGTCTGGCAGTATATCAGATTTTTCAGTTAGTATTCTTTCCTTAGTTCTGTTGCATTATAATTTTTTCCATTGTTCTTGTCTTCAAAATTAGACAAAAGCTATGTGAGGCAAATTCGTCTCATGTTTTCAGTAAATTCTTTCCTACATGCATCCTTTCAGGCTATAGTTTCACAGTTATTAATGCTAGTTTTCTTCACGCTGTAACACCCATTGGGATCCAGATTGGGTAGAAAGATGTGATGCATAACAGGGATTTTCTGCTGACATTGCACTTTCAGACTAACTGTTAGTTTTAATAAATCTGAATTAGCGAAAATTCAGTGAAAACACACTGCTTCTGCACTGCTGTCTGTAACATTCATATTCTGGATTTGGCACCCCTAAACTTGGATTCAAATTTGTGAACCTTATTCTCAAACTCCCTTTGCCTTTTTATTAGGGAGAGCAGGGATTGCCTTAACTGGGCAGAGAAGAACAAACCAGAGAGTTCATTTGTCCAGCCTTACCTAAAACTCATTTAGGACATTTCTAGTGAAAATGAAATTCAAACTTTTTCACCAGCAGTGGTGAGTAGAGGAAAACAAAAGGTTTCCTGAAGGGTAACAAATTACCTCTCCCCTCCCCCATATATTAGGGCTATATATGATAGCTCAAATCTTATAGCACCTTAAGAAGGATCTTGCTGAAGCCTCTTCAGAATCAAATGAAGTAACAAATCCATTAAATCTGGGGACAGATATATGCTTACTGTGATTTGTAGCCCTGCGTGCACTCTGATGAGGGTGTCTGGTATTGTATTCTTGTGAAAACGAAAGAGTGGATAAAAAACAGGCAAAGGAGAAGGACCGTAAAGAAACTTCTGATTTCTCTTGGAAGGGAAATGAAACATGCTCGAGACGTAAAAACACAATAAAAAGTTTGCAAAATAAGTTTTAGGTCACGGATGACCTCTATGTCAGAAATGAAATATTGGTTCTACTTGGACCCACAAGAGATTTGATGCAGACTACATGCATATCTACATATTTGGAGCCTTTAAATTCTTATGAAATAAATATGTCACAGGAAAAAAATACCATTAGCGATCCCACTGGCCTGTTTTAAAGAGCATATAAAATGAATTTAATATGTTGGTTTATCAATAAGTTACTAGTACAGAAAAATCTACTTAATATTCTGGTTAACTTTTTTTTTTTTTAAATCAAACTATGTGAGTTTTTTTCTCACATGTGATTTCTGTTCTGTCCTAATGAGTTTTTCAATATGATTATTACAGACAACTGTATACATATTTATCTAATGTGTAAATTGACTGGGTGTATAGTCAGGCATAACTCTTCAGGACAACATAAGTAGGAATGGGAAAACATAATCTTTCAGTACTGAAATCTCCTTTTGGAAGTTGCCAGTATAGTGAGTATCCTACAGTTTAAGATTAGGGACAAGACTTCTAATGCTGCTTGTTTTAGGTATACAGATAGGTACAGGTAGGAAAAATATTTTTAATCAAATAATTTTGATAGAAGAAGAAATATCAAAACATTTCATGTCTTCAGTTTTTCTTCCAAGCATTAACATGATGAAGCAGAATGAAACTGTGAAAGTCTTCAGTCTTTCAAGTGTATCAAGTTATTGTTAGATTTTGACTGGGTTTCAAATTACTTAAATATTGTTTTAAAACCTTCAATTTTGATTGACATGCTTTCTAATTAGACAGTGTTAGAATTTTAAGTGAAACCTCTGTGAGAGGTTTTGTTTTTTTTATTCTTAGTACAAACGTGTTTTAGTTTTTAAATAAAAAAAAATGATGGTTTGAATAGGAATTTCCCCAAATTATTGATTTGATGTAATCCCACCACCAAAAACCTCACTATAATTGTCAGTAAAACTGAAATATTAGTTATTTACATAGCTTTAGGATGCACTGGAACTTTATGCGTCCTCTGGCAAATGCTACGATGAGTTAATTGATGATTTGCAAGGAAATTATTCATGTTAAGCTCTCATTTAATTTATAACAATAACGTAAGAGATTACATTAGTATTGCTTCTAAACAATGGATAAATGCTACGCCTAGCATTGTGTGCAAGCCCATTCAGCGTAATTAACAGGTGTGAATTGTTGTTTGCTGGGATGAGCCTCCCACTGTGCAGCTCTTTGTTGGCTGCAGGCTGCTTTCCTGCTGTATTACTGCTTCTAAATGAGCCAATCTCACTTTAATGTAGGATTTTACATATGTTAATTCTTTGTACACTTGTTTATTTTAAAGTAGTTGAGGCAATAACAGTGAATCTCTTCAAAAAGCCTGTATTTCTGCAAGCTTCTGATTACCTTGCACCACTCCAGCCTTTTTTGTGTTTCTCTTTTCAGCAGTGTCTGTTTCAATTAAAAGGAACTACGGTGGCAACTTGTAAGAGCATCAATCTGACTCCTTAGCTGTAAAATAAAAGTCTGTTCTGCAGCTTAGAGAATCATAAATCTGCTCCACTAGGTTCTTTACCCCAAATTATATAAGAAAAGTATAGAGAGTACAGAGAAGTTTATGGACTTCTGTATCTATAGACTTGGCAAGGTTTGAAATGAAATTTTTAATTTTAGTTTTGAAATTCTCATAAATCTTTGCAAATCCCAATTTGGTTCATCTGTAAAGACACAAATGATGTCCTAAACTGGAAAAAAGTTTTGGGATTCAGACAGTCAAAAACAAAATGAAACAAAAACACTTGTTGCAGTTTAGGCATGAAGTACTATTTCCCTGTCAATAGACTGTATCTGAATTCAAGGATATCATTACATAAATCTCTTGTATACTCTTAAAACTTTTCCATATCTTTTTTTTTTTCTATTGTTTGTGTTTTAAATTTAGTTGAGGAATGGCAGGACTAGGAATACAAATCAGATTAACTATTGTCTTTTTCCCCATGTCTCTTTCACATAGTTGCCAAATTACAGAATTGTTAAAAATGTTTTTGCATTTTATGACGTCATAAGAAATATTAAAATGTCATCATAGTTGATTCTGTTTTTGTTTGTTTGTTTGTTTGTTTTTTCAGCTAATACAGGCAAGAGGGAAATTAACCCCAGTTATTATAAAAAATTCCTTACCATATTTTCTATTTCTTTTGCCTTCAGTGTTAACACAGGTTTGAGCAAGTCCAGAGAGGTCTACATATAGGACCAGAAAGACAGTTTGATAGACTTAGGTCTTGATGGGTTAGCGTCAAGAATTTCAACTACAGAGTTTAGAAGCTGGCCTTACTAGGAGATGTTGTGTGTAGCCTTCATATTTCTTTTAATGAGGCACTGAGACAAGCACTTATTCTTACACTTTCTAACTCTGCCTCATTGTGCTTACACTTTTTTCTGCCACCTTAGAACATCTTTGAAGTTTATAAGTATCGATAAGCACTATTTTTTTTTTGTTGTTTTGTTTTTCCCTCCAAGGTACTCTAAAGCCTGCAATTTAATTTGGCTGAAAACCTGATGGTTTTGCTGATGCGTGGGCAGATCCCAGGAAATCTGCTTTCCACTCATACCTCTGGCATTCATTAAGTATTATTTCCCTAATTTGAAAAAATATATGGACTTTCTGTACTCTAGTATAGTTAAAAGGGTTATTTATTTCATTTTTCTTTCACCACGTAAGAACCTATATCACAGATGAAGAGTTTAGTCATTCCCCGAAACATGCCAAATATTGAAGTTACTGAAGTAAATTAAATGTGTTGACCTTTCTTTTTACTTTTTTTTTTTACTTTTTTTTTTTTTTACTTTTTTTTTTCTTTTTTAATGGAGAAAGAGAAGTCCTGAGTTGCTACTACTCTCAGGTTTTCCTTTCTGGAGAGAAAAATATATTTCATATTTAATGCAGTACCAGTGGTCACCATATAGTCTAGACATAAATTTGCTAGTAGACTGTAACCTGGCCCAAGCACTCAAAGCTCCTTGGTTAAAATATTGATCTAATTGAGGTTAAAATTGCTGAAACACTCTTAGAAGAGAAAATTCTGCCTGCCTAGAAAGGTGTTCTTGGTTTGTTTAGACTGGAATATGATTGTGTTGTTGGGCTGCTTAAATATTGGATAATACAGAATCCATTAAAAAATAATTATCAATAATGGTTGATAGTTGTAATTGATTTAGTCTAGCTTTATCCACATATTGTGTGGGATCAGCACCAAGAAATATTTTATGAAATTATTGCATCAGCTGAAATAATGTCAGAACAGGTAATCTGTGGTTAAAACCATAATGAATATTCCAAAATATTTATATAATCAATAATTTACTCATTAGTATTTTTTTTCCAATCTCATGATCTCTCTTGGGTAATTAACATCATTAAGAAAAAGTTTGCTATGAGAAATACCAAATAAATAGATTTTTTTTTCAATGCAGTAGAGTGCTTTTGTATTTATTTGCATACTGATAGTAGAGCTGATGATAAACATTTTGCTGGTTTTACTGTTTCTGAAAGGGAAAAATATGAGTATGTGTGTTAGGAGAGGGATTCTCTGTTATGTATGCAAAAGAAATCATCATTTACAATAAAAACGCTGCCACTAAGCAAAAATGTCCTGCATTTCAGTGTCATCATAGCTGTTTTAACATATACTACTTAATTTGAACTCTCATTCTCTGTTTTTATTCTCATTTCCACATCTTGTTTAAATCCCACTGCACTCTGGAAGATGGGATAAAAGTTGCTGCCAATATGGTCATAAAAAGTGAAAAGGGAGAGAGTGATTTTTATCTTTTATAAAGAGTCTTTTCTCAATATTTGATAATGTCCTTTATATCCATCATAATATGGAGATACTAAGACTGGACATGTCTATTGGCAAGTTAATAGCTGAATCTAGAACGTGATATTCAGGGATAGTGGAAATATTCTGGCTAGAATGCATTTCTGTAAAGATTGAAAATCCTTTGGAGAATCTCAGTAAGTTACCAGCTTGTTGTCATATTTGTAAATAAACAGAATTATTTTTATAATAATTCAGCAGTGTGTGACATTTATTTTAGCTGGAGATCTCAAATGAGCTCAAAAAACAGCTTTAGGGCTGAGCAACGACTATATAAATATAAACACTGAGACAAACAGGCAGACTTCCTCTGTATATCATAAGAGCACATATTGTATCACTGCCAAACTAGTAAGCTCTATATACAATAGAATGTCTAAAAAAAAAAAAAAAAAGTAACGGAAAGAAAGAAAAAGGAAAAAAAAAAGAGCTGACCTTATGAGCCTCTGGCATTCTCTTTCCTTTGATGCAGAGCTATTTCCAATCTAGTCTGCAAAAAGAAAAAAAAAAAAGGTTTTTATGAATAATAGCATGGTACACCCATTCTTTAAAGTTGCCGTGTTGTTCTAGGTTAATCAAGTGTTTCATTCCAGCTCAGTTTGATTTATTGGGACAAGCAGAATTACTGACTCTAGGAAAAAAAAAATATTTTCCAGTACTTTGAATGTAAATCAATTTCATTTTAGGATGTGTTTTGACTGACATTTTGGGTTGGAGGAATGGTTTGTTTGTTTTCTGTGTCATGGCAGGGACGTGTTCTCCACCAACTGTATGTTTCTGACCTTAAGTTCTGTAAGCATTATTATGGCATGTGGTGGAAAAAAACAGTGATCTCAGTATTGTTGCTGAATAAGTACATTTTCAGACCCTGGCAGAGCCAAACTGAGCTCAAGCAAATTCTGACTGAGGTATGACCTATTTTTACTGTTGAATTTATGATTACTCTTTATTAAAAAAATAATAATAATAATAAAAAATTGAAGTTTCCAGAAGTGTAGTTAGAGGATTTTGCATGTTTGACATAAAATAAATGGTGATAAGAAAACTGGGAGAACTTAGTTTAGTGATATACTTTTCCTAGACCTCCACAGTAGTCTAAAAGCCTCGTCTTTCATGGATCAGTTGAGAGTACAACTCACATATAGTGGAAGCTCTTGGCAAGTA
This sequence comes from Anser cygnoides, assembly GCF_040182565.1. Classification (NCBI taxonomy): domain Eukaryota; kingdom Metazoa; phylum Chordata; class Aves; order Anseriformes; family Anatidae; genus Anser; species Anser cygnoides. Next base: position 15,727,527 of record NC_089877.1, on the reverse strand, counting down.
CTTACAACTCCTAGTCTGGAACACCCCAAATCTGTCTCTTTTCTAGCTGTAGAATTGCTCCAGGGGTATTAGCTTCCAAGGCTTACTACTGCACATACACAAAGGCATACTTTATAAAAAGTATGTCACAAAATACTAGTCTTATAGGAGAACCTTGAGGGCAGCACAGCTTGAAAATAAAATAAAAATGGAAAGCCAACTCTAGAGTTGGAAAATCCAAATCAGCAGTAACTGACCTTTAAATCTGTAGAGCTCAAAATCATAGAATCATAGAATCATAGAATCATTAAGGTGGGAACAGACCTCCAATATCATCTGGTCTAACCATCAGTCCCTAGAAGAAACAAGACACTCAAGGCTGACTGTGACAGTGGAGCCCAAAGCAGACTGTGAGGTGGTTTGGACCGTAGGGTCGCACCAAGCCTAGCACAAAGTCTCTGCTCTCAACAAGGCCTGAAACTTCCCATGCCTCTGTTTCCTCCCTAGAGCCTATGTAATTGTTTCACTGCTCTTCCTCAATATTCTTTTATTCTCCTAGAATACTTACTGGTACATGTATAATGAAAAACTCTACTATCCAGATGTAGATGATAGGAGTTTTGTATGACAGGATGGGCCACTAAACAACTTCTTAGGCAGGCTTATTGCTCGATTTAGGATTTGTTTGTCTTCTTGCATGGGGGCAATTGGTTTTAGAAAGGCTGAAGAACTATGCTGTAGTCATATCTAGATATGTTCTCTAGCAAACATATTATCATGTATGAAACATGATGTTTATTCCAGACCTAGAGACACAGACTTCAGTATCCTGCAGCCAATCTGCCCTCTTCAAACAACACAGATCCTAAGGACAGCCCTAAGAGAAATCATGCAGTTGTGATACCAAATACAAAGATTTAACTCATGACCAAATTTCTGTCAGTGCCATACACTCGAATGGAACCAGTAACCTAGTAATGAGGAACAACTTTCCTTTCATCTTCAACATTTGGCTCAGGAAACTGCTTTTCCATAGGATCCTATGAGCTGAGTTCATTATGCTGAAGCAGTATCTGTACAAAATACAGATTACAGAGCAACCTTCCTTGCAGCGCAGACCATAGTTCCTATATATTTAATGGAAAAAAAAATATTAATGGGAAATTGGTTCTGGCAATGTATGAGTTAAATTGGTACCATTATATTTTTGTGACCATGAACGCAGGACTGCTAGTGCAAGGCAATGAAACTGCAGTTTTACATTTATTATATGCAGGTGGCAGCTAGCTTTAGTGCAAAAATATCATCAACATTAAACCTTCAGAATTTGCCATAGTGACTGGCAGACCAAGTCCTCACTACTACCAGAAAATACAGTTTGGGGGAATAAACTGAGCTGCTGCTGCACCTCAAAAATGTTGGGTTTTGATTCTCTCCTGAACTGCACAATCTGTTTAAACTGTAGTGTAGCCAAAGCAGAGGCCTGTGACATCTACAGATTTTAAGTTCACTAAGCAGGGTATAATTAATATTGATGTGCCTTGAACCCAAATATGAGCATACTAAAGTAGTGTTACTAACAGCAGTATATAGGTACTTCATAAGACTATGACAACATGGCCATGATGGATAGATATTTTAAGTATGAGCAATGTGACTGCCATCAAGGTGTGAACCATAAAGGACCACAACCATGATCACCAGCTATCAGTTTGTATAGTATTGTATGCCCACAACCAATACAGCATACAAATGTTTTGTAATGAATGCATTTAGTAAATTGTTTTAAAATTTAATACGTATGCGATTTATCAGTCTTCTAAACACTTCCAACACAGTGATAGCTAATTCCCTGATACATACATTACTTAATTTATATTCTTGCACACTTGCAATAAGAATGCCAAGTGACATTTTTTCCCTGGTTCCTATTAATCAAATTAGCTATTTTGATTGGTTATCCTTATTCTTGCACTGTGCCATTAATGCAAGCACAATCAAGAGCTGTGCTTTTTTGTCCAGCCTTCACATTTCATTTATTTAGCCACATTCCTCTTCAGGAATGGCAAATGGGTATTTCTTTACCTTGCAGTAACACAGGTAACTAAAATAATAGGTTCTACTAAAGGCGAAGTACAAGAATTAGTTTCTTTTCTATCCTGTGTCTTTTTCTATCTTGATTATGATAATAGGAAAGAGAAAAAAATTGTTAACTAGTAACTCTTCAGTTAAATCATCTAGGTAAGGATAGTTCATCACAGATCATCTATGTCATAGATCATCTATGTCAGGATAGTTTTGCTGCCAGATTTCTTTAAGAGAGGCTACCTTTGAGAAAATGAAGAACTTCTATTTCTGTTAGTGATGACTGTGCATGGTAAGGAAGATTACTGTTTCTTGCCTCTCTGTTAGCAGCCATGAATGATCACAAAGCTTGAAGGCCAATAAATAGGAAAGTGGCTATTTTGTAAACACTAGGGATGTGGAATACTCACCCTCTACAGCTGCAACTGTTTGAAAAATGTGTTTAATAAAGCCTCACACATTTTTAAACTGATTAGTATTTTAAAACTCAACTCAACGGCAAAGGTCCGAGCTACTGAGCATAGTGGGAGGTTGTACGTTCAGCTTCCTAAGTCATCAATCACTTTAAAAGGCTATATAAAACTAAAATGCACTACGTTTTGTGCCTCTTTTTCTTCCCACAACCTATATGTATGCCTTTATGAATCTCATCACCTGCTACTGAACAGGATGACCAACTTGTCAAACGCATTTTACCACATGCTTCCTTATTACCAGTTTATTGACACTTTAAGCTTTGCCTCTACTGAGTAAATTTGCTATGCAACATGAAGTAATCTGTTTTGGGAATATTACTTTCCAAGTAATGTAGAATAATAAAAATAAAAATAAAAATAAAAATAAATTGGTTGCACCTGATTAGATGAGTGGCATGCAATTTGTGTTTTCTCCTTCAACTTCCCTTACTTATGCCCGATATTTTTATCCTGTTGCTCTCTGTTCACAAACACGGGGTTCCCTCTTCTCCCCATGCTGCTTATCAACTTTCTTGTTTCTTTGGGTAGATGTTCCCCCAACTTGCAGTCCATTATTATTTTTTCCTTATTTAGACAGCTTTGGTCACTTGGATGCCTTCTGTATGCAAATACACCTGTTTTTCTTTGCCATTTTGGTGGTCCTATCGCTCACACAGTTATGTTAAAAGTTTATACATTGTGACTGGCTATGCTATCAGTGTTGTAAAATAGCAATATACATTTATTAGCAATATATATTTGGGTTCAAAGCATGCTAATAAATCAATTTACATGCTACCTAATGCACTTATGATTTATAGGTATTACAAGTCTTGGCCTTGGGCACATTCCTGATCCATTTTCACTTTGAAAGATATTTAGACGCCTAATATCCAATGAAAAACATATTTTTAAAACGCGCCTTGTTTAGATTTTCCAATATGGCTTTGTATTTTAAGGACTAAATGATAATACATATTTAGCTATCTATCCTAGGATTCCTCTTGCCTAACTTTAGCTTAGATCAGATGTCTTATTTTTAGATGACTACTCCCTTATGCTTCATCCATAGTCAACAGAAAGAAAGGCACAACAAGTAGTGATTCATCTCTTCCTATAATAGATGTCTTGAGTAGGTGGGCTTCATCACAAGTAACTACCTCTTCTACTGACAAAGAAATATCTAAATTTGATTTAAAAAAAAAAAAAAAAAAAGGACAGAACTATCCATAAAAGTGGATTTACAAGGTTTTCTTCCCTTTTCAGAGCAAACTGAAGTATATGTGAAATTAAACTATGCATTGTATCATTTAGCATTTTGAATGGAATAAATCACACACTCTATTATTGCAAGAAGCAGATGAACAATACTGTTTTTTTTGTTTTTGTTTTTGTTTTTTAGGTTCTATAAAATGCATCCATATTAACCCTTATGCTAGCTATAGACAGCTAACTTGGTAAAATGGCAATTGCTATCAAACTGATTCAAACCTCACAACAATGCAGAGTTTTAAAATGTCTCATTCATTTTTTTCTTTGCCAGTACCATTGTTAATACTAGTACTGATCTCTTTGATACACCAAAACATTTAGAAAAGGTTGCACAGGGGATCTTTCTCACTAAATGAGTTACATGAAATGTTGCTAAATGTGCATAGTGAGTTACACTTAGAGAGGCTTTCAAACCATTCTCTAGACTGAAGGAGATTAGATAAGCAAATTATTTAATGCTGAGGATGCAAGAGTTATTTGAAATAAAAACTAAAGAAAGTGATAAAAATGTAGACTATTTCAACTAAGAAGCTTTTATTTTTTTCTCTCTGTACAGGGAAAAAAAGGGGGGGGGGGGGAGGGGAGAAGGAGTGAGGGGAAGAATATATTGGTTGGTATCCAATGCAGTCTAAAACAGATGATTCAGGATATAACAGGGTAAAGTATTTATGCTATTACTGTTTTTTTAAAACTTGAATAAGAAAAACCTTGAGGTCCTATTACCCTATAATGTAGTTCTGTAGCTCAGCTATTGCATTGCAAAACCTAAAGAATTCTAGACTATAGAGCATTTCATATTGCATTCAGTTATCAGCATACCTTGTCAGGAAGAAAAGCAAGTGTCTAATTTTCCTCTTCTAGGGGGATGGTAATACTTCAGTTACTTAGTAGTTTCTCTTTTCATTCTCTTTCTGGCTACGGGCCTTTCAGATTATAACTTGAATGACTTCTCAGATGAGAGCAAGTGGGGGATTTTTAGGTGCTGCTCCAGCAAGGCATTACAAGCTGCCATTTCCTATTACACAGCTTGTGGTTTCAAACAGGACAGAATTCTTCATTTCTTCCCAACAGCTTGACGTTTTTGAGTTTTTGTTCTGTTTCACTTTTACCAGACTGATGGCAAATTCTCAGTACATGAGAGTCTCCACTGAATCTGGTTCATGAATTGTACAGAACCTAGTAGGTACTTGATGAGTAAGTGGTGTGATTTTTCCCTACCTTCCCGGGTGATAAGAGCCTTTTTAAAATAGCAAGGTGTTAATTCTAGACTTTGGTTGAAATTTTAACCTCTTAGCTCACATTGTAGTGAGATTTGTAGTATAAGCACTAGGGACAGTATGAACAGAGAACAAACTGGAATAGCTGTGCACAAACACACAAGGAAGAAAGGCAGAAGGCTTGGATGGCACCCAGGCCAGCTGGCCGTTAGGAGCACAGCACATCCACAGGCAGCTTCTCATGACACCCAGATCTAGAAAAGGAAGGAAGCCAAAAAACAAAGGGCAGCCTCTACTTTGTTCTTATACACATATTTTGTTCTGTCCTCCTAACTCTTCATTCTGAAAGTTTCATGAAGATTTTGGTTTTCTTTTCAGTCCACATTCTTACTTTTGTCTCTGTATGAACTGTTTAAATTCAGATAAGGATCACACCAATTCCAGATTAACAAGATTAAAATAATATTTAAATATTAATTAAAACTTAACAAATTTTGATCTGTTATTAAGTACGATGCCTGTGACTTTTCAGGAATTATAAATGACCCATGCATTGCTTTAGGTCTGTAAAATTACCAAGAATCCCTCAAATTATGTGGTTAAAATGTGTGACAGAGTTGAACGTCCTGAAGGATGTTTTAAAACAATATAATTGAATTAGAAATGTCCACATTTTCTTTTTTGTCATTGCAATGCATACTGCCAAATACGTCTTTTTCACCCCTTTGAAAAGAACCAGCAACACAAATGCTATGGACACGGAACTGACGTATTAATTCAGCCTTGTCTTTTCATTCAGGACATAAGTTTATGGTAGAATGAATATGGCAGGTTGGAGTGTATAAATCCTGCTTTTAAATTCAGTGTCTGAAGTACCAGATGCCAAATTACTAATGGCCTACTTGTCAGTCACAGGAGCATTCAATCTCTTTAGAAAATGAGAGTAGTGTGCAGAGTTGAGAAATAATGTTATTACATAGCAGAAGTGGACATTGTATGAAAAGACAAGTAGTTTATTTCATGTTGGGTTGTGAACCTACTATTGTAGGACCTGATGATTTCAATCCAGGTTCCTACCTTAATCATGCTGCAAATGAATTTGGGCCAGTCTCTGTGAAAAACGCCTAGAAGACACTGGAAAAGCAGGACCATGTAAGTGTGGACCTTGGGGGGTTAAACTGGAGAGATCAGATATCTCTTCCTGGAACCTGCTTATCTGTTAGATACTGAGAAAAACTAATGGACATTGTGATAGAATTTAACTTCTTCCTCAAAGTTCAAGGAGTTTAGTACAGAGTTTTTTGGGCTCCTATTTGAGTAGAAGGATATTTCATCAAAAAGATGGAATGGATGGGTGTGAGAAGAGGCTGACACAGTCAATGGAGTAAAGTAGGGAGGTGAACTAATTTAGGTATGAAAGAAATAATTAGGTACAGGTCAAGCTGATTCTTATACTCAGATCTCATGAAGAAGTATGAGAAGTAAAAATGATGAAAAATTGTTTATAGGCAACCAGACTGTAATCCATTTGGTGGCTCCTCCATTGTCTTCTCCACAGATGTTTCAAATGTGGAGTTTTATTTTCTATTTAGTTTCTCATAAATATATCAACTTCATAGCTATTGCTTTAGTGGATGGGAGCTAGCCATCAAGTGTTTGTTGCACTGATCAGATCCCATAATCTTTTTGTATCTTTTAGTGTATTATCAAATGTGTGTATATATATATAGGATTAATTTGAACACACCTCGTGTTCTTAAACAGATTTTAAGTGACAACTAGAACTGTTTGCCTTATGTCACTTTCCAGTGAGAAAACAAGTCACAGTAGTGTTTTTTTGGTGGTGGTGGTGGTGTTTTATTGTATTTTTTTTTTTGGTGGTGGTAGGTTTTTTTTGTGTTCGTTTGCTTGCTTTTGGTTTATTATGCTGGTAATTATGTTTGCTTGCTGCTATTTATTCACCTGAATAAATAAAACAAGACCCTAGTCTTCACCCATGCAATATGTAAAAGGTTCTACTGGTTTACAAACACTTCTTCCAAATTATATAATTTGAATTATACACTAGGTCTACCACCATTGGAGTGCAACAAATTAATGAAACAGTGGGGAAAACAGCTGTGCTCTAACTTCAACTGCAAAGTTAGAGTTACCAAATTGCTTGATTAGCAGCCAGATTGAAATAGTTAATTAGGCTTTCTGCTAATTTAATTGTATGGCATGTTGAATCAAAGTAAAGACTTTCAGCTTATATTTAAATTTTGACATCTGAACAGATCAAAACATAAAATAAAAAGTCCTCCGCTATTTAGTCATTAAGTAAATGTTCTTACTGATTTCATTTTATCATGTGAAAAAAGAAAAAAGAAACAAAATACTTAATGAAACTCTTACATACAGTTACCATGGCAACAAAAGTTGATCAAACCATGGGAGTCTCTTGAAGAATTTTTTAAATATATAATTTTTAATTCTAGCCAAGTCTCTACATATCAATTTTGATATAAAGAGACTATTCTCTCTGCAGTACTATATCAAATGTAATAAATTGAGATTTCCCCTGTTAGTGTATATTGAATAATTCAGCATATTATGCAAATTAAAAAAAAAAAAAAGAAAAGAAAAGAATAGAATTTACCTTATGACAACTTCACATCAACTGTTGTCTGTATTAGAATCTTACAGAATATCCTTAGTTAAAAGTGGCCCACATGGATAATCGAGTCGAACTCCTGGCTCCACACAGGACCACCCAAAAATCAGACCATATGGCTGACAGCATTGTCCAAACATTTACTGAACTCCAGCAGGTTTGCTGCTATGACAGGCTCCCTGGGGAGCCTGTTGCACTGCCCAACCACCTACTCAGTGAAGAACTTTTTCCTAACACCCAGCCTGACCCTCCCCTGTCCCAGCTCCATGCCGTTCCCTCGGGTCCTGTCGCTGTCCCCAGAGAGCAGAGCTCAGCGCCTGCCCCTCCGCTCCCCTCGTGAGGGAGCTGCAGGCCGCCATGAGGCCTCCCCTCAGCCTGCTCTGCTCTGGGCTGAACAAACCAAGGGACCTCAGCCACTCCTCATATGTCTTGTCCTCTGGACCCTTCACCACCTTTGTTGCCCTCCTTTGGTCACACTCAGCGCCTGCCCCTCTGCTCCCCTGGTGAGGAAGCTGTAGGCGTAGTCTAGGTCTTGCCTAGTCAATGGTTCTAAAGTAACTCACCATGCTACTTCACAGGTTTTGGAAATGTAGGCCTAACTTGGGCCCCAAACCACCAACAGATGGTACATTTCTGAATCACTGTTTCTAAAATCCATACCACGGTATAGAACTTAACATACTGGTGTCTGTTTAGGGTACAACAGTCTTAGTGGATTTGTTCTATATGTGCTTTAGTATGAGGATCTTTAGTGAATTTAAATCCAATTTTACTTCTCAGAATAGTTTGAATTTCTGAGCTGCATAATCCACAATAAACTAGGTGGAAGTCCTACTTCAACTTGAGAGGGGAGGGAGGGGCTTCTGTGAAAATTTTGATTGACAATATGAAAGTGGGACAATCTGTCCCACTGGTAAGAACAGCTATTATGGATGCAGATTCAGACTGCATGCTCTAGGTGCAGGTTTTGGATAAGTTAGGCATAGAGCAATCCAACATGGACATCACTGACTGTTAATTAATTAATGTTTTGAGGCCTAATTCAAGAAAAATGTTACTGTAATTTAAAAGTTATATGGTTTTGTTTGTGACACGTTTTCAGTTTTGATCTGAAAACTTGATACTATGTATAATCCTGTTTTTTTTTAATATAATTGACAAATATTTAATAAATGTTTGGTTTTCACAGTTTCAGATCTCTTCTGTTATACAAAACGGGTATCAGCTAAAGGAAAAATATGCTGTTAATCATCTATTGATTACAAGACTTCTACTCCAAGAAGAATAGGAGACGGGTTTTTTTCTTTTCCTTTTTTTTTTTCCAGAAAAAATATAATCAAGTCAGCAAAAAGTAAAATGAAACTTCCTTTTTTTTTTTTTTTTACTAAAATTTTAGCAAGAAATTTACAAAACCTTGTTCTTTGGTATCTCATTAGTAAAAAAAAATCTGCCCTTTCAAGCTGCCCAACTGTAACATCACACAAATATATGCAATCTAGGAAAAGTTGAAATGTTACCTCAGTTTATCTGAGCCATTGCGTTTTGGGAAACTGGGAAGAAGATTTTGATTTAGGTTTATTTCTTAAAACAAATTGTTACAATACAGATGAATTTCAGATATGCACTCTAAGTGTCAATATTAGAAATATTCATGAAATGAAAGGTATCAGTGATGGTGTCTGGGTTACATGACAGCTTGAGCATTTGAGAAAAAGAAGGAAATACTGTTTTGCACCAAAACATGGGTAATGTTGGCCTTTAGATTGCCTATCTGTCAAGTTTAGAAAGTTGACCTGAACTAGATGATCTACCAAAGTTTCTTCCAAACTTACTTTATATGACTGATCTATTTTAAATTTTCTCTCTGATCTGTTTACCTAACAACTGTCTGTAATGGTTTTATATATCTTCTTTTATATTCCCTCAGAATCTACAAGGGGGGAAAATTAATCTATTCAATTAAAAGTAAAATTAACACCTCAGCTTAAAATGGCTTTGAACTGAAGTTAAGCAGCAGGACTTTGCCCTTCTTCAGCTGAGAACAAGACAGAGGTTGAAAAGCTCCTTATGAAATTGTCATCTTGATGATGTCCTTGTTCTGTGTATATTTTAAAAGCCAGAAAGACAAAACCTCTGCCAACATAATTCCATCAGAAAATCACTTAAAAGACTTTTTATCCTCCACCTACGCCTCTAAGAGAATGAATTCTTTCTTTACAGAAGAGGGCTTGTTCTACTCAGTAATATTATCTTTGTCCCCAGGGTAGTCTCTGACTTTCAGAGCCTGACAGCTTCATCAAAGTTTTCAAATTACATTTTTTTCTGTTTCAAAGCAAAAGATTTTTGCTAACCTCTAACTAGATTCAGGTCACCAGCAGTGCTCAGCCACTGAGCCCCAGTGCTGATGAAGTTTTCATGATGACCTCTTCACACCAGTAGTTTGTATTGACCTTATTTTCTAACCATATCCAATAGAATAGATGTAGGTGTTTGAGTCACATATGATCACATAAGCTTGGGTGGGATAAAAATGGCATTCTCTTGGTTAAATACTGGTATTTGAAAGCTGCAAATAATATGCTAATACACAGAAAAATGTTACTGCTGCTTTAAGGTGCATATATATCACTTCTGATGTGTGTGTGTGTGTTATGAGAATCACAACAATATGATGGCCTTCCAGTGAACTTTAGCTGCCTAGTTTCTACTGCATAAGCAAAATATTAAGATATACAGAAAGAAATCTGCTGTTTTTCAGAACCATGGAAACTAAACTCACTTACACCTTCTGCTGTTTCACCTTGTCCAGGTACACTAAGTAGCTGGACATCTGGTACAATTGAAGAATTTTTTTTTTTTTTTCCCACAACTTTTTTATCATGAGGGAACCTACGGAGCTTAGCAGGCTAACATAGACTAACTAAATTAAGAGCTTAAAATTACAACCTTCTATTTTCCACCAGAATGACTTTTTTAATTAATAAAGCTAATAGCTAATTTATTTTCATATTTCCTTAGAGCCAGATCCTACTGAATATAAAGACATTCAGTCTGATAACAGTGTGTCAGAATGGCTTTACATTGGTAGCTGTGGACTGTGAGTGCTAGCTTGTGTAAAATTAGCGTGACTTTCTCTCGTGCCTGTTTGAGCATTATAAGGAAATGGAAAAGTTGGAATGAAATTGGCTTAGGACTCAACAGGATGTATCAATTATATTTTCCAACAGTGTCTGTTTATAAGCAGAATAAAGTTGACCGGTTTATTTGAGTTGTGTGTTGTTAAGCTGGCCAAAAGTCAGAAAGAGTAGAACAATAGCTGAGAACTGTCCTCCTCTTTTGCAGAGGTAATAACCTCTATTTCTCCATAATTGTTAATTGATAATAGGCATCATAATACAAAATGTCAACAAAAAATAAAACAAATACTATCTTACTCTGTTTCCTCACTCCTCATCCTTTCCACAAGATCTTAAGCACCAATCCATTGTCCAAATCACCAGGTGCCTTTTTCTTTTGTAGTGCTAATTCAATATCATGAAATGGATTCAGTGATCTGTAGCAGTATTTACACCACTGCAAACACAAATTACCACATTAGTAACAGTGAAATCAAGACAACTCAAATTTTACAAATATTTTGCACCTAGTCCTTTATGGTAAAGAAAAATGGTTAATTTTAGTTATAATCACTAATTTAAATTGCCCCTGGGGAATTTTGCATACTTTGGAAAGCTTGTGGAAGTTCATGTGCTTTGACAAGCTGACTTGTCAACTTTAGACAACACTTTAGTTTAGACAAACTTTAGACTACAGTTTATACCTGACCAAGTTATCATTAGACTAGAATATTAGAGCAGATGCAGAAGTGAGAGGACAGTGCTGCAGCCTGTTGGTTCCCACTTCTGTAAGTCCAGTAGAAAGTGGATAGCACAGGCATTTTAGGAAGTTAGGAGGAAGAGATCTGCATGGTGGTAGGATCTCTCTCTGGTATTCAGATTGCTGAGAATATCTGGACCACTAGGTACAAACCTTATGCAAAAGCAATAGTTTCTTAAACATAATGTCCTTTCTGGTAACTACCTAAAATTCCTCCCTGCAAAAATTGAGAAGAATCAATGTCTTCTCTACTTCTTGTAGACTAACCAGTTTAGCTATCTGTTTCACAAGGAGACCATTTTCAATACATCTCACATCTCAGAATCTTCTCACGGTTCTGGTAATCTGCAAAGAAAGGGAAGCCCAGCTATTGTGGCTGTATTTAGCTGTGTATGGTGTTACAAGAAGCAAGGTTTTTATTTACAGACTTTACAGAATTTTATTTATTTTAAAGAAAAAAGAGAAATTGGCTGAAGAAATGGTGCCAATTTTGTGATCAGACAAATTCAAGTTGATACAGAATCCTTCAGCAAGGATTAAGATATATTCTGCAAGGATATTAGATTTTTTTCCGGTTGTACATAACATCCCTTTGGGTATGTAGTGCAAGGAAAGAGGAATGACCTCAATGAAATAGCATCTGTATAGAAAAAGAGGAGGGGGGCAATTATTCCCACACAAAATTTTGTGTTAAAATTCCAGTTTGACTGCTTCATTCATTATATGTTGTATTGTTTCAAGGTGGCTGAGGAAAAACATACCAGCAGAGGAATCTAGTATATCCTTAATATCCCAAGGGCAATCTTACATGGTATCATTCATGTTTTTCTTGCAGATGGCATCTATTGCTGTGGTGTTTTTAATAATTCCCTGAGGTGAAATTGCATGACAGAATCATCCATTTAAACTGTCAGAAGGAGAAAAGTCAACACATTTATGATAAGTGGCTGAGAACTTTCTTGTTTGTTTTGCTGTTGACATTTGGTTTATTTGATAACTTCTATCACACAAATCATCAGTGGGATCAACTCATGACATTATCTGCTTTGTCCTCCTGTGCCTAAAGCTGTGTCCAATTAAGAGGTTTTGATTTACAGGGCTTTTTAGAAGTTTTTTTTTTTTTTTTTTTTTTTTTAACTAGCTTCTCATTCTTCATGTTGTCTAAAGCTCAGTTTAGATACATGTGAAATTTTCCTCTAAGATTCTAATATGCTGGAACTAAGAAATACAGCAATTTTTAAAGACAATTCTCTATATTTTAGGATTTCAAACCTAATACCGTCATGAGTTTCAGTAAGAGATTAAGTGAGGATAGGTAGGATAATAGGTTCAATGAATTTGTATTAGTTTTGTGTTGTAAAAATTTTATGCACTATGAGCATATTTTTCAATTATAAATGGTGGCATCATTCATCTTACATTTGTTATATTATTTGTTCTGCTTTTTTTTTTTTTCATTATTTTATTATTAGTATTTTTATTCCCTGGGTCCTGTTGAACAAAGATCCAACCAGTCAATTTGTTTTTATTTCTTCTGTGATTACTGTTACTGCTAAGACTCCATTGTTATTACTGAAGTTGACTATTTTCTATTCTTTGTTTTATTTTTCCACGAGTTATGTCCTAGCTAACAGACAATAACAGTTTGGGCACGTACTGTTGTTCTCAACCAATTTGTAGGTAGCCCTATACAACAGACCTAGAATTGATTGTGACCTTTGGTGTTACTGCAATGGAGATATCAGCATATTTTACTTTTGTAGTGTTGTAGAAAAAGTCGGGTTTTGTTTGTTTTTTCCCTTTCTTTTTGTTTGTTTTTGTTTTGTGTTTTTCCTCCCTTTTTTGTTTGCTGAACAAACAAAATAAAACAGTGTGTGTGTGTGTGTGCTTTTATGCACACGCGAATGTGTATAAATTTCAGGTCTAACAATTCTACCTGAAACTCAGTGTTTCTTGTTTAACCTTCTAAAAAGTAAAATGCTTAAGCTGAGCAATATTTGCTCCATCTATAATCAGTGGAAACACATTTATTCAGAGAATGATTCATACAGCTGTTTTAAACACCTATATAAAGATGAAAAATATTTAGAGTAGTCTCTCACTCTTCTTCACTTTTCAGTAACATCAGAGCTAGAGATTAAAAGAAATGTTCCTAGAGATGTTGATAGATCAGATAATATTGTTTATTTAAACAATATTATATTTGATTTACAGGGATTTTTAGAGTTTTTTAATATATTTCTTTATTCTAGTTTCTCATACGTCATATTGTCTAAAGCTCTGATTCAGATTTTATATGTCTAAACAATATTTATTTTGCCAAAGTTAAATGCAATGAATCCCACCTTAAATGCTTACCTTATTGAGTGTAGACATAGTTCAAAGTTCAATTTCTAAATAAATTATTGTTTCATTTACAAAACTGAAGTTGAAAAACAAATTCATTTTCTGGCCTCAATATTTTTATAAAAAAGCCTTTGTATTTTATGTGGACCTGATTAAAATTTTGTATGAAAATTTGTTCCCACTCCAGTGCTTATTATAGTTATTGCAAGTCTTCATTTTGTTATAGTTGATTAATCGCTTCTTTCAAAATAACATTATAGTTGCTCATATATCATAACCCCCATGACACTTGCATAATAAAGTGCAAGTATTTATATAAGTGTGTCAGACTGCCACAGAGCAGGGCTGGTATTTGGAATTAACAATGTGTATATCTCGTATAGTGTTGGATTTTCAAGACAATTTTGTCCAGCACTGCTCGCAAGCATGTGAGCTACATGTTACTGAACAACAGGGCTCTTATGTATGTCTCTCTGGTAGCTTTATGGACCCAGGAGGAGAGAGAGCTTATATCTTCAAAAGCATCTGGGCCAAAGTAGTGCTGGTGTCTAAGTCCGTCTATGAGAACTTTAAGCACTGCATTCTTATTTGAAATTCCATTTCTACATATAATAGTAGTTGGACTAGAGGAATTTACCTGTGGATCACTAGCATGGCTATACCCTCAATGTTGGGGCTTTTCAGGCTTCAAGTACAAGACTGAGTACAGCAGATATGGCTTGTCCAAGGTCACTAGTTCCTCGAATGCAAGGAAGAACTCTTGCCGCAAGACTGATGATAGAGGGAAGATAGTAAAAGCAACTTCTAAGTGCAAATCCCTGTCCTCTGCCATAGACACTTCCAACAGATTCCAGGGAAAGGTACTTGTATATGTGCCAACTTAACTGGCTTTCTTAAAGGTGGCTCTCTACAGGTAGGAGGGAGTCTAAAGGGAAAGGTTGTCTTACGATGCCTGAATCACAGAGAGCAGCACTGCACTCAAAACAAAATATTTTCAAGAAATCATGTGTTCTAACATTATGTTCTTAAATGCTGTTACTTTATTAGTCAATGGACTGAAAAGAAGAGGATATTTTATTACATATCATAAATTACACATTTAGAAACTCTGTTGTATAGTAGTTGCATACAGATGGGGAAACTATTTCTTTTTTA
This sequence comes from Anser cygnoides, assembly GCF_040182565.1. NCBI lineage: Eukaryota > Metazoa > Chordata > Aves > Anseriformes > Anatidae > Anser > Anser cygnoides. The sequence goes on along the minus strand of NC_089877.1, from coordinate 15,712,489 downwards.
ACTGCTGCATGGCAATATGAAAACACAACTCAAAAACATTAGCCATTTGCATACTACTGAAAATGGCCTGACAACATCAGCAGTACTAGAGCTCATGATACAAACCTAAACATTTATTTCCTTTTTATTCTTAACAATGGAAAAATTAATAGCTTTATTTATTTTATTCTGAAGCAAAAAAATATCACAACATATGAAGTGTCTAACTAATCAGATAGATAGGATTTATTGTAGTGACAAAGAATAGAGGAGCATGAAAAGCAATGTGGCATCTATAATTACAGAAGTGCATATGCACTACAGCAAGGGCATTTGGAAAATAGCTATAGAATCAAAAACGTGCAATCAGAAAATGTTTCTATAACACTTGATGATCACCAGTGCATACAGATTTCATCATAACTTTACTTCTAATAACAGGGATTGTCTCTAAGGTTTTCAGTAGTGAGCAACTCAGTATTTTATACCAGGATAGAGAAAATTTAAGGCAAATACTATAAGGATAAACTGGTGTCATTATCACAAAAAGTTTTACTTAATTATTGGTTAAAAATAAAATTAAAAAAAAAAATAACACTGTATCCCATATGCATTAGGACTAGTTAAACTATCAAAGCATAAATATATTCTTAGTTCATACATTCCAAGGTAGCCCTTAAAGAATCAAATAGACAAAAATAATAGAAGTAAATGGAAAAAGCAGTCTTGGCTTAAAGAGATTTCTTGTGTATTCAATTGCAATCAACTATTATTTCTCTTCCACTGTTGGGAGTGGACTGAAGGAAGCAAACAAGAAGAAGCTTATGAGCTACAGAAAGCACAAGCAGAAGTATACACTGTTGGCCTATAGAGGAGCTAGGGCAATAATTCAAAGCAAAGTCCGCATTCTGAATCATGTGGCTATCAATCATATGAGTCAGTCCAATGTCACTGCATTTTGACTCTGTTATTGCTCACGTAAATGCTAATACAGAACAAAACTAGCACATTAAATTCAGAAGTTTTTAAAGGCTCTCAAAATCATATTTGAACAGTTTGATGCATTTTCTCTTTTTCTTGCCAAGGATCTCCTTCCTCTCTCTTTAGCTACACAGTCAGATCCCAAAACACACAATCCAACTCTGTTCCAAAGCAAATGTATTTTTACAGAGGTTGATTTCATAGCCTGCAGAAACCTAGCTAAGGAACTGACACTCTTCTTATTGTATGAAATAAATACTATGCCACTCTGGTTAAAGCAAATTTCATCTGTCTTGCCAGCAGAAGTCAACGTACCATCTAGGTTATTTTGGTGTAGTGATGAAGATAGTTATGATTGAGTTGCATTTTAGTTAAATTGGTATTTCCCAGACCAGAATTTGATTCTAATACCTTTTGTGTAGGAATTGTTTAAGCAGGAATACTTCATAAGGTGAATGAAAACTCCTTATGTGAATGAGGACTAATCATGTAAGAATTTTAAGATACAACGCCAAACTCTAACCAGCCACACTGGCCTTTCAGAAATAAATAATTTGTATTTGATGTCCTTCCTAAATTTAGAGGACTTTTTTTCTTCTTTTAATAAAGTCATTTCCAATGCTGTAATGAGTAAAGTATAACAAATGACATTTTCGTTGCCATAGTGACATATTTTTTCTTATATGTTCCCAGGCTGAATGCCTTTTTCTTTTCTCCTTGCTTTGTTTTAGCAGGATAAAGGCCACAGCTATAATAAATGCAACTTCACTTTTCTTTATTATAAATAAATGTAAGAGAAAGAATATATCCTCTAATAATAGAATATATTCATACTTAATTACCAGGTGCCATTATTTTGAAGGCGTAATGTTGCTGACAAATATAGAGGCTTCCTGCTCCACAGAGTAATTAATAGTGTTGTTTATTGTGCTATAAGTTTTTCTCTTTTTTCAGACACAATTTGTTAAATAAATTAGATATTGAAGTGCATATGGGCTTAAAAGATAGCGAATAATAAAGTATTAGCAAGGATTTAATGATACTGAAATAGCTAGAGGGAAAAGTAGTATTCTGATGCAAACAGTTTCCATGGTAATAGCTTAAAGCCTTCAATACCACAGGAAAGAAAAACAAACAAACAAAAAAAAATCACCAAAAACATAATTTTAAACCTGTACATTTAAAATGGAGATGCATAAGGCATGCCAGTACTCCAGTTCAGACAAAATATTTCATCTTAGAATCCACTGCAGACCAAAGCAAATTCAGTGGATAGATATCGTGTTCACAGAAGAGCTGTCACCTCTGCATGAACCAGTGTGCTTTTGCTCCTCAGTGGGACTGGGATTGTTTTACCAAAGTCTTTCATATTTCAAAAATCCACTCTAAGTATTCATTTTGTCTGTTTTAAGCCTAATTGCATGTAATCATCTAGCTATGAACAGGTGAATCCCTTCTTCACGTTTGCTGTCTATAACTATTGGCTCTTGAAATCCTGACTATGGATCATGTGAAATGCTTCCACATCACTGAAATTTGAATGTCTTGAATTACTTACCTATATGTCAAACCAATGTGGATAACTAGTAATTAAAAAGTTGAAAATATAGATGTCATATTCACAAATCAGCTCTTAAAATTTCTCTTTCAAACAATACAACATGAGCACTTGCGCTTTTGGGAATAAACACCCTCTTGACAAATTTTGTTTCCCATGTGTGGCAAATGAACTGAAATTTTAAAAACAAAATTTACAAGTTTTGTTTTCTTTCAATTTATAAGGAATGTAAATATACTCTTTAAAACTTTCATAATCCAAATCTAGCTGTACTTCCCAGGCCTATAAAATTATAATAATAATAATAATAATAATAATAATAATAATAATAATAATAATAATAATAATAATAATAAAAGTTGTTGTTTTAACATTTGGTTAAAATGGAAACACAGTATATTAATTTAGAAGATAGTGACTATAAAGACCAGTGACCAGGAATATTCTGGCTCAAATTTTGTATAGCAAAATTCAGATGAGGATAGACACTTTTCTTTCAACTACAGTCAGAAAACTCCACCAAATGGTTTCAAAAATCACTCTGGAAATCTCTCAGCTTTTTACAACCCCCTGCATTCCTCAAAAGAAGAGGAAGCCAATACTTTATTCCACTACTTTGTGGCTTATCTTTGAAGAATAAAGTCATCCAGAATATTAAATTTCTCTGGGGAATCTCTAATTATTCGGTTGAAAAAGTGCTAAAAATTACATGCTCATATAAAAGAGAAAGTGTCCAAAATCCATAATTATCTATTTTCTTTTGTCAGTAAATTCATTTTTAATCCTTCCTATTTAGGCAAAAATGTTATTGATTATTATAAAGTTCTAAGACTTCCCCAAGACCAATTGCCCACAACCACAGTAAAATTCTCACAATAGAATAGAAACATCACAAATGATAAATTAATTACAGTGTATAGAACGGGATTAGAATGGGTATTATATTATGATCTGACCTGAAATCAAAAACCTGTGGTGTTCTATAGGATGGAGATCAAGAAAAGCTGTTTTTCCTAAATGGTCTCATGTTAAAATACTTTAAAATGATAGAAACAGGTAGAATTGTGAATATTTATTTTGGACAAGTTAATTGTTCATTTTAGTTGATGGTAGCAATATTACTAATAAAATAAAAGTACAGAAACATAGATTTCTTTCATTTGGGGGAGCTGGGGAGACTTTCCAACTGGTAGACAAATCAAAACCAGAAGTACAAATTTCGATATGAAAGTCTATTTCAGATTGTTGACAGAGAGGTCAGAAAGAATTTGAGTTCAGCCATCCTGTAATTAAAATTTGTCACTGGTACAATTATATGATATTCAGCATACATTATCTAGCACCTGTATATTATCCCCCCCAAAAATAAATAAATAAATAAATAAATAAATAAGTAATCACAGAATCACAGAATTGTAGGGGTTGGAAGGGACCTTGAAAGATCATCGGGTCCAACACCCCTGCCAAAGCAGGTTCCTTAGGTTGGAACCGAAAATCAAGAATCACCACTGGGAAAATGAATTAATTCATGTAAGAAAGCACGGCATCATCTCCCATACCTTTTTAAAATGGCTGAAATGGATAACAGGGTTTTCTTTTTGCTGCTGCTGAATTGCTGAAAGGGACCTTAGTGGGCAGAGGTTAAAGATCTGATAGAAAAATGGACACTGTAGCATGTTTGCCTTTTTGTTCTGGGAACCCTCCTGCTCTAGCACTGCCTGTAAGGTCCAGTTTTACTGCCTTTCGAATCCTGCCTTAATGAACAAAAGTACATATCAGAAAGAGAGTAAAAAGCATCTGTGTTGCCTCTCTACCTTTTACAGAGTTCTCTTGATGATTCTCTCTAGGATCAGTTCTAAGGTTTGTTTGGAAGTATTTACTGCAAGTGCTATGTGGCCACAGTACTGAAAAGGCTCAACGGACTTCACATATTCCAAAAGGAAATCTCATGCACACAGAATTCAGCTGTATTGCTAGATTTGTACAAAAATAATGAAAACAATCAAAATTTGCAGACAAACTATGATAATTGCCAAGGAGAAAGGGATTACAGTTGTTTCAATCCCTATTTAATGTGATTGTATGAAGGCAGTGTTGAAATACTTATTTCAGGCTTATTTTTTAAAATGCCCTTTTTATTCTTACAGTTGAAAGTGTGACTAAACTAGGAACTAGAGAGGTTGTTAGAGAATGAGCTGATTTCTGCCAGGAAATTCAGAAGAGAAGATTTAAACACCTAAGGTATTAACAACAAATAGATTCCTTCCTTCTTCCATGTATTCTCATAATTCAGTTAATCTGTACCATTTGTAGCATCTTTTTTTTTTTTTTTCTCAGCAAGAAAATATATGTTTATACCACTGACTAAACCCACCAAATGTCAGGTGCTGCTTTATGTTTCTGTTATTCATGAAGGAGTTATAGGAGCAAGTGTTCATAGGAACTGACTTTAGGCAACCACTGTGGCCCACTGAGTTGTGTGCAAAGCTGGATCAGGTGAATGTTCCTCCTCGATGATCCTTGAAGGCAGCCTAGTGGTAATAAAATGAATCAAAAGCAAACAGCTCTTGTTTCATGTAGGAGAAAAGCTTTGTCTTTAGAAACATAACTTTAGCAGAGTAAAGTTGTTTTTTTGGGGGGGGGGGGAGAAAATGGAGGTGAGAAGTTTGATAAACAAGTCAAGATATAAACTTATAAACTTCTTAATGATATGACTAGACATGGTATTCTGAATATAGGTAGCAGAGAAACAAAGGCCTTAGATGCTTAAAGAATAAGTCCCAGACCTGACATTTCTTTATCAGTCAGACTCTGTGGAAAGAGAAATGAGCCATTCTTCCCTCATTCTAGCAGCTTATTAAAATTAAACATTTGGATTTTCATAAGGCCAGGAGAAACCATTAGATCATTCACTTAAGTTTACCATTGGCAATCATTTAGTAGACACCCTGTAATTTATTAAATATATATATTTTTAATTAAGATGGATTCTCACAAGACAAAATGTAATGTAAGCACCTGAAACAGCTATGATGTTATATCCTGTCTATATTCTGTTGGTGTTAAGGAACACACTTAGCTGTCATCAAAACACCAACGTGTTACTTTTTAATTTGCCATAATGTTGGCTGCCTTTTCTATGGATCAGTCTTTCATTTTTCTATTCTTACTAGATTTGGAGGGAAAAATCAGCAAATAAAAAAAAAATGAGGTGTTCGTAACAGATGATACTCATAAATAATCATAACAAGTTTGCTATATTCTATATTTTAGAGAAAAGTTATAAATTAATAGCAAAACAAACAAACAAATAAAAAACCAGAAGGTATCCAACTAATCAAGGGGGAGATTTTTGTCTAACCCTATATGAAGTGAACAATATGAATCTGAATATGTATGCAAGGCAAATCAACCAGACACTTTAGGGTTTTTCGTACCGCATCCAAAAACTTGTCTATTGTTAAGATATTATTTCATTTTCCAAGGCCAGTGTCTGGTGCTTCACACTGTGATACAACAGTATACTAAATAAAACTTCATTTGTTTCGTAGTAGTTGTTATCCAATAAAAAATAAGACAAAAAAGAAAAGTTTGAACAATAAGCCTTTTTTATTTTATGTGGAATCCATTCTATGTTTATAGTAAATCAAGACATAACCTATTATTGTGTTTTTTTGCACAAGATAAAGTCTGAAAAAAAAAAAAAAAGCTTAAATAAGATAGGTGCTTTATCTCGTACTATAATTTTAAACTCCAGAAAAATACCGTAGTATCCCTGTATCACCAGTGGGCCGTGTTTTGATTATTATGATATTGTGCCCAAAAAGATGTTTGGAAAGAAAAAAAAAAAATCTAAAAGTGTAATGTGCACAAATGTTTTGATGAATAACCCATACAATTACTTTTCTGGGCTAGCCAGACAGAAGCTGCATTATTTTTTTCTTAACCGTTAATTGAAGGAAATATGGAAATGGCAGTCCTCTAACTCTTGTTAATTTCCCCATCTTTCCAATACTCACTTACTAAATATTGATATTAAAGTTTCACATGGATTTTCAAATAGTTAATTTTAGATCTTGTTACATATTTTTCATGCATGAAGAATTGAAATTCTTTAAATTTAGCTTATGTTTCTGTCTCTTTTCCTGTAGATTATCTTCTATGCCCACTTCTTTCACATAGAATAGTATCCAACATCCATACATCCATTTCAGGTACAGAACAGGGATGCATTTAATGTTTCTTTTTTTTTTTTTAATGTTTAAAGATGTAGTCTTATTGTTTCAGCAAAGTCTTATGGTTTTTTTTTGTTGTTATTTCGTTTTTTGTGAGTAATTGCTGAGTTACTAATAGGCCACCTCATATTCTTACCCTTCTTAGGTACTTTATATGTGAATATGATATGAATATAAGTATAAATAAATATAATTTCTGTCAAATTGCTGTCTGTTTTTGTTTGCAAGTTTGTTTGTTTTGGCCTCAAGTAGTGAAGGCACTGTGGCTGTTATAGGGTTTCTTTTTTTTTTTTTTTCTTAATATATTTAAAGACTTAGTCTTTTTGTTTCTGATTCCACTGACACAGAGCACAGTGAGCCTTTATCATCAGTAAATTCTACGCCTTTCTTTTACCATTTTCCAATGTTTACACACATAGGGATGAATGAAGAAAGTAAGAGGTAAATAGCAAAGATAAATTGCATCTATAACTATCCAAGTCATCTATATTTAAATCCCTTTCCAGATATCTAATTAGCTAGTATGGCTTTTTCTCTGGCATAATTTCTGTGTATGTTTGCTATGCCTATCACAAGGCAGACACGTTCACTTTCCAAATTAAACGAAATTAAAGAATGTTAACAGACTGAACACAGGGCAAGGTTTTCAACTCTAAATTTGCCAGCTATGTTAAATGAGAAAAGCAGGTATTGTCAGTGAGGGAGACAAACAGAAAGGACTATCCTGAATCCTAAAACCAATTATTTTTTGAAATAGTTACCACAGGCTGGCACTCGCCACAACTATTGATTTAACTACTTTTTTACTTCTTTCAGAGACAAAACCAAAACCAAAACCAAACAACAACAACAAACACCTGTTGCTTATTATATTTTTTACCTCTATCACACACACTAGACATACACACACAGACACATATGTAGTGAGAGTATACATGGGTAAAATATGACTTATATACATCCTATATACATGGATACATATATTTAGCATGTATATATGTCATTTAATAGAAATGGCAATCACTAAAATAAGTTTCATAATCCTTTCCTTCCCCCCCCCCAGTACTCCAGGCTTGAAGGCATTGCCACATTTTTAAGCCAAAAGCTATATATGTGAGGGACTTTGCTTTGTCTTCCTCAGAGCATACAAAACGGCCAGAAATTAACTGGTATGCGTCAAGAGGAATTTTAGAAATGCAGACCTAAATCTTTGTTTTATTTAGCTGCTTAAGAATTTTTCAAACATTTCCTATCTTGTCTATTTTATTTCTCCAGTTTTTGCATTGTCTTTGATTGCCTAAAAAAAAGAGTAAAAAAATGCCTTATGTGACTAAAGACTTATTAATGTAGTAATATTTCCATGATTCATCATAGTTTTAATAACATTAAAATATTGTTCTTTCTATCATTTCAATAATTTTTCCATTTTCTTTAATACACTGGTTGCAAAACTGATATGGCTCTAAGATCAAGTTATCATTCTCACACAGAGTATATTGCTCTAAAGAAAAATGATGGTTCCTTTTACCTCAGCATTTGTTCATTTTGTTGATTCATTCAACAGGAAAAGACAATTGTCAATGGATAATTTCCTGACAAGCAGTCAGTTAAATCATCTTTGATTAGATATATTGCTTTTAAATATTTATTCATGTTAAATAGTGTATTTCAGGTAAGATTATTTAAAACTACTCATTATAAGTAATGTTGTGAATTTAACACCTATGTTTTGATGAATGTATTGTTTGAAAACCAGCCTTGTTTTGCCCACATTTCTTAGACAACTGTATGTAATCAATAAGTTGACTGAAAGTTGTTCATCTAAATCTCTGAAATACTTTGCTGAATACACGTTAAGCGATGTAGTACTCACCATATTAGTTGTGCTTGGTTACTTGCGTTACACATCTTTATTTCAGATACTTGGAACAACTACATACTGAATGATGAACATCAAGCATGGTGTTTCCTAGAGAAATTCTGAGGTGAAAGAAGTCATCCAAAAATCAAACTAAGTTTCGCTGTATGTACTTTTCTAGACCTTACCCAGACACTCATCAATAACAATTATATTATGAAATGAAACAGAATGTCACTGAATATAGTGGTTTTACTCTCAGAAGTATTCACTCAGCATTTTTTTCCCTACAGGACAACTTATGATTTGTACCTGTTAACATCAAAAGAAAACTGACAAAATAAGCATACAGTGTGAGTTTATCTTGTACTTGCCCATACTTGATATTTCTATCAAATTGAAGAGCTAATTTTTGTATACTGAAGATTACCAAGGATCTTTTATAAACAAAGGCTTTTAAATTTTTTTTTTTTTTGGCCACTTGATAAAGTGTCCTGGAAGTGTACATTGCTACCAATACCTTCAGACCATTTGAACATGCTGTAAATCTAGACTACTATGCTCCAAAGTAAATTACTTCAGTATGGAATGTTGCTTCTCATTAAATTTGATATACAATTTTTGATCTCTGTTTTGCTCTTCACTCCTAAATACTCTGCATGAATCTCTGTGAAAGGCAAAGCCTTCATGACTCAAGAAGGTGGTTTGATGGAGCAAGTTTTGTTCTTACGGATCCCAGGATTGATGCACTTTATGTATTTATTTATTTATTTATTTTGATACACTGAATTATGTATATATTAGGTTGCCTGACTTTCTACACATTCGAAAAGCATGAACGGACATTACAGTAATGATGCAAGTTCAGCACAGTTCAACACAATGATGCACAGTTCATCAAGACAAAAAGACGGGGCTATGTAGATTCTCCATGACAGAAAATCAAACAGACTTAGATGCGAGAAGTTACTATTACAAAATGGGCATCCTGTCCATGGAAGTGGTACATGAATCTTCACAATGGCATCATGCAACAGAGGTTGTTACATCCTATAAACTCGGGAAAGATTGCTAGAGGCTAAATCAAGTAACTTAGGAGAAGTTTTTATCACAGAGTTATCATAGACCACTGTTTCTCCATGCTTCAGTCTTGCCCTGACAGTGTTGGAGGGCAGGTGTGGAAGCAGAACAGGTGTGGGTGGGAGACATGAACTTAGAATAAGGATAATTTACAATTTTATTACTTCTTTTTCAGCCTTTTACAAGTTTAGTTCCTTGAAATATGATTAAAGGTGATAAAAGATTGAAGTGATGCATTGGGGCACCTAAACTTTGGACAAGAAAACACTCTTGTAATTCTTACCTAGAATACAGGTAGTTTTAGATAGCTAAGGAGAAAGAGAACAAGGAGATAAAGGTAGATTATTGTTATCTAATTTGTATCAGAAATAACGAGATGAAACTGAAGAAGGAAAACAGAAATATGGGAAAGTATAGACAGTATTAAAGACAGGCAGTCAGTGGTTCAAAGCATATTTCCCTAAAACACGCTGATACACATATAGAACCGCATTAAAGATTACCTCAAAATCGGTTTATGACCTTTAAAGTTGGGGGGGGAGACAATTATTGTTAAAAGAGGTGATTAGTAGCTTAAATTCCCAGCTCTGCCTTGTTATTGAGTGCATCAGGAAAGATGAATATGCTACAACATTTCTCACCAAAAATTGATCCATAGGAAAAAGAGTATGGTAAAGAACTGAATTTCACATTTTAAACAATACATATGTACTGTGCATGATTTTAGGCTGAATCAAAACCTGTATTTTAAAGGCAAAGCTCATATTTTTTAGACTGGTTCTACCAGGTTGATAGCAGTAAGTCTCTGTAGTTTCAGCTAGTGAACATAAGAAATAGCACTGCAGACTGCTTTTTATTAGAATATATATGTCTCCTCAGTTTATTTTCTCTAGAAATAGGTTAAACTGATTTGACTCTCATCCTGCAGGAATCATCTTAACCAATATTCACGTAGCTCCAAAAGAAGTATTTTATCAAAAAACTTGATCCCCCTAAGCCAAACAAAATATAAAATCCCTCAGGCAAAACCTGAGGGCAGTGTATGTTACCAAAGACTAATTTTTTTCCCAACACCACTGTCTTCTTGGTCAATCAGGTAAAACAAAGCCCCCAAAATGTTTTATACATGTATGTTATTTCAAGTAATTCAAAGACAGGAAATAAACTGTATAAATCCTATAAATCCTAACTGCTTTTTTTTTTTTTTTTTGGACAATAACATTGTCAAAACATAAACAAAGTTTATGTTCTATGAAATACACATCATTGCAGTATATTCAATGTTTCAACTGCGTGTATCAAACTCTTAATAAAGAGATGTTTCTGAATACACAATTCAGTCTAGCCTGCAGCTCTGCCACTTCTAACTAGTTCATATGGCCTTCATCAGTAGATACTTAGAGTTAACATCATCCAGCAATGCATTTTGTTATAAACAGTACTCTGACATTCTGAAATGGCCTTGGTTCAATTACCTAACCTTGTCCAAATTTTCTTTTGATCTTAATGTGACTAGTAATACTTGCCTACCTATCTGACAGAATTAATTAGCTAATATTGTAGTTTGTGTATGATTATCTTACTGCTGGCAGGAGCACTTGTGCCAGCGCATAGTGTGCTTCCATGCTCCCCAAGTTAGTACTGCCAGCAGAGGATGCACAGGGCTTGGTAGTCTATACAAATTCAACACTGTATACATCTGTACTTCATCACACGTGGAGAATGGAGCCCATATGTATCCTTGAACTTCTTTCAACATGCAAATTTACATGGTGCAATATACATTGAAACAGGAACACCTTACTCTGACTCAATCAAAATAATATAATCTACATAAACAAGGTTATTTCAGTTTGTGGCTACACTATGGCTTCCAGGGTGAATCTGCTGGAGGAACCCTGCACAGTGCTCTGCTGAATAACACAAAGCCTTCCTTATATCATCTTAGATTTCCTTTTGTTACGCTTTACTTTTGGTGAAACATATGCAGGTCCTGGGAGAGGTGGAATAATGTATGAGCATCTTAAATACTGGGCTGGAAATGTGTCTAGATCACAGCTGAAATTAATGGAAGATATTTTTGGTACAATTGTTAGGAAAGGGAGAATAGATGCTGTTCCTATGCACTAGCGGCACCAATCAAAACACCTCCACCCAGTGCATCTCACCTTTCTCCTAAGGAATTTCAGATGTGTAATTATGGGGAAAAAAAAAATGACCAGTCCTTACATTCAAAGTCCTTTTAACCCTTTTTCTCCCCATACCTGTCTGTCATATATTTCAACACATAACTGAATAACAATATTGCATATTTAATTCAGAAGTCTACCTGATGGGAGTAAAAATTATTCCAAGGGAGGTTTGCTTCAACAAATCCCTGCTGACTATTGAATTTCCCAGTTGTCTGAAGCCCTTCAGAACAATAATCAAAGAGAAGTGGGCAAATGTGTCTGGAGGGAACTGTTATTTTTTCTGCTGTTTGTTTTTTTTTTTTTTTTCTTAACAGTAAGAAATTACTGAGCTGGAAAAAGCTACTAGGAGCCAAAGAGGGAGATCTGGTGCCTCCTACTTACTCGGTGGGGCCATGGCTGTATCTCATTCATATTCTAGTGGATTGGCCTTTTGTAGCCTGCTGAAAAACCATAAAGGCAATGACAGCAAGAATGACTGCATCGCAAGTGCACCCTTTCTCATTTCCATCTCTGCTCTCCTCTGAGACTGACATTATTAGAAAGTCAAATGCAGTTACTGCAGGGGTTCTTGCTTCTCTCTCCCTCTCTCTTTCTTCTTTTAGATTTTACTTTATTTTATGCCAGAATCCAAGCTCCCTGCATTCCTGTTCACAATCCAGCCACTTCCCAATGGGCACACATTACCAGTGAAGTCTCGCTCTCTCTCCTTTTGTCTGAAATAATTTCATCAAAACACAGCTGTTTCTGTAATACGGAATTTAAGCTTGAGAGATACTTTTCTAATGATCTCATTAATAAAAAATATTGATAAACAATAAACTTAAACAAAGAAAAACAGTGAAAAAAAGTAAAAAATCCCTCACTATTCATACATTGAGTTAACCGTGACAATGACTTTTAAAATGTATTTGCACCTTAATGCCTTCCTTGAATTTGGGGCTCAGTAGAACATAAGCTTACTGAAGGACATCACTTGACTCAGGAAGATGATTCTAATGATAACATGTGACTGAAGACTGTAATTGTGAATGAGCTAACAAAACATGTAAGAGTGTTTTAACACTAGCAGAAACATATCATTAAAAGAACAGCTACGATTCAAAGATTTTGAGATAAAATTTATTTTGAACATAAGAACATGAGATATTGATCTAGTTCTTTAATCATCAGAAGAATGTGTCCAAACTTGCTTTCAGTAAAAGGTATCATAGTAGAAATAAGGAGGGGGGGGGGGAAAAAAAAGTCTAGTTAGTGGCCTTTGCTGACTGACTGGAAATAAACATCTTTTGCAGGAAAACCATTAAAAAAAAAATCTAAAACTACATGTGAAGGAAATAAGCAAAAGACTGATGTGGACAATTAACATGCAGACACAAAAAGAATCTCCACACCAAAACTGTGAATGAGGAGACGCTCTATTCAAAGGACTGTGTTTTATGGGAAACGTTTAAGCAGTATATAAAGAGCAAATAAATGGAATGCCATGACATTTACTATGCACTGCTCTTTCTATGCTGCATGGACATTAAAGAGCCTAGGGCAATTTCCCTGTCAGCAGGATTTGTCCCAGAGTCCTTGACCAGAATTTGTCTTCCTCTCTCTTGCTGTGCTGCATGCTGATTTTTCCTGGTCTATTTGTTTGCCAGCATCTATCGCAAAGGTAAATTTATTTCAGTGGTGATTGTAGACACACAGCTGTAGGACAGGAAATGTTGTACAGAAATTAGGAATTAAAAATGTTGTTATTATTGCTATTATTGTGTCATAAACACAGAATTTGGAATTCCAGCTAGCAACAGAAAAGTTCAAAGACCCAGCCTTTGAGATTCAGTGTTCTAGCTCTGCTTCTGGAGGTAATAAACCTGAACCATCCTAACGGGAAACAGATCCAAACCTCTCTTACTCCTAGGTGCACGGTCCACTTCCCATTGTGCAATAATTCTGCTTTTCCTCCTCTTAAGAAGGTTTAATATTAAAAAGAAAGATATTATTAATTAAAGGTAATACAACGGTGTTAATGTTAATTATATGACATTACATAGTTAATAATAACATATAGAGGTAACGTGCTACCACTGAGCAAAAATTCCCCATATAAGTGGAATATCTAGGAAAAAAAAAATCTGACCTACATCAGGTAAACATTTTTACTCAGTGTTATTAAAGAATATGGAACACAATGGGGTTCTTTCTTTCTGTACCTTCTATGGAGGATTTTAACCATGAGCTGTTTATATGCATTGCTCTTATCACCAGCATTCTGCTTCCCAACTCAGCAAGGTGCTGACTATCAGAAGATGTCTCATTGGTTTCCATGAGCTGCTGGAGCAGAGGACCTTCTCCTCCTCCACATGTGTTTTTCTCCTCTTCTATCAAACCCCAAAGCAGGAAAGTTTCTTGCTTATTCTGTGTGCACTTGAATTTCACGGTGCTCCAGAATTGACTTTTGTACCTGTGGGGACTTCTGCTAGCATAGTGAGTATTAAGCAGTATGGCTACTGCCTGAAGACACTGGAAACTGCAGCACCTTCAGCTAGAGATTCAGTAGGAGTAGCACACCTCTCCCCCCAAATTTGCAAACGGGATGCTCTTGTTTCTAGGAAATAGGTCTACTGTGCACTGTTTGTCCTGAGTTGGTAACTCCCTGCACAGACAAACCCGCATGCACCTCGCTCCACAGCCTGAAGTACAAATGTCACAAAGCACTTTAGCACCTGTCAATATAAACAACCCACAACCAAAAGAAATGGCAGAGCATGTGTGGCCTTGTGGCTGAGCATGATGAACAGACCGTGGCCTTCAGACCTCTGAGAGTCTCTGGTGGTGTTGCTGCTGTATCCAGGGACCAGCTGGGCTTGATAGGACTGGGTGAGCAGTTCCCTGAGCACAGGCAGCTTCCAAAACAGCCACAGCAGCACAGCAGCCACAGCAGCAGCAGCAGCAGCAAAATCCTGATGCTGCTGTTACCGTGGAGACAGCCAGAGAGACCGTAAGCGTGCATGTGTGTGTGTGTGAGGTGGTGGCTTGAGGAAGGAAAAGTGGGGTGAACATCAGGAACAAGCATTTTCTGGCCTATTTTACAAGCAGAGTGATGTCTTTGTTCTGCTTTACCCACGCATGCTGCAATTCCCCATTGCACAAATGGGTAATGGCAATGGGTTCAACAGTAGCTCTTTACAAAAAAAAACACCTTTTGACTACATTTATTGTATTTTCCCCTTTATAAACAGGACTCCATAAGGACTTGTTAGTGCCTTGTCTTGCAGAAGCACCAGAAAAAAAATGAGTCAAAAGACAATGATTGCAGCTGAATTGGATATCAGTGTTTACCAAAAGTAACTCCTTCTGCTCTATTGTTTTGCGTTACATAACAAATATTTCCATAACATTTCTTTAGCAACTGTATGAACTCTCATAGAAACTAAAGACTCTGCAAAGGTCATTGCTGCTGAAGGAAGTTGAGTGGAAATTCCTTTCTGCACTGTCCTTATACAGACTATTTCTGTTCTTTATGTGCTGTATTCAGTCCCTGTGATGTCTTTGCCATTACGTTCAAGGGGCGATCTTTGTATTCAGACCTTAGAAAAGGTTAATGGTTATTACTGCTCTTTTATACTGTAGGTAGAGTTCAGAATGGTAATTCAGATTCATGCCCATACCTGAATATCAGCAGAAATCCCATTGTTTCCATCTATCAGTCCACCTCAGACCTGATTTTCTACTCATCCATACACAAGGCCACAATGCCACATGCCTCTTGTACCTGTTAAACCTCCTTGCTCTTGGATTCATTGTCCTTGATCGAAAGCAGCTGTTATGACCTTAAGGCTGGCCATTCTCTCTCAAACATTTTCTATTTTATGGTCAATATTTCAAATTAAACCAGGATTGGTGTGCAAATGTCCTAGGGAAAAAACATATTTGGAACTTAATTTATTGATAAAACATTGTCCAAATATGGTAACTCTGAATGATGTTATATACATTTTATATTGGAGAAACACATGGAAAACTGGCATACTTGCTGACCTAGAGTGGCACGGCTGGTAGGGAAATTATGCACTACTCAGTCATAGTTGCTTAAGATTTTCTTTTACAAGGATCTTGTTTTTAGTTGTTGATACTTTTGCTGATTTCAATAATTTGGGCTAGACATTCCACTAAACATGATGTCATTGTGTGAACTTACCTGGAAAGTCATTTCAAATAAGAAAATGTTAAGTATTTTATGAGAATGTATTTTATTTTGTCCAGATGAAAACACTGTTCCAACTTCCCCACTTAGAAACCATAATGTCTCCATTCTCACTCTGTAGGTATATGAAAGTTTTTTTTTATTAGTTTGTTTTGGTGTTGTTTGTCATCAGGGATGTCTTCTTATATTTAGAAGAAATATAAAAACATCTCAAAAGGAAAAAAAAAAAAAGTTGCAATTTGCTGGGAAAAGTAGTTCTGCAAGGAACCGTCAAAGCATTTTTAGGAACAGTGATAGCCAGGAGGGTGGGGATGGGGGGAGTGTCAGGTAAAGGAGTCAAAGGAAGAGAGAAACAAAAAAATGTAGTGAAGGGAACTCACAGAAAAGCCAAAACATTTTCCCTACTGAGAACACTGACCAACAACTTCAAATAGATTTGCTAGTGTGGCTAAACAGGTAGGCTCTGACAGAGTACAGTGCCTAAATATGTGCCAAACAAGGAAAGAGCTATTAGTTTTTGAAAACTGTATTTTGGTAAGCTGGATACATGAAATGCTTGATGTATTCCCCAGATCAGATAATTTATATACAGCCACTCCAGCTTTCAAAAAATCTTAAGTCTAAAACTTCCAGGAATACCTGTATATTATTTGGTTATTATTCTTACTCAATCCTATTATCTACAAAAAAAAAAAAAAAAAAAGACTAAAATTCCAATAAAACCCCTGTTTTCTATATGTTATTCTGGATGAATATTCCTACGATTATCGCTTGAAAAACCTTTAATATATCTATAAAAACGCTTCTCAGAATTTCTTCAATGGGAACAGAACTTTATGATGAAAATAAAGCCTATCTCTTAAAATAGAAAACAGACTGTGAGTCCGTCTGGATGTATTGCCCAAGAATTTTAAAATTTGTTTTACACGACTGCCTGTTTTCAGATGAGAATATTTTCCCCTTGTGCTATGTACATGTGGATGCAGTAATTTAAGAACCTTTCCCTGATAACACAGATCAATGGATCTCTCTTTCAACTACCACTAGATGTCATGCACCGATATCAGTCCCAACTGTGTAGGCCAGGATGTCAGGTCGAGGTATAGAAATATCTGAAAAGTCTTCCCTTTACACTTTTTTTTTTTCTGTTTTTTTCTTGTCATTTAAAATGTCAACAGATACATTATTTTAATTCAGAAAAAAGGGTGACATTACAGGTAGCAATCGATGGAATGCACGACATCCAGAAATATCAAAGGTAATGAAACAAAAATGCACAAGTATAGTGGCTAAAACTAACTAAAAAGTAAGACAAATATGATGTCTCCTGTTTTAGCAGAGTTTCTGCCATGCTTTCAGTGAGAGCCTTCTCTAAGTGGTATTTAATTGTGCAATTACATATTTCTAATAGTAGAAAATTTTTCCTTAAAAGTATATTAAGTATCTAAATTCTTATTTTAAAATATTAAACAATATCTATAAACAGTTGTAGGTCATTTTCATGCATGTGTAAGCTGAACAGAAATATTACAACAATTCTGAATGAGAGTAGAGAGTATCTTAGAGAGCAGCTTGACCATTAACATTTTTCTTTCTGTAGGCAGTTAAGGTAACAATAGCAGCCAAATTCACTTCTGGCATCATTTAGGATGGGTCATGCCTGCCCCCATTTTATATTAAGTTGCCTGTTTTGGGGAGATATCTCAGAGTACCAGAACTGATAAAAAAAAATAAAATAATAATAATCCTTCAAAGCATTTTTCCTAGCAGAAAATTGTTTGTTCAATACGTTATACTTTTTTTTTTCCTAAAAAATGTCCTTTTTACTGGAAAAAAAAAAACAACAATTTTTTTTCAGTTTCAAGCCAACATTTTGGCAAAGACTATTTGGATTTTTTTTTTCACCAAATGAATGAAAAACTTAACTCTTTAAAGAACGTTATACAAAAAAAATCATAAATAGGCATGAAAAATTTGTTTTGTAACTGTGTCTCTGCAGAAGGCCTTTGAGATATTTTTTTTTCTATGCCATTTTATAATGAGGTAAAGCGATTTTCCTCAGTTCATGTAATGCGTTGGTAACAGAAGCAGAAATAGACTCAGAATCCAGATTTTCGGTCTTTTGTTTTAACTGACTGCTCCCAGTAAAACAGCAAGCAATATAATTTTAAGGTCCCAGACCTCTCAGTGCCTCTGTGTGATTGCCTAATAATGCCTCCTCCCAAAGATATGTATAACACACTATTTAAAAACAGACTAGATATGTGGAGAACAACAGAAAACCATGGAAACAAGATGAGGTTAGTGGCACAAGTCCATGCACTATATATATATTGAATGTTGCAGTTACTTCGCTAAGCAACAGCTTAATATATGGTATAAAAATAAATGTTAGAACATTTTAAAAGTCTAGATTAGACAAAAATCACATAAAAAGACAAAAAAGCCCCGTACAGTGGCAGTATCCATACTATCTTGATCAAAATCTTTGTTGCTTACAGAGTTGGGCCTGATGTTGTTTATTAGATTCTGAAGTAGCTCAAAAGGTCATGAAAGCCTCTCTATAAAATTATTGTAGTATAATAGAAAAAGGTAACTCACTCAATCCCCTAGTTACTACTTGATTTTATTGAATTTCTTTATTAATTTCTGCTTAATTAGAAATAAAATTTAATTTATTTCATTGCCAAGTTGTCGTCATCCTTTGTTTTTTTTTCAAACCACATTAACAAACAAAATGAAAGTTTTCAGATAATATTTATGTTTGCACGAAAACCTGACTGCCTGTTTTTTGTTACCTGAGAGAATGAAATATTTGTGATTGATAGCCCAGTCCGTTCTTGGTGATTAATGGTGAAAATAGAACAATGGACACTTAAACTGAATAGAGATATGTGGTAATCTAGGGAGGACTGTGACTTTAAATGCTGTAAAGGAATAAATTTCATGTTAATACAAACGAAGTACTCAAAAGCACTGAGTTGAGCCATATGTGTCAGAACTAGTGGGATAGCTGCTGAAAGGTCAAATGTGATGAGTAAAGAAAGGTTTCACAGAACATGACAGAAATTCTTCAGCTAAAAAGATCTTCTCTTGGTGAAAGTAGAATCCTCAAAATCAAGTATTTACAAGTTATAGTCCAGCATTAGCACAGTCCTGAGAGAAAGTCAGGGAGGCTCCAAAGATATCTTGCCTGACAAAACTAAGTCAGTACCTGACTCCTAAGTGCTCAACCATTTCTGGGAGCCCTTTTAGACAGCTGGTGAGCCAGGTCTGAAAGGGGAGGGATGAGGGGTCTGGTGGTGGGCTGAAAGATTGGTTCATAACACGGATTTAGGCTGAGGTATCTATGTGTACTGGGTTTGGCTGGGATGGAGTTAACTTTCCCCGCAGCAGCCCATACAGTGCTGTGCTCTGCACTTGTAGCTAGAACAGCGCTGGTATCACACCAGTGTTGTATCTACTGCTGAGCAATGCGGGCACAGCATCAGGACTCCCTTTAACCTCTCCAAGAGCCAGCAGGCTGGGGGTGGGTAAGAGGTGGGGAGAGGACATCACCAGGGCAGCTGACCTAAGCCAACCGAAGGGATATTCCATACCATATGGTGTCACACTCAGCAATAAAAGGTGGGAAAGGGGAAAGGGGAAGGTGGTGGAGGGGCCTCTCATGGTGAAGATGTCTGTCCTCCAAACAACCACCATGCATATTGAGGCCCTGCTTCCTGCGACATGGCTGAACATCGCTTATTGATGGGAAGTAGAGAATAATATATATTTTTCTCTCTCTCTCTGTTAGTTTTTTTCTCCCTTCCTTTTCCCTTTAATTTAATTATCCTTACCTCAAACCATGAGCCTCTTTTTTTTTTTTTTTTTTTTTTCTTCTTTCCAGCGTACTTTCTTCTCTCTCTCTTCTTCTTCTGAGGGGGAGTGAGAGGGCAGTTGTGGTGGAGTTCAGCTGCCCAGAAAGCTAAAACCGCCAAAACAGTATGCCCAAAGTGTGTCCTGTTTCCCCTTCCTTTCTGTCCAACTCTTGCACTCAAGGAGATTCAGGTCCCTAGCCTCTCTTGCTAGTAAGCAGTAAAGATTTGGGAATTGGTGCTTTCAGGTCTTTTCAATGCTTCCAACTTACTACTGCATCTTGGGCTATTCCATTCCATTCCAATTGTAAGATGTTACAGGAAAAAGATGGCTTTTGTGTGAAAGTGCACTAACACTATCATCTTTGCTCTGCAGTACTGATGAGCCTGGGCTCTCACATTGTTCTGGTGATACACCTTGGGCTCCACCAGAGACACTACAGTCATTCGTTTCTTGAGGATCTCATTTAATACAACACAGCTGTTGTTATACGATACCTAAATTGTCATTATTGCCTTAAAAATCTTGCTAACCAGCCAGTTTGTATGGAAGAATGTGAAACTCTCCCCAATTAAGACAATAGAAGATCCTATAAAAATGTTCTTCTAAACAACTTTTTGAGAGGTTTATGTAAATGGAGTGATATTTAAAAGATAACCAGTAGTTACTATCAATACCTAAGCATTTATCATCCCTGTTCTTACCACAGTAGCTTCAGTGTATAAGTAGAATAAAAAAAAAAATTAAAAAAATTAAAAAAAAAACTAAGCCTTTCTCGAAAAAGAGAGAAGATATTTTTGCTCTTCATCTATGACTGCCTTGGAACTCTTTAATATCTTCTCCCCTACTATTTTACACCTATCTGTGATTACCTTTATAAAAGATGGCTTGTACTCCTAAATGTTACTCCCCAAACATGTACAGTCTCAAGGGCTATAAGAAATCCAATGTAGAATGCAAGTAATAAATTTAACATGAGATGACAGAGGTTTTCAGTCATATTTCAGCAACAAATATACTTCATGAGAGTTAATATTTATAGCTACACTGTTGTGATAATGGTAAAAGGAAATAAAACTGCTGTAGGATAGGCTTTCTGCTTATGCAAAAGAGCAAAGCATGCCAGGAGGATCTCAGTGTGCTTTGGAGAATCAGAACTGGAGCGTCTCTCACATTATAATCTCTGGCAAAGCCACAATTATCTCCTATTAGCATTTTAAAATTGTGTTAATCCAAAAATAGTCTCTGTATATTGAATTATAATAATTAGTAATGCAGAAAATTAGTTTTGATCCTAACCATTTTAGGTAGAAACAAGGAGTGTTATCCCTCTTTCCTTTCATCCTAAAAAAATTGTTTTTAAAGTCATTCCTTAAAAATGACTTTTGATCATTTAATGTTGTTTGGACTAAGGACAGTCTTCAAAAGTTAGGAAGCATTGTGCTTAGACCACTGGCACTTGTCAGTCAGAAACTGTTGGAGAGTAAGCAAAGCTGGAAACATCATGCTTAGAAAAATAACTTAATTTCTATTTTTATGCTGAAGTGTTCTATCCATCCCCTGAAGTGTCAAATATTATTGGAGAGAAAAGAGAAAATATTGATTACTTTTTCAATATATCTGACTTTGATCTTCTGACATCTGTATAAGTAGACCATTTCATTATACCTCATAGAAGAGGTTTGCTAAAAGCTGGATCATGTAAAATAGACTAAGTGAGCACAGAGTGTTATGGGAATAGGATATTCCAGTATATTCCAGATATTCCACTGGATCCCTGCTTAGCAGGCCTCATAGTTAATAAGGCTTTGGTCCCATTTCACATGCAAATTATTCCTTATTGATTCGATGACATAATCTTTAAGCAATAGCCTTTGACATGGGGGAAGGAGTACTGTCAGCAAGTGCAAGAAGATTTCACTATGTTTCTAGAAGTTACAAAGAAGCAGTGAGAGAATTGTCATGTTTCATAATTACACATGGATATGTACCTAATTATTTGTCTTACCCTGCAGTAAATAGAAGGTGTGCTGAATTATCTGTGTCTTGTATAATTCAAGGAAGAGTCTTGACATATACTTCCTTCCTACCACTCTGGTTATGTTGCCTTTTTTCTTTTACCTTTCTAAGTTCCTCTCTTGAAAGGACTGACAGCTTTGAACTATCTTCCCAAAGATCTAAAGCAGGGAAAAAGAACCCACACAACAGCGGTTTCTCTAATAAACAAAGTCACAATTCCCAATCTGTTTAAAGTGCTGCAGAAAGCACCCAACAGAGGATTAGGGCAACAAGAATCAAAGTCACCTTGATAATAACGCTGTTAGGAAGTTGTTTTTTAAGGACTGAATGAGAGCATATGGTCTTTGAACATACATGAAGAGGCAGACAGTAGCTGTAGCCATTTCTCTAATTTCCCTTCCTCCTTAAAAATGTAGCAATGCAAAACATAACCAGGCACTTTAACCTAACTTTTTAGCTCTTATTGCTGCTTTCCTTTATATTCAGCTCACATGGGGTGAAGTCACCTCTGATCTGAGTGCTGCACGGTCTGACTGTGCTACCTGCCCAACATCTTAAGATGGTGATTAACCTACATGCTCTCCGGAATGCAAGAGAATTCAAAAACTTCCCTCTCACGCTGAGTTCTGCCTCTGTCAATCTCTTTCTTGCAGGAGCAGCTAGAGGAAACATTTTCCAAATGGAATGAATGAACCACAATCAGCCTGAACTCTGATTACCCTCTGCTAGGAAACACCTCATGTGTAATGTTCACACTGTTTTGGCTATTTGAGTACAACCTTGAAAAACAAGAGGTGGGCTTTGAAATAAAGTAAATGCATAGCTCCATAGAATATGCCAATTTCCACTGCTGAGGATATAACTTAAGAAATAGTCTTTATCAGTACAGACACAGTACATTCAAAAAAAAAAAAAAAAAAAGTAACTTTTTCTTTTAACCGTTAAAAAAAATAAAGGAAAAAGTTAATGCAAATATATATGTTCTTTACTCGTGGTGTGTTAGCTAAGTGACAGGAACTAAGAATTTACCTATATGTCCCCAAAAGGCAAATATTGAACACTGCCTTCTGTCTGTGACTTTTCCTCACAGATTCTTCATCTGAGATTAGTCTCCATGCTTGAGTAACTCCCTTTGGCACAGTTGCAAGCGAAGCACTACTGTATGCCAATCTTCTAAATTAATCATCAGTGAGTGTAGTACCCCAGGACTGAGAACCTGCAGGCTTAAAATTAACATGAATCCATTTTTTTGTAGTTCTGGCACTGAGCAAAGTGCTCTAAAGCATGATCTGTTGCATCAGATCTGTTAAAAAAAAAAAAAAAAAGGAAGAAATAAATCATTTCTGTTTTCCTTTTCTTTCTTATAGTGGGTGAGAGCTTTGTTTTTGGTTTGTGTTATTTACCAGTTGTTATTTTGCACCGTTTTGTCTGAAGTCTGCTATTTTACGTGGGCATCTGTGTCAGTGGCTATCTAAAAATAAACACTCCTAAATGAGTTCTGAATTTTCCCTCACTTTTATATACAAACATAACAGAAGAAAACACTGCAGATGAGCACTCATGGTCAGGCATACTTCTGGATATGGCGACTGACTAAACCTAGAAGCAGGACTTTCACATGGATCTGGTGATCTGTCAGCAAAAAGTTCAAGTAGAAGTTTGATTTGTGCAAAACCTTAGGTTTCAAAATCTAATTATCTTAGAAAAAATGTCTCAGAATTGCTGATAACCTGGGCTGGAGGAACAAGAGGAAGTGGGGGTTTAGGGCATCTGCCAGAGATGATTTGAAACACAGACCGCTGTGACTATTAGCCGAGTCAGGAAGAGATGAGGAGGCAAAGGATAGCTTTGAATTCAATTGAAAGCTATAATCACCAATCCAGTCTGAAGCTGATCTTATTTCCAGCTCAATTCTACAAAACATTGCCATGAACACTTTTACTCCGCTGAACGTATTATTTTCAAAGAAAAAATACTCTGAAAATAAATTCCAAGTCTGTTCTATCCATTATAAGTTTTGCATTTGGCAATGAGTCTCAGACACCTGAGTGCTTTAGGGGAAGAAAAAAAAAAAAATCAGACCTCATTGCAACCTTCCTTTACATAAAGGGGGCCTACAAGAAATCTGGGGAGGGACTCTTTGTCAGGGAGTATAGTGACAGAACAAGGATATATGGCTTTAAAATAAAAGAGGGGAGATTTAGATTAGATATTAGGAAGAAATTCTTAACTCAGAGGGTGGTGAGGCACTGGAACAGGTTGCCCAGAGAAGCTGTGGATGACCCATCCCTGGAAGTGTTTAAGGGCAATTTGGATGGGGCTTTGAGCAACTTGGTCTAGTGGAAGGTGTCCCATGGCAGGAGTGGTGGAACTAGGTACTCTTTAAGGTCCCTTCCAACACAAAACATTCTATGATTCTACGAAGCAAGATAGTTTTTATCTCCTCTGCTTCTCAGCACCTCAAATTCTTTTGACCTTACTGTGTTCAGTATTGGTCCAGACCAATCCAGGAGCTTGCAAAATAGAAGTTTCATTTCAGTTTTGGTGTTCAAAGTGAGTTCCCTGACACTTTCTCCAGAAGCTTTATTCTCTAATTATTGACTTATTCTAGTTGGCTTTGCTGGAATGCCTTCTAATTTTTCCGATGTCATTTATGTAATGAGAGGACCATTATTTGTATGAGAATTACTATCATCTGTCTTATTAAAAGCTCAATCACTTACGTATACTGTATTTCCCTTAGGTTTCTATTAAGTTATTAGCTATCCCAGCTTTTACCCCTGAAAACAACATTGTATATGAAAAATGCCCCAAGTTTCCCTTCTTGTGTATTCCCAGTTGTTCCTAAACAACTTCCTTAACAACTCTGTTGAACATTAGCGGTACCTTTTAAAGAGATTTTTTATGCTTCTATTAATTCTTGCACATGGGAAATGATCATGTTGCATGTAGTTCCTAATTACTTCCAAAGATGAAATTGTGCTCCAATAATCTACCTCTAGAAATTCCCACTTTTCAACACATGTAGAACAGCATGTCACCTGTTATGAAATGTGAAGAAAATAATAATCTGGCTTGTTAAGGAGTTTTACTGAAAGTGCTATTGCATCTGTAGTCCAAAGTTCTTATGAGTATGCACCAGCACTGAATTCAAATTTTCAAGTTTCTACATACTTATTATTAGAAAATTACCTTACATAAGAATTTCACTTATTTTGAAAAGCATTATTGGCATTTCATCACTATCAGTCAGAAATAGCTTTCTGAAAGATAGAAACTTTTGCTATCCTGTTACTCTGGTTTGAAGCACTGACATCAAATTTTATTTGAACATAATCTGTTTCAAAAGGCAGTCCATGCCCCCCTGAAATTATAAAAGACAGACCATTTAAATTCTGTAGATGTGAAGTTAGTGGAAAAATTTTCCTTATCATTTGGTCTCACCAAAGAAACTTCTTTATGCACAATGCTTTTTTTTTTTTTTTTTTTTTTGAGCCAAGATAAAGGAAATAATTCTCCTAATGTAACTGAGGTGATTTGAGGATAAATCCACTGTTGGTTATAACAGCTCAGACGCTAATGTGATGAACTCTGCTCAGAAGCTGTTAAATAAAGAAATTAATCTACAATTAATGTGTTGCCAGTTCATTCCCATAACAGTGATTGCTTCTCTTTCTTCAATTTCTGACCCTGCCACAAAACTTTCTCAGCTACCCATGTAGTCTAAGCTTTAACTTGGCATCTCTCAAAAGTTTCAGTGAAATTTGTTCCATTGTTGCCATTGCCTACCATCTCTTATTTATACTTATATACTACTACCAGCAACAGACAAGTAAACAGAAAAATAGAAGGCACGTTAGGCTACCTGTTAGGCTGTTATGATAGGCATTATTACAGTTGCTTAGCAGCCAAGAAGACAAGATAACAAGTAACTTTCATACATGGAATGAAAGAGAAAGTAAACTTAGGCAGTTCATTATAATATAAATAACCAGCTAAGATCCTGCTGTTAAAGGCTGGGATCATGAATAATCTCAAGAGATCAGCACCAGAACTTTGGTTTCAAGTTTCTCATTTGAAATATCTATATATTCTGTAAGAAAATGTTTCCTCCAGGTACGGGTTAGTTTCACAAAGGTCCTCAGCATTACAACACCACACTTTAAGCTGTTTCCCTCAATGGCCTCCTATGTTGATTAGCCAATCCACAGATGAATAAACCTGATATTTTTACCATTCAAATTTAACCACATGGTTAAAAATTATACATTGGTGAAAATCCAGTGGGATTTTTTAAAAGGAAATCATGTGACACACATCTAGTGAAATTCATGAAAGGAATCAATAGGCATATTGGCAAGAGAAGTTCAGCTGATGTAGTCTGCCTTGATTTTCAAAAAAGGTTTGGCAAAGTCTTTCACCAAAGCTTCTTAAAAAAATTAGACTTTCATAGAATGACAGAAATACTTTACACACATAGAGAAATCTGTAACATAAAAAAAACAATAGTAGGAGCACAAGGTCAGCCTTTAAAGTGGTAGAATGTCACCCATGTGATTCTCCATTGGTATTTGTGTCATTTCACATAATCACAAATGAATTATAAAAGGAGATGAAATGTGGGAGGTGGATGAGTTATTCATGGTAACAAATAAATTATTACGGGTAGGAAAGATGATGGTTTGCAGCCAAAGAAGAGTTCAAAAAACTGGATAACTTGGTAATAAAAAGGCAGACTAAATTGAATATGAATAAATATAAAGTGGTGCATATAGGGAAAAAGATATTCTAATTTCTATTTATATTCTATATATTCTAAGGGTTCTAAACTGACTATTTGGATTTATAATGAGTTCTATGTAATGTTAAGCTAATTATCAATGGTTGTCAAGAAAGCAAACAGAAGTTTAGGTGCTATTTCAAAAGGAACAGAAATGAAAAGTGGAAGTCTTGTAATGCCATAGTTAAATCCATGGTACTTCTACTCTTGAATACTTGTTCAGTTCCAGCCTTTCTATTTCACAAATAATATGATAAAATGGAGAAGATGCAGAGAAGGTTGAAAGTGATGTTCAAAGATGTGGTATGGCTTTTGTATGATGAAAAAAATAAGTAATTTAATAGTTTTCAATCTGGAAAAGAGTAAGATGAGCAGGGAGTATGATGAAGGTCTGTAAAATTCGAAGTGGCATTGAAAAAGCACATAAGGGATAAAATTGTTCTGTCTCCTAAAGTAGAAAGCATCAAATAAACCTAGCACAAGATTAAAAAAAAAAAAAAAAAAAGGAGGGGGGGTGGGGCAGGGAATACCCTTTGATACAGATAATACCTATTTAATAGTTTACATGGAAGAGTTTACTGATGAATGCTTTAGGTACTGAAACCATTCAAAGGTTTAAAAAATGGACTGGAAGAAAAAAATGTCCATCAAGAACTATTGAATACAAAATGTTATTAAATTCAAGAAGTCTCTGAACATCAAATTACTGAAGAACTGGCAAGTATTGCAGGAAAGTAGATGGTGACATCCACTTCTTTAATTTCTTCTGCAGGCTGTCCTACTCACTCACAAGCAGTCACAGCTGAAGACAGAGTAGTTAACCTTTAAATAGATGAATGAATGTTTAGCTTCTTGCTCTAGAAAGTGTGTAAATATGAATTCATCTTTAGTGCAGACTGAGATGCTTGTGGGAGTGTTCAGAAGCAGATTTTTAGGTGCTCATGGAATTTTATTAGTAGGAAAATGAAATGGTGTTGGATTATAGGCACTTCCCAGGCCCACAGACTTCCCAGGTTCAGGCTAAACTGAACATTGATCACTATCTCAGGTGCCTAAATTGCCTAAATCTTTTTGTAGGCATCACGCAGGAAGTCCAATCCACAGATTAGTTTAAGACATTAGACACCCTAAGTATGAAAGGTATCCACATCAAAGTAAACATTCTAATCCACTTATATTTAGATTTAAGATTTAAGATCTAATATAGTGGAATGTGCCTTTTTTTTTTTTGCCTTTTTTTCTTCTTCTTTTTTTTTTTTTTTTTTCCAAATCAGCTCATGTAAGAATTTCCAAAGCAAAGTAAAGTACATATATATATATAAAATTTAAGTTTCTGAAATCTATGTTTATGTATTCCTTTTCGGTAAATATGCAGTAAGATATGTACTAGCTCAGCCATCAAAAGCTTCATTGCTCCCTAATCCTTTAATAAATGTTACTATAAATCTTAGAAACAGATTATGTAGATGCCAAATCCATTTATATAGTGGCTGAGTAGATTTAAAGTCCAAAGATATTATGTTGATAGCATCGCTTTGCTGGTTATAAACACATGTAAAGAAATGTGACATTCACTATGAGCTATTTGTTGTTTTCCAGGTCTCAGAAACCAAAGTTCTGATTAGATTGAACTGTAAGCAGGATGTTATTAAAAGCTATCTTTCCAATTTTTTGGACAAACAATTTATGCTCGATTGGATCTGCCAGTCTACATTTTTCTCCCATTTCAGGTATTTTTCATTGTGATCTTAACACCAAAATGAATAGGAAGCTACAACAATTTTCAATTTCAGAGCTTCTTAGCTTGCAACACAGACATATCAGCTTTCAAAAACTTTTGCACTGCTGTAAAAGCACAGTCTAGACCTTAAGGATTCGCCCTTGCTACTTCATTATTCAGATGATTACAATGAGAAGTAGATGAAGACCTTAGAATTCAGAGGTTTAAGAGACTTTTCCTGCTCACAATTCGTTGTTAAAATTTATATTGATTTTCATGTGAAATGACTGCACCCCAAACGTTTGAAGAAAAACTGTATTGGTGTTGGGTTTTACTAGGAACATCTCAGAGAAAAATAAAATAAAATATGACAACCTGAATTCAGCTTTTATTCTTTATGTTAACAGGCAATTTGGGCATAAAATGGAATGTTCTGGGAACTGGGCATTTGCATTATATGGTTACAATTTGGTCACAGTTAGACTATTATTGTTACAACAATATAACTTGCTGTGTAGACTTTTTTTTTTAGCCTGTTTAATTCATTTATATTTTTAAGTATAGTAGTATTACATTAGTTATATAGCTTAGGTTTTATGCTAATAAATATCCCCATGCAGGTGGACCATTAAAACCTAGCCAGAATATGGATTTGATTTAATTTTGAACTGGGAAATTGGTATTCAATGTCTGGGATTCTCTGATTGACTACTGTTGTGTTTATACTGGAGCAGAACATTGGTTTTAAAAGAATACATAGCTACATATTTCTATGTATGTTTAATTATACAATAGATCATGTCTACAAGCATAATCTGGATTTGCTACTTGCAATTAGATCCTAAAACCTAGCCTTACTTTGTCTGGATTAGGGCACAAATTGCCTTATAGAAGAGGTGAAGAGTACTATGTTGGCCTCCCAGCCAGAGGCCTTGTCCTCCTTTCTGTTCCAGTATAATTAGTCATATCAATGAAGATCACAGATAGTTTAATTTAAAATTCTTGACTTTAAAGAGAAACAGAGGTGAAAAATTGTTTGTACAGATGGCTGTGGTCTCATGATTTGCCAACGAGGGCAATGCACTTATATGTGAATACTTTCCCACTACCCATTACATGTGATTTAATCAAATTTGTTTGACTTTACTGTGAAGAAGGACAGAGAGAAGAGCAAAGGTCTGTCATCAACCTTGATTGGGATGCATCAACAGAGCACCACTTTAGTTCACTCCCACAAACACCTGAGCTACTACTGCTGTGCCCATATCCCAGTCTTTCACTGACCCAAGGACTACGGAGGTAAGAAGCTCAGTGCGATGGAACAAGTACACCCAGTCTCAACCCTGGTCTGATCATGCATACTGGATGCACCCAGACACTGTGTGCCAAATCACGCACATTGCGCTGAGCTTTGGTCAGTATAGAAGGATTCATCAGTCAGAATGAAGGCTATGCAATTTTTGGTTTCTTCCTTACAGTTTAGCAGTTTCTAACAAATTCTGCTTTGAGAGCCTGAAATTTAAGCTAACAGTACAAGGAAGTAACAGAAACAGAAACTCAAAAAGGACTTCTGTGAAATATTCTCTGAGACTAACTAATTTCTACCATAAGTATTATCTGGAGTGCCTTCTATGATGCCTAATGAGAAAGGTGTTTAAGAATCTCTTGTTGGCTATGTAAAACACACTAACTTAGGATAAAGGGAAGCTCTACCATTAATATCCATATGTCTCTTTTGGCAGCAATGTCATCAGCTCTATGTTCTTTTATACCATCACAGATGTATTTCATTATTAGTATTTATTGAATCAGCACTGCACCACAGCGAGGCAATTTGGTCTTCCAGAGCACTGATAAAAAACATTTGAGGCATTGGTGCCAAAGGATGACATTTTTATTGGTTGTCCTGTGCCAGCTCCAGCAGTATGTCTGCTGTCCCTCTGATCCATGTTTAGCCTGATTTTCCTTCCATTATTCTTCTTTTTCTGCTCCCCTGCACTAAATGACGCAACACTATCCCAGTGATGTTGTTCTCTGGTAATCCCTCTGTTGCATAAATCCTGGTAGTTTCAAGAATCACATTTTAAAAAATGAGCAAAACCTCATAGCAAAGCTGAAGGGATTTCCGTGACTTCTGAAATTGCATCAGAACATTATCACATCCAGAAGCAAAATTACAAAATAATGTTATCTAATGATTTGACAGTCTTATTTCCCTACAGATCTGCTTGGAGAAAACCTCTTGCTACAAAAATGCATACTCAAGACTAACAGTTTACTTTTCAATTTATTTATGCATTTAAAAATGCAAACAATTATAGAACTTTATGCATTTCAGAGGCATTGAAAGCTCTAATCAAATAAAGTCTTGCCTTTTTTTTTCTTTTTTTTTTCTTTTTTTTTTTAACAGCACAAAAGCTCAAAATATAGGGGGAAATGAAATATGCTTTTTTTGTTTCTTTTTGAGATGTTAGGCACTGATAAAGGCAAAACTACTGAATCATGCCTCAATGTGCAAATAGCATTTCATGTTGAGAGTTTAAGGTAACATTTCAGAAAGCAGGAAACTATTTTTGGTGATAATACACAAAATTTAACATTACAGTTGTCAGCCTGTCACCTGACAGAATGGAAGACAGTGAAATCCTTTCCAGTGAGTTTGAAAGAGGCTGCTGTGTATTTACTCAACACATTTTTGGTAGCAAAGTTGACTATCAAAATTTCCAGTAACCTTACCCCCAGCTCACTCCTATCCCAGGAGGAGTTTATTACCCCTTTGGCTGTTTTGATACAGAAGTATAAACTAAATGATTGAAAACATATCAGAAATAAGTAAATAACCACAATTTTATCTCTCTCTCTTTTTTTTTTTTTTTTTTAACCTGGACCATTTCATAAATCTTCTTTATAAAAAAAGCCCAGTTATGCTGACACAACTGTATAGGCTGCAAATCGTATTGTAGGACTTGAAATAATCATCCAAGCATAAGCACTAACTTTCATTCCCAATGCACTTTTTTAAAAACAAGCGATTAAGCTCCATGAAAACTAAGACTCAGAGAAAATAAGTTGCTCTCCCACCATCAGATCTAGCAATGAAACTCTGTAGTCCTAATTTTCACTTTCCTACTTAATTACATAATATGTCTGAAAAGAAAGGTTGTGAAACTTTTACTAAAGGGCTTTACTTCAGAATGGACAATGGAGCTCTTCTTTCTACTCTGAAGATCTAGATTTGAATTTAGGTACAGCTTACAGTGAAATTCTCTGTACTAAATAAAGCCTGTAATAAATCTTTGTCACAGTATTTGCCCTTTCAAGGAATATATCAAGAAAGAAAAATCCATGTTTACATTTGTTTAAACATGCATCCTAAAGCTCAGCATAAATATTGCTCATTGCTGCATAGTGGGCCCACATCACCATTATGAGCTCCAAACTTCAAGCTCAAAGTGAGTTTTAATGTGATTTACCATTTGCAGTTCTGATTGTGATTAGCTAAACTCAGCCAAAATGTAGATTCTTGTAGGGCTTTCTATTTCTATTTTCTGTAGTGTCTTCCCTCTGATTTATTTCACATTGGCCTCATTTTAAATCATTTTTAATTTCTCCATTGATTCTAATTAAACTGCTGCTAGGGCTTATGAGCTTCATTTAATTAAATTAATTAAGGTATTTATTTATATAATAAAAGATAACCAACTCATCAAGCTTGCTTTCCAAAACTCTCACAGCTCTAATAGAAAGAAAATCAAAGACACCAATTTTAAAATTTAGTGCCTGCAGCAAAGTAGCACTGTGATAAAGTAACAGAACCTTGACTAGACAAATACTTCACAATCTTTTGTTGCCATTGTTTCCTTTTTTGTTTGTTTTTTAAGGCATTGCTGCATCTCTTTGGTGTTTAGAATGATTTTTGTAATGATGCTGTATTAGGAAAGTCATTTGCTCTAAAAAGAAAGCTCTTAATCACACAAGCTGGAGGAACTTGTTTTCACATTCAGGGTTTATGATGTATAAGTGAGCATTTTTGTTGAATTCTCTAAGACTCATACAAGGAGAAGATAAATCACAAAACACATTCAGTATTGTAGAAATAATTTCATTTTCTGATATAATTATGACTGCTGAGGAATTGCTTGGGATACAATGGTGTGAATTCTGATCCCTGACCTGAGTACTTTGCTCAGTGAAAGATACCCAGTTTTAGCACTGTGTAATATCTCAGAGGACTACTTAGGAGTTTGCGAGTTCTATGGCTAAATCAGCTTTTATTTCACTGCACTCTGCAGTTGTGCTTCTTTGCAGTCAAGGCATATTCTACTGCTCTGGAGACAAAAAGACACTTTCTAAATATGCCTTTCTTGGTTATGGACATCCTACAGTCAGACCTGCATTAATCATTTCCATCAAAACAGCAAAAAGTTATTAAGTGTTTGCCATACAAACAAGATATAATTTCACCAGCTGGATGCTGCCAGCCTCTTTACAGCACACTGCTCTTGTCACAGTGGTTGGGCACAGTTTTAAAATACATTTACTTTAGCCTCAGGCTAGTGTGAAGCCTTTTTGCTTGTTTGCTTTTCTTTTACTTTCTCCCAGTATCGTGAAAGGTGCTGAAAGAGAAGACCTTGATGAGCCGTGTAAAGCCAGGATTGGTTAAAGAGTATTGATAAGAAATAACTCATCTTAACTCATCTTTCCAATCAATTTATTTGTGACAAATAACATCCCTTTTTTTTTTTTCTTTTTTTAGTAGGCAAAAAGAGATCGTGGCCTGCACTTGCATGGCATACAGGAGACATGCACGAAGCCGTGAAAAATAACTGTGTGTACACACTCTCCTCCACTGCAACAAGACCATCACCTGTTTCATAATGACATGACGGACCAAATCACACCTATCTATTCTGGACAATATCTGAATCTTATATGCATGCAGATAATAATGCTCTGCTCTGTCTAGTAGACTGTTAACTGACAATGGTAAGCAGAACTAACTCTAAGTCATTATGTTAAAATCTTTCCCATGAAAAAGAAAGAATGGGAGTTATAGTAAATTTTCTGCAAGCTCAACAGAAGGCTGAAGTTACCTCAAAAAATATTCAATGTAGTAGTGTCTGACACATGTAGTATAGTAACCATATATAGCAACCATTTATAATTGTTATTGATACATATTTTCCCACCATAGATACAACTTTGTGGAACTAAAATTCCAGAATAAGGCAATACATAAGGATTTTGGAATACTACCCTGTGCTGTAATTAAAAGCTGTCAGAAACACACTTATAAGCTCCGAGAGCATGAAAAAGAGATGGAACGGTTATCTCTGGAGAGTAACAAAGGTTTTATCCACTCATTCCTCTTTTTCTGATCTATTTCATCTGTACTTGTTTGTTTCCATTAGGTATAATTTTAATTACAAATCATGGTCCAGCTCAGCTGTTTGCTATGTATTCAGCCATACCAACCTGGGCAGTTTTTTCATGATCTATCAAAGATTAAGTAGGGTTAAACTAGGTCATCACTAAGGTGGAATGAAACCCCAGATGCTAAAATGATTATTTAAGAGATTGTGTTTTTTCTTCAGCTACTACATATCTGCTTGGAAATTTGAAGTTACTTTCCAGCAACATATTTGGACATACAGATTTTCTTTATTTAAAATGATAGAATATTACTTAATTTGACAAAAAAATACAAAATAAATGGATTTATATATTTTTTATCTTTTCATTAAAAATATAATTACACAGAAAAAAATCAGTTACAATAGTTTTGATAATGACTCCATCTAACGTGTCTCAGGGTTATCGTTCAAGTCCCTTATTTGGCTGATTTCTAAAACTGACTGTACAGATTCATTTCCATCAGCAGACAGTATTTTGCTATGGTTTTCATAAGCAAGAAAGTAATTTTTTTAAAGACTATACCAGAAACCAGATGGAGCATGCTTCCCGTCTCCCTGAGATGATAGTTGCAGAATCAGTTGAAAAATGTTTCCTATTTCTGCTCTATGTAAAGCAGCAAAATTTTAGTCTACAAGTTTAGCCTTTAAGTATGGGACTTACGTGCTGTGTATATGTGAGAACATATCCACAGTGGCAAATAAAACAGGGCCTGGAAGAGTTTGATGGTTCTAAGTCCAAGTGACACAGGCTGTATCTGTGCTTGACAGAGGCTGGCTCTGGGTTTGCAAAAGTTTCGGTTATTGTTAGTTCTATTTGATGTGCTTCCTGCTTGTCTAATATTAATATAAGGACCCTATTACAGTGCATTAGAATGTTTTTAATAGCATGAACCTCAGGGTTTAATTGTTGCAGAGCAGTGCTTACACCAAGCCAAGGACTTTTCGGCTTCTCGCTCTGTCCTGCCAGCGAGCAGGCTGGGGGTGCAGCAGGAGCTGGGAGGGGACAGACCCAGGACAGCTGACCCAAACTGGTCAAAGGGGTATTCCATACCATCTGACATCATGCTAAACAATATATAGGGGTGGCTAGCTGGGGTGGGGGGGCCGGCTGCTCGGGGATAGGCTGGGCATCGGTCAGCGGGTGGTGAGCAATTGCATTGTGCATCACTTGTTTCGTACACATTATTAGTAGTAGTACTATTATCATTATTATTATTATTGTTATTTTTATTTTTCTGTCTTAATAAACTGTCTTTATCTCAACTCACAGGCTTCACTTTCCCGTTTCTCTCCCCCATCCCAGAGAGGGAGGTGGGAGGGTGAGAGAACGGCTGTGTGGTGTTTAGCTGCCTGCCGGGTTAAACCACAACTATTTTTTATTCCCTGTATTCTCTGCATAAACAATGTTTTAGGACAATATAAAAGTAAGACAACCCCCCAAGTGTTACATATTATTATTATTAATATTAATATTGTTATTATTATATGTTATTATTATACATCACTATTATTATATTACCTTTATTATTATTATTTTTAAGATAACATGTATTCCACTCTCTTACCAGTCTCAGGAGTCAGATGGTGGTTAATAGAATGAAAAAAAAAAGCAAGCACATTTGAAGGAATAGAAGTACCTGTTAGTAAACAGTTCCAAGATGTTCATTCATGGTTATGTGAAATGGTTTTTCTATTGAAAAGGTTCTCCGCATCCATACTTTCACCAGCTGCTGCATATGTTGCTAATTGGACTATAATAAGCAGGAAATACCATGCTGTCTTGAAAAAATTTACAATTATCATCCAACCTGTGTAGGTGGGTGGAGAATTGCTCATGTCCCCCAGCATACCAAGGTGCATACCCTACCACAGCATAGTGCTGCTTCAGCTGGTGACCTGCTGTGTCCCCCACTTGAAATGATTTTCAAATCTTATTTAATTTCCACTTCTTTAAAATCCTTAAAGGCCAAGTGTGTAAGTATTGCAGGATCACGACATTTGAGCGTTTAGTTTTGAAAGTGAAAATGAAAGAGATGCCAGTAAATCCCAAAGCACAGCACATCAGTCAAGGCACAAGGTATCCCAGAAGCCCAAGACTGTTACCACTGGGATATTATCTAGTGAGGAGAAATCCAGGCTTCATTCATATTATAGGAAGATTGCAGTAAATTACAAATTAATGTTCTGAAGTTAATGAATTTAATTGATTTCAAGCAGAGTAAAGGAGTTAAGGCTGGTATTCAAACAGGGAGAGAGTATTTAAATTTAGCTATCATTAGCTGGCACAAGTTGCGCTCACCAAATGTCATGACTTTTTACTCTCACAGTATGTGGTGAGGCCACGTGAAGTCTTTTAGACTCGTTTCCTTCAACAGAGTGGGGAAAGGCTCGTAATTTTTAGACAGGATAACAAATGATAAATATAAGACTTTTAATTATAGTAGAGGGGAATATATAACTGTCCTAAGTGGAAGTTTATGGCATTGGTTAGGTTCAGAAGGTTGAACCACACTCTGTGGCAGATCTTGTTCTTTACAAACACCACTATGTCAGGTTCTAGTTTTCCTAGAGGAAAACCTCCTGATACATAACTATGTTCTTTAGCAGATATATAGCTTACTAAAGGGAAAGAATATAAAGAAATGAAAAGTCAGGAAAAAAATGTAACTATGATGAACAGGTACTATTTCATAATCTTTCACTGACAGTATTTTAATGATTGATGATCATTCTATGCTTTGCATCTTAGACATAAAAGATAACCATATCGATTTCTTAGTATACTAGCCAAACTTTTTTTTTTTCTTTTTTTCCCAGTGATACCACTCTGAGCTTGCTACTACTATCTTTGAATGAAAATGTAGTATCTTATATATTTCTTTTATTTTATTAAAAGGAAGTTTAAGACTAATGGTTTACATCATTAGATTCCAGTGTTAATGTCACAGATGTACTGTAAAAACTGCACAAGTATAAGATAAATATGTGGGATAATTAAAATAACAATGATTCCCTGCTTCATGCAGCATCTTAGAGATTCAGTGCTTTAATGCCTGTAAAACATTTAAAGATATCTGAGAAAAAATATACTTTGTAAGTGCAGAATGATATTCAAACACCATGTGACAGGTATGAGAACAGACAGATTCTCAAATACCAGAGAGTAACATTGAAGTCATATTTAAAATTTAAGTGACTCACAAGGAATACAAATTTTTGCTCTGAAACATGCTTGCTTACTCTTTATGTCTTCACTGTCCTGCGCATATTTGTGCAATAAATGTTTCTCTGCATAATCTTCTGGGAACACTTTTTCTCACTTCATTCTCTAGTATACAAATGCACACATCTGCATAGGCATTTGACATTTGTTATTTCTTCAGGAAATGTGACAACCAACATAAAAAATGTTCGCTGTCCTCAGAGTAGAAATGCAATTTAATCAGTCTGCTTATTTATTATGATTACTACTATTTCTAATTCCTTATAATATTTCGAAAACGAACCAGCAGCTACAAGATCAAGTCACAGAACCCAGTTCAGTCTCACTCACATAAATACACAGTAATAGTTTCTGCTCCATAGGGAGCATAAGTTAAAGGACAGAAGATGAATAATGACACCTAGATGAGAATTGAAGGGAAACAGCATAGCGGTAAACAGCAGACAAAGACACAACTGTAACATAGTTTAACCACAGATCCATCTTTAGGATAACACCATAATAAGATTTTTGTGTCACAGTTCAACAAAAGTCATGCAAGTATTACTATCACTCAAAAGCTGAAGTCTTTCCAAAAATAACTCAGTGAATATGTCCTCACTACACTTATAAAAGTAGCGCAATATAGTAAGGACATAGCCCCATTTGGCCTTCACATGTGTTCTTTTATCTGCCTGTGGCTTAAAGACTCTCTGTAAATAACTCAAATGCATAAAGGCATGTTCACTCACAGTTGAAAACTGTCCACTGAAGAAAATTTTGCATATTCTAACCTACTTGGAATTTTGTTTTTATAATTCTAATTTTATTTGATCTCCAAAGTGACTGGTGATTGCTACACATCCACTTTCATTCTCATATTTTCCTGCAGAATTAGTTGGAATCTGCTTTTCTTTTAGTTGCAAAACTAATGTAATACCCTTTCTAGCAATCACAAAGAAGTGATTTGAAAGTGATATCCTCTGTGATAAATATGGAGCTTGTCAGCTTGGAAAGAAAAATAATAAGTGTCAAAGAAACCAAGAAATCACAGCCTCCAGATAGGTTACAAGAGGACAGGACAGCTTATTGCCTGAGCAGCTTCACTGGAGTATTTATCAACCCCCATTTTTGCACATCTTTAAAATAATTAAAAAATAATAATAATTATAATTTCAGGACACATATACAGTACTCAGGCAAAAGATACTTTGATATTAGTCAAATGAAATCAGTGACAGGGAAAGAATTGAAAGAAAGTAACGTTGTCAGATTCAGCAAAAATAAAAGCAACGGAAGCAGTGTCCAAAAGTTACAGATCAGGAATATATGCGATTCATATTAAAGTAATGTCTCTGTTCAGTTTTATTGAAGGCAATATAATAAGTAATAAATCACTATTAATTCCTTTGATAACCATGGAAATCATGTTAATCACAATCAAATGCTTTTGCAGCTGGTAGAGCTGTAATACATAATTTCATAAGCATCCTATACCAAATAATGTATGACCAAGGCGGATGAAGAGATGATCATAACTTACTGATCAACATGACTGTCCTGGTTCCAGTTAGGACAGAGTTAATTTTTCCTCATAGTAGCTGGTAGGCTGCTATGTTTTGGATTAGGATGAGAAGAGCGCTGATAACATGCTGATGTTTTAATTGTTGCAGAGCAGTGTTTACACCAGGCCAAGGACTTTTCGGCTTCTCGCTCTGTCCTGCCAGCGAGCAGGCTAGGGGTGCAGCAGGAGCTGGGAGGGGACAGACCCAGGACAGCTGACCCAAACTGGCCAAAGGGGTATTCCATACCATCTGATGTCATGCTAAACAATATATAGGGGTGGCTAGCCGGGGTGGGGGGCCGGCTGCTCGGGGATAGGCTGGGCATCGGTCAGCGGGTGGTGAGCAATTGCATTGTGCATCACTTGTTTCTCACACATTATTATTATTAATACTATTATCATTATCACTATTATTATTATTGTTATTATTATATTCCTGTCTTAATAAACTGTCTTTATCTCAACTCACCGGCTTCACTTTCCCGTTTCTCTCCCCCATCCCAGAGAGGGAGGTGGGAGGGTGAGTGAACGGCTGTGTGGTGTTTAGCTGCCAGCCGGGTTAAACCACAACAATGACTACATTGATAACATAAGAACTAACCCCTCTGTCTTCTCTTCTAAAATAAAGGTGTCCCCCCCGCCTTTAACATTTATTTGTCTGCTACAGCTTCTGCAACGATAGGGTGTTTTAATGTGATTTTTTAATGAATTATTTGTAGTGGCAAGTTTATAAACTAACATTTGTAAACTGTGTGATTTTATGTAGTTTATTTTGAAAACAACTTATTTACAAGTTAATTTGTATGCCTAAATAATAGTGATTCTAACATCTTATTCCCAGCATTGTATTTCAAGGTCCTACATGAAATAAAAATTGACCCACAGTTTCTGCCTAATGCAACCTTGTTAAGGCAGGCTATATAGGGCAGACTATGTCAGTGTTCAGACAGGGTCTTGACCACTGAATTCAAAATGGGAGAGGAAGATTGTTATGAAACTGTGATGGGGTGGGCTAGTGTGTCCTGTGAAAACTGTTCAGGGCAGCTGTTTCATTACATTCAGCAATTTGGGCTACCACTATGTCAATATGTCAATATTCACCTCTGGGAAGAAATTCTCCAATAGTAATGGCAAAGGTATTTCGTTCTTTCTCTCTCCCTCTCTCTCTTTTTTTTTCTTTTATTTTCTTTTTTTTTTTCCTGTGCATTTATCTAGGCCAGTAAAATTTCACATTGAAAATTTTACCATAGATATAAAAATATTAAAAGTATTTTTTTCCGTGTTCATTTAAAGAAAAGCTCTAAAGCCTTGACAGTATTAAAAAAGTACAGTTTAGTTTTTATGCTAATTAGTGAACCTCTCGGTTCTGCAATTATGCAATTCTCTGCAAAGATAATATTTATGCCTAATTTTCTGGAAAGAATTACAATGACCCTCTCAGAATAATGTTATCTTGATCCTGACCCTTCTGTCTTGGGCAGCAGTGGAAAGAACTGGATGGATGGCAGCAGTAGAAGTAGTAAATAGAGTGGAAATACTTCTGAAATCTTGTCACTGGTTACTTAAATGCACAATATAAAAATCTTTAG
Source organism: Anser cygnoides (assembly GCF_040182565.1). NCBI lineage: Eukaryota > Metazoa > Chordata > Aves > Anseriformes > Anatidae > Anser > Anser cygnoides. Next base: position 15,672,265 of record NC_089877.1, on the reverse strand, counting down.
AAAGTCTTCTCCCTTTGAGAGACTGTTTGGGGCATCAGTTGCCCGACAGGCCTGGACATCAAAGAACAATTCTACTCCTCGCCACTGTGCCTGCCTTCTTTTCCAACTCCAGTAAATCCTTGCCTTCTCTACTTGCCTGTTTTGCAAGCTTTCCTTATTTTCCTGCCATTACATATGAAAATTATATCTTTCTCTAGTGCTAGCCCAGCCTTCATTGTAGAGACAAATATATTTTGTCCATTTCAGTGGGAATGGTTTATATCTTAATCTGTAGTATCAATTTACATCATTCATTTACTAATTTATTTTTATAAAATAAACTTTGAAATTTAGGTTAGTTTGCCACCAGTCTGTCATTATTTCCTCCCTCAAGCTTCTCTTACTGAATGGAAAGAAAGTTGAAAATTATTAATTTAGTATTTCATTGTTTCATAAATTTTCATATTTTACTTTGTATTCTAACATTTTTTTCTGAGGTTTTTAGTGATACATGCCTTTATATACCTATATACGAGGGTAATGGCATTTTCCTGTATGCTTCCCAGGGAATGTCACATCTTTCCTTTAGGAAACATGACTGAGGACCTAATTTGTCTTTCTTGCAATTAGATTCTTTTTCTCTCTAGGCCTTTAATGGTTTTCTCTTCTTGGAGATCCCTCAGCTAGTATAGCTACTGTTGCTCCAATAACAGCTGAAGATCATAAAGAAGATCATGGATTTCATGGACTTTAGCTGTGAAGGTGAAAAAGCTTCCTGGAAAAAATAAGCCTGCAATGACTTTAGGAAAAAATACTAAAATTCTAAGAGTCCTTTCCTTTTGTTTTTCTTTTTTTTTTTTTTCCAATGACCTAAGCTTATATTTGAGCTTGCTTTTTTTAATGCATAAATGATCAGCAGTTCAAAACACACTCAGTATGTAAAACTGCTTGTGCAAAAAGAAGTCTACCTGAAGGGCGTGTACTTCTGCCTCTCCCTCTATCATTGTTTCTCTGAGAAGAATATACAGGCATCCTTCCTTTACTTCTTACTCCTACCGTTGGTATTTCAGTGGCATCCTCCTGCTCATATTTCCCTTTAATACATTCACTCCTTTAAGTTAGAGAGATAGATAGACAGTGCAATGGCTCTTTGCAGTATTTGTTTTCATGTATTCCTTCATTATGGAACTCGTTTCAGCTGGACCATTAAATAACTTCCAAGCAGTGAGAGAGAGGCAGTATATCCACAACATAGTGAATATGCAGCATTTAATGCAGATCTCAGATCGATCCTTTTCTTCCATTGCTAATTTTTATTTATTTTTCCTCCCCAAGGGGCTTAGCAAATAAAATATGATATTCCTGACAGTGTGGATTTATAACACCAGGAAGGAGATGAAATAAGAGACCAAAGCATTCTCTGTTAGCTCTTATGCATAAACTATTTCTACTTGTCAGATGTTTGCTGAGGATTTGAGAATCTGATATTTCTCCTCCCTCTCAGTTTGACCACTTTGTCTCAAGTTCACATATCACTCAGCAGAGACCAAATTCAATGACTGAGGTGAGTCGTTCCTGTGCCCAGCACACATGGTCTGGGCTTTCCTTCCAGGGAAAGCTTAGTTAACATTCCGAAAGCAGAAACCAAGACCATGTCTTCATAAGCACAGAAATTTTCAAAGGAAAAAAGATTACTTCCTCCTGGGATTTTGATCTTCATTGTATTTCTGACATAATTGCTATAGAGAATAAAGCAAGATTGGGCCTACAGAGAATTCACTTTTGGTTTGGATTTCTCAGATCTTTCCTTAAGTGAAGGCCTTTCATGTTACCAAATTGATTTCATGTCAATATGCTGTCCAAAGTTCAAGTCAGGAAAAAATGATGTCATATTTCTAAAGCATTTTAGAAAAAGCATAGTATACTTTCCAAATAACAGACTTTCTCCCCCACCTTCTCTCTCATCTTCTTCCAGACACTCTGTCCCTATAAAACCTCATCAAAAACTTTGGCTCGTAATAGTTTTAAACATTTCCTACTAATATACCTACGTAAGGTCCTAAGTGATATTTTTTTAGATAATTATTTCAAAATATCAAGACGTTTAAAATATCAAGATAGTTCTTGACAATCTCACATGCTTTTTTCCTTTGTGCTACACATTATACACGTTAACAGTTAAGCACATAAAATCAGATAAAATTTACTTTATGTATGATATAGCCAAAAGAAGGAAAAAAAAAAAAACAAAATTGCTTTTGGAGTAATGATAAAATAACTTGTGTGGACCATTTGATAATTTTTAACCTGTGAATATGTAACAGCATGACATTTTGACTTAAAAGCAAAGAAAGACGGGTTCCTATGTTTTCATTACTCCTCTGTAGGGGATATTAACATTTCCAATAAATATTCATATCAGATGAATCTTGAAAATACCTATCCAACAGCAGCTAGAGTTGTTCTGAGTTTTTGTTGTTTTTTTAAGAAAATCCTTAGCAGATGCCACAATTAAAATATAATATCAGGAAATTTGCCACTGGTAAGAATCTCTTATGTTAATAATTTGGCATGAAACCAGCCAGCTTTAGAATTTCCTTTGTCAGTGGAAGCCAAATATCAACAAACTAGGCTTCAGAAAGGAACTGTGGATAGATTTTGACACATTCATCTTCCTCATTCAAGATTTCTATAGAGCAGGGTATAAATGACCTGAAGACACCACATGATTTCGGATAAAAAGTGTGTGCTAGAAGTATATATTAATTATTAGCAATCAAAATCCAAAAAATAGCTGCTTTGTTGTTTATTACCATTTGTCTGTACGTGCGCTTTAGAATATGGATCTTTGGCTTCGGAATTGCAGATACAGAAAATAATCTCTTGACCCACTCTATTTAGTTTATCTAGTAGTTGCAGGAGAATGTTCTACAAACCACTCTATGTCTCTTAATACTTCCAAGAGAGAAATCCAAATGTGATATTTATTTAAAGGTTTTTCATACGTTGATGTTTATATATTCAGCAAGACCAGAAAAAGCCATTGGGGATTACAAGCGAAGAGCACTGGTTCAGTGAAAGAGATCCCACCAGTCCCTTATTGAAACCAGCCTGTCTGTGAAGGATGGGGAACAAAGTTTTGAGCTAGAAGGAAAAAGCATATTTCCCACAAAAACAGCAGCCATACTATTCAAAGCATCAGACTGTTGTTTTTTTTTTTTTTCCAACAAATTTGCTGGTAATTTACAGTAATTTCAGCCATCACAGTTTGCCACTTATTGTTACTGTACAGCTCCTGCGTGGTTTTTTTTTTTTTTTTTTTCCAACAATCACCTCAATTGTTTCTTGCATCAGTTCTATTTGCCTCCTTTCATGTTCTGGTTTGTGTCTGGAGAATCATGCATAAGGATTTGAGCACGTCTCTTTAGCGAAAATACCAGCAACCCAGAAACCTGCCAGGGGAGCTTTGATCCCACAGTCTCAAAAAGCCCTGGGGCGTAAAGAATCCTATGTCCTGAGTAATACTGTGGCTATAATAGCATATGCTCTGCATAGAAGGGTCATCATACACCAGCTCCAGTTCCTCATAACTTGCCTCTGGTGTTTTTTTACTATATTATTATTATTAAAGAACGTGTAGAGATTTAAATCTCATTGAATGCTAATGGGGATAGCCTCTTAGGACTGATTTGCTCTGGAGAAAAGTTCTTTTTTGTTGTTGTTGTTCTTTTGTTTGCTTGTTTACTTTAATTTTGTGGAATTCACTGTGGTTAATCATTGTTGAGATTATTTCTCTTATTACTGATTTGCTAGTGGCAAATGCCTGGAGCACTTACTTTTTTTGATGCTCTCCACCTTCTTCACATTTTGCCTGAGGGCAACACAGGATGGAGACTGGTCTCTGCATTTTCTAAGATACTGTCACTTCCACAGTAAATCTGAAAAAAAAAAAAAAGAAAAAAAGAAAAAAAAAGTGTAAATTCTTTGGACTAGTAGAGTTCACTCTCTGTGAAAGACCTTTTTCTCTAGAGTATATTCTACGCATAATCTAATTCCTTTTATTTTTTTTTAGGAGAAAACTTATGACTAATATTGAATAAGGACCCTAGCTTTTAAGAAGGGTCCTGTACTCGTAAGAGGGAGACTGTAGAGCTGGGGGGCTCAGTGGAACACAGGCTAAGTGAAATTTGTATAGTATCTTGTGGCTGAACACTTTGGGGAAAAACAAAAAAAACAAACATGCCTCAAAATCATTTGCAAGTCTTTGCAAGTTCTCAAAATTTCTCTCACTTTCTGAATGTCACCTTACCACCATGAATGTGGCTTGCCCCATCTATTCTGCAAAATAATCCTTAGTCTGAGGACCTGGCAATATCCCTGAAAAAATATCAAGCACTTTGTCACTTAGCACTGTGTGAAGAATGAAAGCACGTCTCTACTATTGGTCCTATCACTATAAGACAGGAACTATTAAATGTTAGTAGGGATGAAATACATATATCTATAATGACTTAGGCATCTTCATTTTCCCTTCTTAGGTAAGAAAGGAATTCTGCATTTTCATACTTCAAAAAGAAAATAAATCCCCTGAGGGAAAGGAGTAGATTTCACTCATTTTTATGCCTGCTTTTGTTTTCTCTCAGTTTAGTACCAGGCCACAACGATGTGTTACTCAAACATACAGTTTCACTGTTCGTAAAGCCGAAAGGTTCCTTCAAGAATCCACCCCTGCTCTTGGACACAGGACAATCTGGTCTGTTCCCTTGTTTTTCATGGTGGTTTTTGTTGTTGTTGTTGTTACACTGTTGTTTTCTTTCTTTTTTTTTTTTTTTTTCCCCAAAGCAAATTGCTCTATCATCCTAATAAAAAGAGATTAGTCAACGAGGAGTAAACTGGCAGATTTACCCCAAGTGATGTAGTTTTGCTTTTATGTATCATGATTCATTGGCATTCCTGATTCCTACAGTGTTTGTTAATTGTCTGTATACACAGCGCCAGGCACAGGCATTGGCTGACAAAAGGATAGCTTTTGAGATTTATGCAATAAAACACTATTTTTAAAAATCAGAATCTATTGTAATAAATAACAACCTTTAGATAAAAATATTTCAATTTTGATGATCTGCCTCTGAAAACTACTTCAAATCTTCAAAGTCTCAAGGCCTCCTCCCATACAATCGATTTCTAAGAAGGGTGGGATTATACTGTCTCCTGGGTGCCAGGAACATCAATAGCGGTGCCAGGAACTACATATCTGTAATAGCTGCTTGAGCATGGGATAGTTCAGGCTTTCTAGGCTTCCTGTTGAGAGACCGCCTAGAAATATTGATCTCTGTAGGAGCTTCTAGTAATACATGCATCTGTCTGCATGTCAGTATCTGACCAGCTGCTTTCAAGATTCCTAGTACTCTTCTTTCTGCTCCTCCAGCTCAGAAGGACAGTCTCAGAACTTCCAGAATTCCTGCTTCTTTGAAGAAATTCACCTAGCTTTCTAGGACTTCCTGATACAGATTTCCAGAATCCCTCCCTGATTTTGTTCTTCATCATTCTGGATATCTCAGAACTATTTTGAAAATTTATGAAGGCAGGAAGGTTGTGCAGCTTACTACAAAGCAATGGGAAATCGGAAGTGCTACTGATGGCACTTGTCGATAGACATTTCATATTGAAAAAATCAAACGAGTAATATAGCTCTTCCCAACAACACTAAATCAGCTATAGTTATAAACTAAGATGTCAATTAGCATTAGAGATGGAAAAAAAAAATCATATAATACTAACCTTAGATATTGAAAAGCAGTCACAGTCTTTCAGTACTCACACACAGAAGTCCTCGGTTTCCTTATATGTAAGAAAAGGATTCAAAAATTGGCCATGCCATCCAGCATGATCTCAGAAGTTAACTCAAACATCTACTCAGTTTGACTTTACTCCCAGGCTGGTTATTTAAATCACCATAGTTGCTTTCTTCACTTGATAGGAGAGTTATAGTCAATGGATGAAATGAACAGAAAAGCTAGAACTAGAGGTGTGCATCTAAACAACAATTCTGCAAAATGCAGTTGGTATGAGCCATTTTGAAAATAAAGTAGACTGAGTGGATGACCTTGTAAATGCCCTGGAAATACAGAACCACATAATATGGCAGCACTTTTACAACACCTAAATAGGTTATGCTCATCCAAGTAATATTTTTAGGTTGTTTTCACCTTATTTCAAATGTGCTTAAATGTATTTTTAGTCAAGTTTTCTGTCTCCTCATGCTGAAAAATTGCTGATGTTTTCACTCTGAAGAAATTGAGGACATATCTGCTTTCTATGCTGTATGAATCAGCAAATCTTCCCTTTAAAAAAATCAACATTTCAGAACAAAGCAGGAATAAATAGTGAACTTGCAATTTTTCTTCTGTTGCTGCTTTTTAATTAGGAAAGGAGAAATTAGTCTAAGAATTGTTTTGAGATCTTTCCAGAGCTCAGGTGGGATCATTCTTTCTACAACTTATCCCTCAATTGTTTGCATGTCTGGATTTTGTCCTATTACCATTGTTTGAGATGAGTGATTGCTTATACAGGGTGTCAAAACAGAAAACCAAACCTCAATTCCTGGAAAAGGAAACATGAATTTCAGACTATATATATATATATATATATATATTTCTGTTAGAAAAGACTAGGAGTATATTTTGAGCATGCCTTTTTCACATTTCTGCTCACTTTTCTTCACAGTACACGTTTTGGTATTCTGCCCAATTTCATTTAGCGTATTATGAATAAAATGGTTCTTTTTCATTTCTCAGTTTTATATATAACTACACAGAATGAAAGCAACTGTTATTTGTTAATGAGAGATAGACTGAATATCCTGAGTTGGAAGGGACCCACAAGGATCATCGAGTCCAACTTCTGGTTTCACATAGGACAACCCCAAAATCAAACCATATGTCTGAGAGTGTTGTCCAAGCACTTTTTGAAGTCCAACAGGCTTGCTGCAGTGACTACTTCCCCGGGGAGCCTGTTCTAGTGCCTGACCACCCTCTCAGTGAAGAACCTTTTCTTAATATCTAACCTGAATTTTCCCTTTCACAGCTTCATGCCATTCCCTCAGTTCCTACCAATGGTTACCAGAGAGATCAGCTCCTGCCCCTCCGCTCCCTTTCTGAAGGCCTAGTAGGCCTTCCCTTTCCAGAGACCTAGACCTGTAGGCCTAGTCTAGGTCTCCTCTCAGTCTCCTCTTCTCTAGGCTGAAAACACCAAGTTGCTCCTCATACATCATGCTCTCTAGACCCTTCACCATCTTTGTAGCCCTCCTTTGAATGCTCTCCAATAGTTTTATATCCTTTTTATACTGTGGTGCCCAAAACTGCACACAGTACTCAAGATGAGGCTGCACCAGCACAGAGCAGAGGACGGTCATTTCCCTTGACCAGCTAGCCATGCTGTGCCTGATGCCCCACAGGATATAGTCAGCCTTTTTGGCTGCCAGGGCACACTGGTGACTCAGATTCAGCTTGCCATCAACCAGAACTCCCATATCCCTTTCTGCGGGGCTGCTCTCCAGCTTCTCATCCCCCAGTCTGTACATATATCCATGGCTGCCCTATAAAAATAATTTTAATAATTTTTAAAATAATTTTTAAAATAGTTACATAAAGCACACCACTAGTGTAAGCAAAGTACTAAAAAGAGCAGAGATTAACAGCAGCAACAACAATGACAAAAAGCTATTTGTGGCTTTCTTTTCCAATGTGAGGGCAAGAGTTTTACATAAGTTTGCCTTCTGGAGAGTTGATGACCTGTACACTTCTTATAGAATCATAGAATGGTTTGGGTTGGAAGGGACTTTAAAGATCATCTAGTTCCAACTCTCCCACCTTCGTCAGGGACACTTTCCACTAGACCAGGTTGCTCAAAGCCCCATCCAACCTCACCTTGAACACTTCCAGAGATGGTTCTCACACAATACTTCTTTATTATTTTTAACTGGTCGCCCAAAATGTAAGTCACCAAAGTGTCATTACTTCATTTGCAAAGTAGGGGTCCTCAGGTTTCAATAATAAATGCAAATTAAAAATCATCTAGGAAAAGACTTCAAATGTGCCTGTGGACAAATGCTTTTCAACATTAGTGGAAAATGGCATTCTTACTCTGATTTTAAAATTTCTGTGACTTACAGGAGGGAAGGTGGCAGCTGAGGACTGCAAAAGGAGTGTGGCTACACAAGAACATCACTGTATCCTGAAATTTGCAAAGCTTTTAACACACAATTCAAATCACCAAAATGAATTCTCTGTTCTTTTTGTCTCATCTTCTGCTCCTCAAAGTAGCACTGCTCTGAAGCAGATGTTTATATTTTCAAATTCATGTATTAATAATTTATGCTTAGCCTAACACAACCTCCAGAATGGAAGAAAAAATAGAAAAAGATGGTATGGTGATAAGTAGACACTTTTTGATGGCTGAGAGCAGACAATTAATTTAGCAAGAATTCTATGATGCTATGATTCTAAGAAGTGTCAAGGAAATTTCTTTTTCCTTAAGTGAGAATTTATTTTAAGAATTCAGATTTCTGGGATTGATGGCATAATTCACGAAGGTCATACAACAAAAAAAGAATGAAAGAGAAACAAAAATATCAACTATATATGTCTTTCTGGGTATGAAATCTATTCTTTGTCCACTTCAGATTCCAATTCACATAAAGAAAAAACAAACAAACCTACACATACCCTGTAGCTTCCAGTGTTGTAAGACTAAACTGAGAGATTTATTGAATACCCCCCGTACCTTCTAGAGGTTTAGTGTATCCATTTACATCAGAGCTACAGCCGGTGTTAGTTTAAAGAGCAGTGCAAGAACCAGGGCTTGTATCCGAACGTGGGGACAAGAACTACGCCTCACTAACATAGTGAGGTGGTCTGTAATCTTCCCTGATGGAAGGCTGGTTCGTCCTGCCCACCTCGAGCACATGGTAGCACAAAACATTAATGATGCCCACTAATGATGCCTGGAAGTGTGAGAATTGAAATTATGGTTTTGCAGTGGAAAATTCCACTAACCTTGCATATTTGAAAGTGATTGTGCAGGCATAAGAGTGCCATAACAGTGGTGGGAATGTTAAGCAGATAAGGGGACAGTGGAAGGTCCCAGTGTTCCAAAATAAGGAGGATGGCTAAGAAACACAAGACAAGCAGTTGCGGAATCAGCAAAAAGAAAACAGTCACAGGTGCTTCCAGTCACGAGAGAAGAAGAAAAAAAAAATGAAAAGGAGAAATTAAAGGTTGATCAAATAAAATTGCATATATATGGTATGGTAACAACTGTTGAGTAGGTTGTGAACCTGTAGTACTCAGCCAGTGAGGAAACAGGGGAGGAATCAAGTGTAATAGAGGTAACAGGGAATATAAGGTTATGATAAACTTCTGCTGTAAGCTCCTGCTCGCAGGACACGCGCTATTGCAATCACAAATAAAAATGCTACTTCACTGAGATCCTTGCCTGAGCCCGTGTTTCTCACAGATTGTTTCTCACAAAAGCAGCTAAGTAGATAACAGCCAGAGAGGATTCTCATCAGTCTGCTAATTCTTATAAATTCTCCGGATTTGATTCGTCCCTCAACCACACTGTTTAAATCTCCAATTAATTCCATTGATGGTGGGGCTGTTCGACTACTGCTCTATGTGGGTAACTGAGAGGGAAATATGGCCTTTTGTGCCAAGAGCGTGGCAGCAACAAACTACAAAATTTGCCTCCAAGTCATTAATTTAAATTCTGTATTTTTTTTTTAAGTGACAACAACATTAGCATTATCTAAGGAAGTATAAATGTAAAGACATTCTTTCCACTTTTAAGATATTACAAGAAAGAACAGACATAAAAAGATGGATGTAACAGGAAAGGAAGTGAATATTTGAAGTTGTTTTATGCTTCTTTTACTTACCTTTATTATTCTCTGCCAAAACAATGTGGCAGAAAATATATTAGGACTACATTTGCTGGAATTGAAGAAAAAGTGAATCCTTGGAAAGAATTTCAATAATGAGAATAGAAACTGCATGTGCTCAAACAGATTTTTAAACACATTACAGACAAAGGGCAAAAAAAGGAGTGAAGAGAGTGGGCAGAAAATAAAAAGCAGATTACAAGCAATATTCATAGGCAGTCATTAAGATATATTCAATGTGATTTTTACATTTATGTTGAGTCTTTAGCATAACAGGTAGACTAACAATCATTTTCAAGAGGTTTTGTTAGAGTTTTTCTTTTTTTTTTTTTTATTACTCAAGCTGTTCATACCATTAGTCTTACTCAGAATTGTTCAGAGCATGGAACATTTTGTCCAAAGCCTGGTAATGGGAAGTACTTTGTATCCTTTATTTTCTAAAAGAAATGTATTTATAATACATAGTTTTTAACCAGTCTATCAATTGGCCTCTGAATAATCTCATGGGATCAGAACTCTGTTTTACTCAGATTTTGCATTGTTCTGCAAGTTTGTTCTTACTTTGTGCTACTTAATCTACTGTCTTCTGTTTAGATTTTGCATAAGGACTCAATCCTCTTTTTTTTTTTTTTCTTTTTTTTTCCCCTCTGATCTTCCTTTTGTAGAAGATAATTTCAGCTCTATTCTAGGTCTGTTCTCATTTAGCAGTCATCTTCCAGGAGAAAAGAATAATTTCACATGAATCTTCTGCTTCTTTCACTGTTAGTCATACTGCACACACATTATCTTGCTGTTGAAAAGGGTCACATGGAATGTTTTAGCACACTGTATTTCCTCTTTGACCTTTTTATACTATTCATAAGAATTTAGAGTATCCTTGTTTACATCTTTTAGTAGCTATACAGTCAGGCAGTCTTATTTTAAGCTTCCTGTCAAACGGTATGTTTGGTCCCGACAATTCCAGGCTCAAGATTATTGCTGCATAATTTAGTTGTGTCAATTATAGTCCCCCAAAATTTTAACAGAATAATTTTTTGAATTTTTGAATAATTGAGAACTATCTTGTGTGAGACCATTAAACTGTGGATACCCTGGTATTAGAAGATCGTGCTTAGAATTATACTTTTGAGGGAAAAAAATCTAAATGCACAAAATCAGATTATCTACTCTCTATCATTACCATAGTTGATTTCCCACAATTTTAATATCTGAGATGTCCTGCAACAGCAATCTTTAATAATGCTATTTCTGTCTAGTGTGATAAAAATCCAGAGCAAGCACTCTTTTTCAGCACAAGCAAACAAATTTATAGCCACCAGTAACCATGTACCTACAGTTCAATTAGGTTTAATTACTTATGCAGCATCAGTCAACGATCTTTGTGGTAGCCTTCAGTTTCTTTTCTTTTTTTTTTTTTTTAATAATTATTTGTCAATCTGTTAATAACTTGGCTTTGCTTTTTGCTGCTTCATTTAGATTCTCTAGCCACTTTAAAAATACATTCTCATGTGCTCAAGCTCTTCATTACCTTTCTCTCAAAAAGCCTACTTTGTCTGACGTGCCAACTCTGTCTTACATCCTGTATTGTCTCAAACAATAACAAAAATTATTCAGTGTTATTTTACTTTAACACCTAATTTGTACAATACAGTAAAAAAATAAAAAATAAAAAAAAAAACCTGCAGTAGGTAATCTGTTCTTTTTCTACATTCAGTTTTATTTTTTCTCATTATAACAGCTTAGGTTTTTAACATGTTGTCTCATGCACTACTGTACTACTCATATGTAATAATTCTAATTCTGCTTATAAGCTGCCATTTGAACAATTTCTAGTAGTTACATTTATAACAATTCCTCTTCTTCTCCCTTTTTGCCCTTCACTTCTCTTCTGGACTTTTTCTTCTCTCTACAATTTGTAAAATGTTTTTTCCATCTAACAAGCTTACCAGTTTGTGCAAAGGCAGGACATTGCTTAGGCTTCATGAAGAGAAAAATCATATTTAAATCTTTTCCATTGCTCCCATTGCTTCCAATACAACTTAAGCCTGTATGTGAGGATGATATGCTCCTCTTACCACCTTTGTTCAAGTGTTGAATTTCAAAGGATGAGATTAATTTCACTCAGTAATGTGAATGCCTTCAAGGTAGAGCTTTTATCTCCAGGACAGTTGTCTAACATCTCATAAACCTAAATCAACATAAACCTAAATCATACAGTGAATGGAATCTAAAAAGCAATTCTCCTTGTCCTATAGGAGACATCAAAACTTGCTCCAGTTAACCTCCCTCCAAGATATACCGATTGTTCTGCTGTTCTCACTTTTTGTAACATTTCAGGTCTAAATTGTTAAGGAAATATCCTTATAAACAGGAAAAAAAATGTAATTTGCTAAGTGATTTCACTGTAAGATTGTTCAATTCTTCATCCAGAGCATTCCATCAGCTTGAAAAATTATGACTGCTATTTTAAGTTTGAGACAGTAACTTCCATAAACCCTATCTCAGTTGCAGGCTTTCAACCATAAATTAGTCTTGAATTAGTAGTTCTCCAGTTAATGGTCTTACAACTATCAAAAGTATTTCAACGTCTTCCTCTTTTTCATTCCCCAGATGCAGTTGATAACTTAAAAATGAGAAATCTTCTGACAGAACAGTGTTTTCCAGACATCTGTGTCTCAGTTTGATAATTCACCTGTTCTTTCTCAATACTAGAGTTTTAAACCCACAGAAATTGACAAAATAACATACTTCATCTTTTCAGTAGCTTCACTTAACTTCATGATGAGATAATTCTTATTTGAATCTCTGCTAGCTGTTTGCTTTATTTTTTAAATTTTAAGCATCATTAGAACCCTACATACTTAATTCAGGAACTCTTTCTGTCTGACATGAAACTCTTCTGGTTTTATGCATTTTTACTACATCTAAATCTGTTGCTCTGGCTTCTTACTGGAACTGTTATCCATACAGATAAGACAACATTCTGAATAACAGAAATGAGACCCCAAATCAACAGAAAGACCTAGACTTTTCAGGACATACCAGTGAAAGCAGAAAATAAAGAGACAGGTGACTGTTATGTTATATTGCAAGCTGTATACACGTATCTTTTCAAATTCATGCACTGTAGCATAACTGCCTCAGAAGAGTTACTGGGTGAGATTCATTCTTGCAGTAAAAGTTCGGTACCGCAGGTGCTATAGGTGTTATTAATTTACAGCTAAAGCTTTTCTGTTTACCACATGCTTTCAGCTGGCAGAACAGGCCAATTGCTACTGTTGCTTTTTTAAAAAAATCAAAAATTGCTAATTGATGAGCTAGTTCAGCTTGTTAATTCTGTGGAGTTTTTTTTTTTTTGAAAAAGCAAACAAACAAACCAAACAAACAAACAAAAAACAAACAAACAAACAAACAAAAAAAACAATGTAAACTGTTTGAGAAGGTCTCAGGAGAAACTAACTGGAACCATAGCTGGTAATCGAGGCTGTCTATAGTCTGATTTAAAAGAGAAAATCTATTCTTTGGAACTACAGAGCTACAGGATATAGAAGGTCTTTCTAGAATTCTTTCCCTTCTTAATCTGTAAGTGTTCAAAAGACTGCAGCCTTTTAAGATTGCTGTTTCTCTACTTTGTAAACAGAAACAGGCAACAAGGTTTCAGCTGTAGACCATAAAATCTCCCAACCTTCTTCCCCTTGCAAGTATAAAACTACTCCTGCTATTAAAGTGAAGTTGTTTTAAGCCTTAAGCTATGACTTTAGAAAAGTCATACAACCAAATCACTTTCTAGCAAACTGCCATAAGAATTCTATGGAAACTGTGGAGGAAGAAAAGCCAGAAATTGTTTTGGTTTTAAGTGGTTTATTTTTAATCAAGCATTTAGCTGCTCTTCACTGAGCTGGAATTCTCCTGAGTCTAGAACACAGTAAGTATAAAACATTAAACACTGGAGAATCTTTAAGTGCTTCATAAACACAGTAGTTGCAATGTTCTATTGAATATATATATATATCAAAATTATATTCCTCTTTTCTGCATGCCAGTTACCAAATGTTAGAATATATATATATATATTATTTTATTTATTTTTATTTTTTTCCAGGAGCAGCTTTGGTCAAGACTAGATTAATTGCATGCTCAGTGAATGGAAAAATAAACATACACACAAACATACAAAAAAAAACCCCTAAACTGATATGTAGATAGACTTTAGTATACCTTTGTTTTCACCCTCCAGTTTCTGTGCAGCACGTTTTGCAGTTCTGTGCCACTGGAGCCAGTTCTGCAAACTTTGAAAACTGTAGGGGTGCAAGTGTGTCATGTATTCAGAATATACAATGTATTCAGAAGCTGGAAACTCAGAGATTTCTAAAGCTGTACATGCACTAGGGGCACAGGTCAGCCCTGCTAGAATTCTGGTGTTGCTAGGAAAGCCCAGTGAAGCCAAATATACAAATGGGCCATTAAATGTTTTGTTCTTCTATATGGCGGAACACCTCTGTCAGCAGGTACCTGTTACATGTTTCACTGCAAAATCCAAGATTTCAAAATCACATGTTGACTATTGCCTATAGGTTTTACAATAACATAAAAAGTAAATTAGCCTAAATTTATTCCATAAAGGATTGCAGTCTCATCAGATTTCATAAATCAAGTTATGCTAGGTCAGTACTTCGTTAAGAAGATTAGAAATGCACTTCAGGAAAAAGAAAAAAAAAAAAAAAGTAACTGAAAAGGAATTCAGTTCTCAGCATGGCACAGACTTTGTTGTTAGTCCTTAGGCAAGATATAAAGAACTCAGAAAGGTAAAGCTAGATCCTTGTAGCTTTTGAGAACTTATCCCTCCCTCCCACGCTACTCTCTTGTTTCTCTGAAGTGTAGCACAGAAAGCTATGTTAGGCTTCTACTTCTGCCTACATTATTCAAGACATCTTGAAACAAAATAAAAAAGCAATAGGATATTGAAAAGAGACACGTTTAGAGCTAGCTGAGTGAAAACTGAGCAATAGCCACCTTGGAAGACAAAAGTATTCTGACATCCCTCCCCAAACCACTGCCTTCTGAAGCTAAAATCATTCAAAGATGCATGAAAATATTTCTTGATACTTGGAGTGCAGAGTACAGTCTGAGAGAAGAGCAGAGGAAAGAATCAAATACTAATTTTTAGACCTCGTTACAAGGTTTGATTCTGTATTTTGCATCCACATAAAACAAATTTTGTAAGAATTTGTGGAGTAGTTATTTAAAGTTAAAGCCTTCCCCATTTTTAGACAAATTTGTCAGCCATAGGAGCCCAACAGCTTTAATGTGTACATCCTCTTTGCTGAATTGTTTGCCTGGAAGTGACACCACTTCATCAGGAAAGAAAATTGTTTGCTTTAGACAACAGCCTGCCTGCTGCTGATCTGCCCTTTGAATATTACCTTGATTTTGTTATCACAACACAGAGAGTGAATGTTGGAAAATCCCCAAGAAAGAGGAATAGCATTGACTAATTTGGGGAAAAAATCTGTGGTTCTTACAGAACCAACAAAATCTTTGTCAGAGAAGACTAAGCCCATTAATGTGTCTCTTGCATTACATCAATTAAATATTCAGAAGGAAAACAACAAAAAATAAAACTAAACCAAAGAAACAAAACAAAAACACACCACAAACACAGCTACAGGCAGAGTATACTACCACAACAGCATATATACTTAAGTTCTTCACTATAAGTTTGGCCCCACCCAGAGGATACAGCTGAATGAAGCTTTTTACTGTAACACTGAGGTAGCTAAGAAAGCCCAATTATTTAAAGCCTATGCTTTTAATTGCTGAGGGGGAAAAAAAAAAAATATCAACTAAAAGGCAAAAGTAATTTCTAAATGAGAAATAAGAAATGCCACTGATAAGTATATTGTCTTCATGACAACATCTAATTGCTGACCCTATAATCCTATTGCGCCAAATGACAGCGGATCTTACTGATGAACTTCCTGATTCTGGGGAGAAGAAATGAAATTAAAACCTTGGATCAGACTGCTCTTGTATCAGACTGATCTTGATGGGCTTCATTCTGGAAGATGCTGAGTGCTGCTATGAAGCACAGATCATCTGTATCGTCCAGAGGAAAGCTGAGAGCCTTCAGTATCTCCCTGTAGACCCCAGGACCCTGCAGAATAGAGCTTCTTATCCAGGGCTTAGGAAACAGCTTTGGGACTAATTACTGCGTATTGTCTCCTTCCTCAGCATTTAGCATTGATGTCATCTGTCTATAAACCTTATCAGATCAAATCAATTTCAAACCAAAACTCTGACAAAAACAAGCTCAAAGCAAGTATTTTTTTTTTCTTTTGATTGTTACCTTAAGTCCCCCACTGTCTGTCCTATGGTTTATATATACTGTGATGTAGATGTACACACAGGCTTAATTAGCTTATGGGCTCATATATACTGCTTCTGAAATAGTATGTTAACATGCTGTACAATACAGTACAGTAACAATAGTGCTAACACGTGAATTAGTAAACTGGAAAAAGGATCTACAAGTCAATACATTGAAGTCAAAACCCCTTGAACCTTAATTTAGCCAGTGAAAATTAATGATTCCCACATTCCTACCCTAAAATTAAAGGCAGTTATTACTGGGAGACAATGTCATCTATGGGTTAGTAAGCAGGAAGACAGCAGAGATCTAAATGCTGCTCTCTAGACTGATTTTGCTTATTCTTCAAAGGTGTGTGTTCCTGTGAATATACAGTAGGACAATACATCTGCAAGCGAACTGAGACTTTACTAAATATACATTAGGTAGACAAGATTATTTAAACTGTCTCCTTTCTTGGCATTTTTATCAGGACAAAACTTGGTATATAATACAACACTATTCACTGATGTAGTCATATGCCTCAGTTTCCCTGGTGAGGGAAGTGATTTTGCAATTCTTTCCTTGATCTCAAGTGGGACATTGAACTGAAATTTTGCACGTATTTCAGAGCTAAATGTTTCATCTTTTCAACTCTCAATCTAAATTTTTCATTTTTATGCTTTTGAAATTCTTTATTTGGCTTCACTTTTTATTATTAACTATCAGCCAAATGAAAAGCTATTTCCAAAGTATGTGGAACTGTTGTATTTCAAAATGTTTAAATATGCATTTTGTCTGCTTCAGAACTCTGTCAGGGTGTTTTCTAAACAGAAAATTTATCAAAACAAGTTCTTGGTTTTGATGAATCTGTGTGTTCTATAAAAAAGTGATCAAAATATTCTGGAGCAGCTCTGCTGTGGTGCTTTATTAATGTTTGATCAGCACTTTGAGAGCCTACCTATGGAAGTGTAAATTGCTCTGAATATGATTGTTAAAAATTTCACAGCACAATGAGAAGACAGGAACGAAAGATAAATAAAGAAAAGCAGGTGACAGTAGGAATGAAAGTATCTAAAGTTACTGAAGAGTCTTGAAATAGGTTGTTCAATAGGTAGAATTTTGACCCATTACATCCACCAGGACAGAAAGAAAACATGGTCAGAATGACTAAAAATATCAAATTAAAATGCTAATAAATGTCTTCAAATAACTCTAGTAAACACACACAATGTAATTTTAAAAAGATCAAGCATCTATTATAAAACATTTTTTCCAACATCAAATAAGTGGATATATCAAAGAATTGATAGTGGCATATATGGATGTCACATACAATTCCTATTAAACTAAACATGTTATATGGATCAGTCATTTGATGCTCTGCAGAAACTCCTTGTGCCTCAAAGGGTTCCTCATACAAGAGGCATGAGGATAAGCCAGAACAAATAAAAAGCATAATACCAAAAACCTCACAAAAATAGATCATAAAGGTGTTCCAACTTCCAAAACTATAAATGTGATAAGCCACCTAAGGTTAGCTGTAATTGCTGCTTTGTGGCTCTGCAAATAGGACAAGAAATTAAGCAAAGGTACATTTTGTTAATGGAGATGGACTAATGGCAAGAGCTGTCAGATTCTTCAGTCTACCAGCCTAGGTCCTCAAGTACCCAAGTCAATGGAACTTTTGTATCTGACACGAGTAAGAAACAGCTCAAGCTTTGGTCCTAGCTGTACCAATTATTTGCCATCCCCATGCAAACAAACATTAATCCACAGCAGAGACAGTGCCCTCAAACAATGACAGTTCATCCAAGGATGAAAATGTTGCCCCTCTAAATGAAAAGTAGTCAGTGATTTCACCAGTCACAGGCCTGCAGCTTCCTCAGGAATACAGTGGTGCCTATCCTAACAGAAGTCATACAAACAGTGTATTATATTAGTATGCAGATCAGTGGGTTGTTTGATAGAGATTGTCAGGGAGATACTGTGGGCTGATTTACCTTTTACCTTTCTGCTTGTCCAAATACTTGGAGACTTTGTAATGACCAGAACAGTTTTTTTTTTCTTTTTATATATATATATATTTTTCAGTCTCCTGTGATTTATCTAACATTTTATTATACTCCCACCAAACCACTGACAAATCCGCCTCCCTCTAAGCACTGGTATTCCAATAAATAATAGCACATTTAAAGTAAAATTGGAAACTCATCTCTTGAAAATAACTAGTTTAAAGAATTCCCAATTCAGTTCATTTATTCTTCATCTTCTGTTTTGTCAAAGATGAAACACAGCAGACAAAATGCTAGAGCATTTACTAGCTGACTTTCCAGTAAGAATGACACAATTTGTCCAGAAATGGCAAGTGCCCCAGTTTATACTGTAGCTGCCAACCCTCTTTAATATTCAGAGTCTAATGTCTGCACAGTTATCAAAGGCAGACACTTGTTTCTACTTACTCAAGTGAAGCAATACTCTAGCTAAAAGTACAGCCTCTTTCCCCTGGGCTTTTCAAAATTCTTTCAAATAAATACATGTTATTTGGGGAAAAATAAACAAATAAATAAAATAATAATAATAATAAAAAAACTTTTCCATTTCTTTTCTACCAAACAGTGCTAGATTAATGAGCTTCTTCATATTTTTGACGTGACCAAAACTATCTAAACTCATCCTCCAACATTCATTTCTTTCCTGTGAAAAACAGATACCTGATCCTGATCAAACATCTGACATTTTGTCTGGTGGAAGAAGAAATGAGTGAAGGTAGAAGTCCACCAAAATGAACAAAATATTTTTGTTATTCCCTTGCATGAGTAGGATTGAAGTGGCCACCTTTTATTCAAATAATATGAAGTCACAATTTGGAAAAAAAAGAAAGGCTATGTAATGACATAAAAAAAAAAAAAAAAGAGGAAAAAAAATGACCTCTGCTGAACTCCACATGTAATTCTTTAACTTTAGTTTCAATAGTAAAAATGGCAATGATTATTGTTGACCACAGTATTTCAGCACATATGTACACAGGGAATTCTGCAGTAGTTCTCTTGAAACTATTTCCATGCAATAAGAATTCCATAGTTGGTTCCCACAGTATGACATTTTATGTCAGCAATGAACCATTGATTTTGGATGGGTAAAAATGTAAATTTGACAAAGACAGATACACAACCTCTGTACAACATCTGCTTAGATATTCAAGAAATAGGTAAAATTAAATTATTTAAAATCTGAGTATGAAACATTACCCTTGTTTGGGAGTTAACTGAAGTGAAATTGTGCATTTTGATCTGTTAGTTGAATAATTCATGAGGTATTTAGTAAGATAGAATAACAAAAAAAAAATCTTCTGAAAGTCCATTAAGACACTCAATTAGCTAGATGCTAAATTATATACTGAATACATTGTAGAATTTTTTTTTTTTTTTTTTTTTTTTTTTTTTTACTGAATTCAAGTGCTGCACCTCACTGAAACCAACTTGTCTGTTTTCTCTGAAACCCACAGAGGTTAATGGTGTTAGGCATCCATAAGATCCAGATATATGAATTAGAAATGATGAAGTATCAGCTAGTCCATTAATAA
Source organism: Anser cygnoides (assembly GCF_040182565.1). Taxonomy (NCBI): domain Eukaryota; kingdom Metazoa; phylum Chordata; class Aves; order Anseriformes; family Anatidae; genus Anser; species Anser cygnoides. The sequence continues at coordinate 15,652,414 of NC_089877.1, read as the reverse complement.
CTGAAGGAAAGAATAAAATATATAACAGCCCTACATTGTCTTGTCTTTACTGTCCAGGCATTTCTATGTATCATGCTCCTTTCTAGAACTGGCCAAATCCCTGTACTGATTTTATTGGCATTTTGAAGAAAATTTGAATTTGAAGAAAACCTAAGACTTCAGAATTACTATTAAATTATCAGAATTCTCAAATGAAAGATTTCTGTTTTTTCAGTACCCAGTATCTGTAGTCAACCCTTTTTCCCTCTGTACGTGTTTTCCTATGGGGAAACCACTAGGATTAAACAAGACCTTACAGACAGACAAATGCTGTTCATTTTCACTAAGATTCTAGTCTCAGTAAAATGAGAATAACTGAAGATTTAACCTAATAGGTGGTATTTGTAATCTGTCAGGATATGATCCAAATCTCTAAGTCCCTTTCAGGAGTGATTATATTTTTTCCTTCAGATCATTTATAATAATAAAAAATAAATAAATAAAATAAAGTAAAATAAAAAAGTACTATTAAGCTAAAAAGACGCCTCTGAGATATTTAAATAGAAACACCCCATCAATGATGATTCTCCATTAGCAAGTAGACTTTGAGAGCTATTACACAATTCCTTTTAAAATTTGCTGAATATGACCTATTTAGCGCATTTTTCCATAATGCTTTTGAGCTGTTTCTTTCATGCTTAGTGTTTGCTCTGGATTTGATTCATTTTCACACAATTTTCTTATTAGCATGCAAGAGCAGAGAACAAACCGTTTACTCTCTTATTTTATGAGCCTAGTCCTTAATTTTAGATCAACAGCAAGATGAAACAAGTAGGCTGCAGCTAATGCTCAGCCAGCCTTGAACCCAACAACAGTGACATAGAGAAGTATTCTTTTACAACTTTTTGATTTCTTCTGCAGAGAAACATTTTCTTTCTCCCTCTCTCTCCAAATTAATATGCTTCTCAAATTTTCATTAACATATGTCATAACTGATTTGAAAAACATGTCTGTAGCTGTAAGTATTCTAAATAATCTTAAAATTATATTAGTTTAATCCAAATTTTCATAGAATCATAGGATGGCTTGGGTTGGAAAGGACCTTAAAGTTCATCTATTTCCAACCTCCCTGCCATAGGTAGGGATGCCACCCACTAGATCAGGTTGCCCAGGGCCCCATCCAGCCTGTCCTTGAACACCTCCAGGGATGGGGCATCCACAACTTCTCTGGGCAACCTGTTCCAGTGCCTCACCACCCTCTGAGTGAAGAATTTCTTCCTAACATCTAACCTATATTTCCCCTCTTTTACTATCATTATCTACACAAATAAAGAGTCCCTCTCCATCCTTTTTATAAGAATCCTTTAAGTATTGAAAGGCCACTCCACGGAGTCTTCTCTTCTCCAGGCTGAACATTCCCAGCTCTCTCAGCCTTTCTTCATAGGAGAGGTGCTCCAGCCCTCCGATCACCTTTGTGGCCCTCCTCTGGACCAGTCCTAACAGGTCCACATTTTTCTTGATGTGTCCATCAAGCCAACCCCTTATCCACCAAATGGTCCACCCTTCAAATCCATATCGCTCCAATTTAGAAATCAGGATGTCATGTGAGACCATGTCAAAAGCCTTACAGAAGTCCAGGTAGATGACATTGGTTGGTCTTCCCTTGTCAACTGATGCAGTCACTCCATCATAGAAGGCCACCAGATTGGTCAGGCATGATTTGCCCTTGGTGAAGCCATGCTGGCTGTCTCAGATCACCTCCTGGTCTTGCACGTGCCTTAACATTGCTTCCAGGAGTATCCGTTCCATGATCTTGCCAGGCACAGAGATGAGGCTCATCAGTCTGTAGTTCTCCAGATCTTCCTTTCTACCCTTTTTAAAAATGGGAGTGATGTTTCCCTTTTTCCAGTCACCAGGGACTTTGCCTGGCTGCCATGACTTTCCAAATATGATGGAGAGTGGCTTGGCAGCAACATCAGCCAGTTCCCTCAGGACCCTGGGATGGATGTCATCAGGCCCCATAGACTTGTAGCTGTTCAGTTGCATCAGGTGGTCACAAACCTGCTCTTTGCTTACAGTGGGAAGGACTCTGCTCCCCCAGCCCCCGCCTAGAGGTTCAGAGACTCAAGAGATGTGGGAAGCCTGACTGTCAGTGAAGACTGACGCAAAGAAGTTAAGTACCTCAGCCTTCTCCATGTCTGTTGTTACCAGTCCTCCATCTACATTTTTCAGAGGCGGTACACTCTCCTTAGTCTTTCTTTTCTGGACAATATACCTGTAGAATCCCTTCTTGTTACATTTTTGCATCCCTTGCCAAGTTTAGCTCTGTCAGTGCCTTGGCTTTCTTGATCCCATCCCTGCATGTCCAGACAGCGTTTCTGTACTCTTCCTAGGGCACATGGCCCTGTTTCCACTGCCTGTGCAGTTCCTTCTTTTGCCTAAGTTTGACCAGGAGGTCATTGCTCAGCCATACCAGTTTCCTGCTTTCCCTGCTTGATTTATTGCACATAGGGATGGAGAGCTCCTGCGTTCTAAGGAAAATATCCTTAAGGATTTGCCAGCTCTGATCAGATCCTCTGTCCCTAAGGCCAGTGTCCCATGAGATCTCATCCACTAATTCCTTGAACAACTGAAAGTTTGCTCTTCTAAATTTGAGGGTCCTGGCTCTTTGCCAGGCCCGCATTTCTTGAGATCACAAACTCAGCAAGGGCATGGTCACTGCAACCCAGACTGCCTCCAATCTTAACCTCTTTAATGAGGTCATCCACATTGGTGAGCACCAGGTACAGAAACACTTCTCCTCTGGTTGGTTTGTCTAACACCTGGACGAGGAAGTTGTCCTCAATGCACTCCAGGAGTCTCCTGGATTTCTTACTTCCTGCCATGTAGCTTTCCCAGCAGACATCCGGGTGGCTGAAATCCCCCAACAGGAAGAGTGCCCATGAGTGCAATGCTTCTTGTAGTTGGAGCAAGAAGGCTTCATCAAAAGGCTCCCCTTGATCAGGCGGCCTGTACTAGACCCTAACAACAAGGTGCCCTTTATTGGTCTGATGTTTCATTTTTACCCACAGACTGTCAACGTGCTCGTGGCTGTTTCTCAGCAGCAACTCTTCACAATCTATCCGCTTAACAGAAACACCCCCACCCTTCCTTCCCTGCCTATCTCTCCTGTGAAGCTTGTAGCCCTCCATTCCAGTGTTCCAGTTGTGTAATTTGTCCCACCACGTCTCCATGTTAGCAATTAGATTGTAGTTTTCTAATTGCACCAGGGTTTCCAACTCCTCCTGCTTATTCCCCATGCTGCATGCATTGGTGTAGAGGCACTTCAGCTGGGCTATGGGCTGCATTGCCTTTTTAGAGGAGTCATTCCCAATTCCTATGGGATGATTCACAGGTGCCTCCCCATTGTTTTCTAGAGAATTGGAATCCACTGGTTCTTTTCCATCTCTTACAGGTACATCCTCTTCCTCCACTGAGTCCAGTTTAAAGCCCTACTAATGAGTCCAGCCAGCTTCCCGCCCAGGACGCTCTGGCCCCACTTTGTCAGGTGTGCCCCATCTGGTGCCAGCATTCCTGGTCTCTCAGAAAAATGCCTGAGATTGTAGAACCCAAAACCCTGAGCATGGCACCAGCTATACAGCCAATCATTGAGCTGATTTGTATGTTGCCTCCTCCTTGGGTTCCAGTCTCCAGCTGGGAGAATTGAAAACACTACTTGCGCTCCTGATCCCTTCAACAACTTTCCAAGAGACATAAAGCCCCTTTTGGTGTTTCGTAGTTTCCTTGTTGCAACCTCATTTGTCCCTACCTGAAATTCGACTAGGAATGGATGGTACTCTTGTGGTTTAACCAACCTTGGTAGCCTCTTTGTCATGTTTCAAATGCAGGCCCTGGGCATGCAACAAACCTCTCAAGAGAGATTATCTGTGCAGCAAATGGGCACTTCAATGCCTCTCAGAGAAGAATCTCCAACTGCCAACACCCTTCATGGTTTGTTTTTTTTTTTGGGGCGCCGGTTCTTACACATGTGGTTTGCTGGTCCACCTTTATACTGTTGCCCTTTCCTGGGGCTTGACCATTACCATTCTTGTTATTATTATCCTCTCCTTTTTTGAGCCCCAGAACATCATATCTATTGCGTAGGGGCACTTCGGGGGCAAGGGGGAGATTCCTCCTTCTGATCCGAGCAGAGACGAGGGTCCAGCTTCCTTGGTCTTGCGAGTCCATCAATTGTGCCAATTCAGGGTTGGAGGCTCCCTTAGCAGTCCCTTGTGAGGACGTAAGGCAGATCTGTTGGTCAGCCTGTGCCAGCACTTGATATCACGCATCAATCTCTTGCACAGATTCACAGACACTTCGCAGCCTGTTGAGCTCCTCTCGCAGACAGTAGCTTGCTCAAAAAGCTCATCCAGCTGGGCACAGCTGCACCCAGAACACCATTCTGCCTTTGGGCCCTAGGGGTACTTCCAGACTTCGGAGTTCCCTGCAACTGGGGGTCTGGGAAGCTTCTTCAGTCCTCAGGGGCTCTGTCAGCACGCAGGCATCTGCCATGGGGGGTCGTGGCCCCTCCGTCTGGGTTTTGGCCTCTGCCCGGCGGGTGCGGCGGGTGGACGCCATTCTTACTTCAGTATAAGCCTGCTCGCCGTCACTGCGAGAACTGAGTGGCCGCCTCCTGCCCTTCGCACAAACGGCCACGCCACGGCCCGGCCTCCTGCAGTGTTCGCCGCGCTATGGGGTGCTGGCGCTCCCTTGGGGCTGCCTTTGTATGTGAGGGCGACAACGGGCGCTGCTACCGGCTCCGCCCATGCCTGGTCAGCTGCGGGCTGGGGCAGAAAACCCCTCTCACCGCTCGACCCCCTGCTCTGCTGCAGAGCTGGTGGGACCCGGCGCCGATCGCCTCAGTGAGTGACAGTTTGATTTCGATTTTTGATTCAGTTCTCTCCAGGAATAAGAAAGTTCTTGCCTAAGAGCTAGCTCTTCCCATACTGCACTGGACTAGAATAGAATCATGGCAAGTCTTGCCAGGAAATTGCTAAGGAAATCTCTTAGGGGAATTTAGATGAAAATTAACAATTTACTGTAGCTTTAGGTGATGACAACACAAGAGTGAAACTCCGGTGTTTGAATTTTCACATTATAGCTATTCATGGCTTCAATTTCCTAAGAGCATTAAGAAATCAACTTCAAAGTCCTTGTCCTAGAAATAGAATACAATTCCAACATCTTCAATAAGCCTTATAACAAAGTTACATATATTACTTACTTGAACTGTGAAAGAGCAAGTGGGAACTGGAATCACCACTCAGGTTAGGGGATTTTTTTTTCCTTATTCACCACATGATAGGAAGCCCCTGCTATCATCAAAAACTACTTTTGCATACTCACTGAATTTCCTTTAAACACTTGGAGAAATAGGGCTCTTCCCGTATCTTGCAGCTTGCAACATTCGTATTATGTCAGAAGAACAAAACCCAGAGAAGCAGATGTATTTTGCAAAATATTCAACAACTCCAAAGGAGATAACAGCTAAAAAATAAAAAATCTTTGACAAGACATATAAAGGTAATCATTCTCTTCGATATTAGTTTAGATTATGAAATGGTTGATATACACACACACATACTTTAAATCAAGCTAGAAGTTACCAAACGTAATGAAAACAGGCTTTTTGTGTAGTCTCTTCTGTTTAAGAGGTGAACTACTGAATCCTTTAGGTGTTTTTCAGAGGCATCCAAGTAAGGAGTTGTTTCTCAGCAGAACTGTAGAAAACTAAGGATTGATTGGAATTGGACTTACTCCAACACAAGCTACAAATACCTCTAGTTGCCAGGAGGCATCTCTCAGCCCTTTCACATTTGGAAATAGCAAAATCAACTCTTTGGGGTGATGCACTTATCTTGAAAAGCACACAATAATCCTACTACTCTTCTTTTTGTACCCAAACCTCAAGAATATATTCTGTCAAAGTCAATCCAAGCAGCTGTGGAAAACCAAGTTGCTTGGTGCATTGATACATTGCGCAGGCATCACAAAAGACATTACACTTTCTTGTGTGGCACATAAGCAGCGTTACCAAATATTAATAACTATAGATTTTTCCTGTTTAATTTGAAAGATGGCTTTTGCTTTCCAGATAATGTGATCTTGCTGTTGTTTAGGTTCAAAAGAAAAATGGATATTTTTCTTCTAGATATTCTGATATCAGCTACATGCAAGTACAATAATCAATCCCTGTAAGATTTTCTTCGGGTTTACACAAATCTGAGTCACATAATTCCTCCCTTGCAAGTTACATTTTATCTTTCAAGAGTCTATACACACAAGTTTTCTGGTTGCAAACATTTGAAACATTCTTGTTTAAAAAAGAAAAAAAAGTGTGAATAAGTTTACAGAAGAAGCCTATTGCACTGAGAAAGCAAAAATTTATAGAAAGATCTGGAAATAATAAGAACAACTAGCCAATGGAGTAGAATTCTTGTAGGAGAGATCCAAGAAATGCTGTGCACTTTATGCGGGGTCAGCTCAGTGAATGGGTTTCCGTTGAACTGCATGAGATAGTTAACATTGAATTGGTAACCACTGAGAACACCAAACACCATTAAAGAAATACTGTACTTAATTTTACGAACCATTTCTGATTTCATGTCACAGATGTCTAGTGTTCAGAAAAAAAAAAAAATCCCAAAGATTTCTGTTGCTGTTCAGTTTCTAAAACGTTTTCTTTGACCTTATGAGGCAGAGTTTCAGAGTCTCACTCCATTTTACATTGACATAACATATTTCACCCTGAAAGATTCCTAAACACTTTATAAACATTCAAGATTCAGTTTGCCCTCAAGTGAAATAAAGTCTGATGTAAGGTGGAAAACAGTTATTCCTCTAGCTCTTCTAAAGTGCATTTTAGGGCAAAACATGTTAAAAAAAAATAGAAAAAATCACAACCAGCTAAAGCTACAGAGAGAGTCTAGCTATGTATGACACTGAGGCTAACACTGTTACCCTGTTACCGTTTTAAAATATACAAATGGCTTTAAATAACCTTGTGGGAGAATTCTGATGCTTACGGGAACACCTCCACAATTCTTTCCACTAGCTACCTTTAAGGCATAAGAAATATCCCCCATAAAAATTAGTAATCCTTTGATAAGCTGCGTCAACTCTTAGACTCTTATTTCACTTCTTTCTAGGTTGAAAAGGAAACAAACTAACAAACAAAACCTTAGTCCTCTCAGTTACCTTTGCTAAAGGGAGTAAAAAATGATTTAAGACCCTAAGAATTCTTGCTATTTATGCTCAGAGTTTTGTTACCTTATTCAGTCTTAGACCAAGACAAACAGATGTTGAATTAGTTTTCACCCTGGAGACATTTAACTTCTTTTGCAAATTTATGATTGAGGCTTTTGTCATTTCAGTGGTGGCTCAGATATAACATTGAGCTGACTGGAATAAAAAGTTATAAAAATGATTTACTACAAAATACTTCTCTTCCAGGTAATGCCATTCCTTTTCCATCCTTTACTCCTACATTTACCAGACTACTTCAAAGTCTGCTTCGGTATTTGAGTCTTCTGCTCTACTGGCAAAACAATATGTAGATATGGAAATACTAAAAAATTGAAGAAAAAAACTAACAGTGGCAAAGAAAACCTTTTTCTCAATGTGGGGATCAGATTTTTTTTTAAACGCTCTATAGTCTAAAATAGACTCATAGTCAATAGACTATATTCATTTTAATTTTTGTAACACAGATTAATTTTTAGGATCAAATCATCAATGTCAATCGGCATAGCCATGTTACACACTGAAATGTCACAACCTGTCCAATGTGGAGACACTAAATGTATATTTTTATAGTGATTACAGATATCTACACTTCCAAAAGGTCCACAGCCCCTGTGAGGAGGAAATGTGAATAATAATCAGAAGGATAATTTTACAATTTTATGAGATCTGTTATTTCCATTACATAACTTCAGAGCTTGATGATTAAGTTTGGAAGAATTTATACTTTGTGAAGAGTAGTAGTAGTAATATGATAGACACCTCCTAGTATTAAGACATCCATCTTACAAAGCAAAACACTTTCCTTCACTGGTATACTACTAAGGCCTAAAACTCTGGCTGGCAAAGTGACATTCGGCAAATCTCTTGCTCCCATTGCACCATTTTTTCCTTTTAATAACAGTATTAAAAGGTAATAACAATGCTTTTGACAGAACAGGTTTGAAATGCCCAGATAGAACTTTATATGATATTTTATTTAATTTTATTTTATTGCCATCTTCAGCGAAGCAATCCTGCTTTGATTATCTAGTTGAGATGTCCTAGCACCTAGAATATCAAAGCTACAATTTTCTGCAGACAGTATACTGACTGGTGTCAGAGATGGGACAAATGGAATGTCCAGAACAGCCAGTCCTAGGCCAAACATGCAGGCCAGATTTGCACTATAGGTGAGAAAGCCAAGGGCCTGCTATAATGTTGAAATCAACTGGAGTTGTAAGGTCAAGGGGATCACTGATGTTCTGAAAAATATTAGCTTTAGTTCACACTAGACTAACCGGGAAATCTACATTTTCAGAGAGCTCTCACAAAGAATTCTCTATCCATGTTGGGAAAAAAAAAGTGCAGATATGATTTTTTTTTTCATTTGCAAAAATACCATATCTTGATATACCTGTACAATTTTGGATGCATCGTCTGTGTCAATGCCAATGAGCAATTCAGTGTCTCTATAAAAATTATAATCAATTGATATGGGAAATGGGAAATGACTCCTATTTGAAAAGCAAAAGCTTGTGACACTGAGCTTTCATATAGGAATTACTTACTGAAATTGAGCTATTGAGAGAGCATATGTACTTCTCTTCAATTTCATCACATATTATAGGACATCTAAATAACAGAATTATCTTACTTATTTCTCCATGATGTCAGGAAATTGTTACTTAAAGCGAGTTAAACAGCACCTCTTTCTTCCCCAGGAGTCAGGGATTTCTCAATGGTCTTATGTATGCCCATTGGAGGTATAAGGGTTAAGTTAGATGACTGCATTTCCTCCATATCTAAACAGGGTCTAGTACAGAGCTCCATCATGTGAATTTAGTGACTCAAATCTTCATTAGCATTGAGATATTGGTATAGTATTTGATTGGATGGCATAGACATTCTTTCATTTCCAGTATTAAAATTGCTTAGTTGACATTCTGGGCTGATGCAACATAACTTCGGATCTGTTTTTTTTTAGGTAACCTTTTACGTAAGTCCTTTTCTTCTCCAGAGCTAGCTCTTAAAGGTCTTATCAGCTCCACCAATACTACCTGTGGAAGAAGCACATATCTGCACACCTTAGTTTTGAATTAGATAGGGAAAACAAGTTTTATCTACCCTGTATGTCTTCTTTGGATGGATTAAATTTTAGATTAAATACATGTTCTCTAAGGCACTCAAGTTCACATCAGCTCTTCTATATCTGTCACAAAAGGAACTAACAATGTATAAGGGAGAATCTCAGGATTTCTGCCAATATGTAAACTGTGTAGACAGTTGAAGGACTAGAACACCAAAATAAAGAAAATACAGATATGAAGGACAGTTGCAATAAGGTGTAGCATTTAACGGATTGGTCTCTGCACCAAAAGGATGAAAGCTAGCACAGGAAAAGTATTTTCTCAGGACACAGGAGATACTGCTTTGCCTGCTGGAAATTACCAACTCACAGCTCAGGTGATTGCTCCAAATCTTGCAAGTTTCCAAGGTTCTCAAAGCAGAGCACGTGTCTGTAATTCATATTATTCATCATTTCATTAAATATAAATGACACCAGTAAAGGAGTTTGAGAAACCCAAGTTTCAATATAATTGCTTGCTCTGCTGTATTAAGTGCTTGGAAATTTGTACCTCTCTCACCCATGGGTTCTTGCCATTACACAATACATAAATAGTACATGCAGAGTGTATCATCTTCAACAACAGCTTCTGCTTTAGATTTCCTTACAACTTACAGTTACAACTGACTATTGAAAGCTGGAAGTTCAATTACATTCAGACAGGGAGCAGAAAATGTGGTGTTTCTTTGGTTGGTTGGTTGTTTTTTACCTACTCATGAGTATTCCACGCATACAGCTCCTGTCTTCCTTAAGAGAAAGAAAGAAAGAAGTCATCTCAATACAAAAGTTCATTAATGGCGTTAGGAATTGACTTGCAAATCAGAATTAAATCCTATATCCCAGGGAGAGACAACTGCTTAGGAAACAACATTCCTGTTGGTATTTCCTTCTACTGACTATGATTTTGGTGATTTGCTTAGATAACTACTTTAACACATGTGGCTTCAGTGTTACTAGTGTATTGATACAATAAAGTGCCTAAAAAGTAGGTGTTACAGTGCTCAGTGTTGTGAAATATTTTTATAGATCTAATTTTTTTTATGTATTAGATGCTACCTATCATCTATTTCTTGCTGTTCTTACTATTTGAACATCAATATACGTAATATATTGCCAAAACAACTCACTCAAACGAGAGCTGAACTTTTATACAGAGACTATGCAAGTTTCAGCTCAGGCACTAATGAAAAATAATAATAAATCACAGATGCTATCAAAGATGTTATGTAAAGTTTTTACTTTTCAATAATATAATATGAAGTGTCTTGTGTAGCAGATAAAAAATAATCCAAAAAGCCCCTTCATGACTGTTTTTGATGTGGTCCTCAAATATGTAGTTTTTTTCCAGAAAACCTTTTACTCCAAAGTGAGATTCATGTCTGCACAGATATGAAGCATAAGGCTATGAACTACCTATTACAATTCACCTACATCCTTAATTTAGAATTATAATGAAAATAATGTAAATTGGTCTTCTGTTGGTTCCAAGATCAATGGTGAGTCTCATGTTTTAACCATGTAGCAAGTGAACATAAAGATTTTTCTGTTAATTTGACTTAATTTTCTCCCCATTTTCAAGGCAGCAATTTGAAAGACAGAAATAAGTAAACTTATTTAAAGTATCAATGCTAATGCTGCCACTGTGGACCTTGAAAAATCGAGAATCATCAGTGCCAGAATCTGCAATGACTTCAGTCCAGGGCTCCAAATCTCAAATCAGGTTGATGTTGACTCTTTGTTAATATATAAATCATTCACTGAAACATTGCCAGTCAAAACAGAATACCGTTTGTATGCACGTGAAGCTCTGATTGTTCCTGCCAAGAGTGACTCATGTTTAAGGGGTACAAAGGAAAAAAAGGCTCTAAATGGATAATTAGGGTCTGGGTTTTTTGTTGCTTGTAGCTTGTACCAGGATTTCTACCTGTGTGAAATACTGCCCAGTTCAGAAAGTTTAATACTTGCTTATACAGAAATGACTGTACAAATTATTAATGAATGAAAGCTCAGGTTCACAGAATATGCCATGTATGCAAATAAAGGTCATATAAAAATGATTACGCTACATGGATGAGCTAGGAATGAATGACTGTCATAATTTTTTCCATATTTTGTTGCCGAAGAAGATTAGGTTTTATAAATTGACTTGTACACTCATTGTTTTTCCTAGCTGCTGTGCTAACAGAAATAGATGAGAGCAGAACAGAACTGCTTTCCGTGATCGTCACTTACGTGCTGATAAATGTAAGTTACTCTGTTTATTGCATATGGTACTGTAGTGGGCAAAGATGTCTCAAGCTTAGAGCCATATTTGTGATAGCAGTTGTAAATACATAACAAAAAGATAACCCCTCGCTATCTGAAAGCCAACCATTTAATTCCTCATCAACATGGGAACATTTATCAATTACATTCCTTTGTATATCCTCTTAGTGACTACCCTCTTCTTGGAATGCAAGTAACTTCTCATGTTTAGCTGAAACAACCTCCCAGGCAACAGAAAATAAATAAATAAATAAATCATTAATATTTATATATATATGTATATGTGTGTATATATATATATATTTAAACCCACAAAATAAAGGGATCATGCATGCATTACTGCATTAAACTGTACTAGTTTAATTTAATATCTTTGCTTTGGACAGTCTCACTCACTTTTTCGTATAGTGAAGCAACAACAGATGAAAGAAACACCTAGAAACTAGATAGAGGAAGCCATCAGATATTGTGGTCAGCACATCATCAGTGGCCGCAGCAAATCAGGATCTTTATCCAGAGTCATTATTATTTCAGCCAAAGTAGGATGAATTCCTGCTCTCTACCTTTGACAGCAATTTGGATGCTAACTGATAACTGACTTGTAACAGTTAAAGCCTCTGCATGTTGGAATATGACTGTGGAAACTCCTCAATTAGAGTAGATATTTAAGTCTGCACTCAAAATGAGCATCTCTACTGAGAATTCTGTAAGAATTGAAGAGTTCAGCCTGGTATTCCAATGGTTGCTCTGCAAGATTATGCATTAGAGTAGGCTTGTGTTTGACATTCCTCTTTTAAATCTGTTACTTACTATTGGCAAGACCAGTGTAGACTTGTACCTGAGGACAAGTATATGCATGCATTCGTTCTTGTGAGAGATTTGAAACAGCAGCAGTTGAAATTAATCATAATTTTTTACTAACTAAAAACCTGATGGGAGGAAAAAAGACAATAAACTTCAGCTCTTCCTGACAGCTGACCTTTCAAGATTAAAAAAGGATGATAACAATGCAAAATAAGTCTTGAGCTGGTCAAAACATTATCAATCACATCAGCCAAGGCCCTGCTTGCAATGTCAGTGCTTAAGACTCTTTGTTCAAGGTCTGTAAAGCCTAATCATGTTTTTATACATGCATGAAAGAATGAATTTAGTGCATACTAGAGAATAACTGGTAAGACTGTTTTGAGTGGGTTGAAAATGTGAACTTTCAATACAACATTCTTTGACAATAAAAAAAATCATGATACACTGCAATACAACTGGTAATCTGGTTCTGAACTCCACATAACTACATTACTCAATCCACCTATTTAAGTACATAGGCAGACTCTCCTAAGAGCCCAGAAAAAGCAATGCGTTTCCTGTTACTTACATGAACTCTAAGTGTCATTTCAAAAGATGTAATGAAATCAAGTAAACAAATACTTTCATGAACAGCGATCTCTGGCTATATGGATAAGTTCAAAACTCAACCTCCCCGAAAGATCCTTCATGAAGTAGCACAGCCGAGGTTGTATGTTAGTCCCTCGTGTATATGACTGTTTGTCTTACTGTTTCAGCTTCAGTCAATTTCTTCTATCCCTTTCTTACTCTAAATAAAACTGTCAATGTTTTGATTCAATCAACAATGGGTGAACTAGTAACTGAAATAGAATAATTGTTTCAGAAAGTGGGCTTTTTGATAATTACGTTTATAGGAACAAAATCGTTTTTCAGTGTGTACCAACCAATGTAACACAGTGACAGTGCACTACTTAACATGGTATTTCCCAATACAATTTTAGTAGCTGCCCTCATAGGTTGCACAAAAAGTGTGCTGAAAGACATCGTTTTGAACCCTGTGTTACATCTCTGTCATCTTGACTGCAGTGTTTAAGGGCTCTCACAGAAAATTATTTCCTAAAGACGTAATTGTACTGTATAGAAATATTTCATTTTCAGTAGTGGGACAGACATTTTCTCACTCAGTTAAGACTCAAAACAGAAGACATGAAAGATTTGTCAGTAGTGGGAGATGGAATTTCCACTATTTTGGATTTAGAAGAATAAGTCAGTCAGTCACATTACCGTGTTTTTTTTCAATTTTGTGTGCAAACAACATATCTTTTTTCCTTGATAAACAAAAGGGTCAATGAGAAGTCTTTACCATAAGTTTGGGAGCAACTATCACACTCTAGTTCTACAATGAAAATTTCAATTTTGCTGTAATCAAATCAATACAATTAACATTGATTTAATGTAGGAATGCATTAACTTTTCCAAACAAATGAGAACCTAGCCTGAAGAAACCATAGCTGTAGTTAAGTGTTACTTTTTCATTTATTCTCTGTATGTGGATTTTCCCCTTGTTTGCAATTTTCTTTCTTTGCAGTTGCCTTAAACATATTCCTTTACTTCAATGACTGACAAAAACACATCTTTAACATACTCGTACTCATCCTATTATTATTGTTATTGTTGTTGTTATTTCCTTCCTTCTTTCTTTTAGTGAATTTCAGTATCTTCAGTTTATGCTGGAATCTTAATCTTGAAAAGCCACTTTCGATTTCTACATTCTTTAAGGGTATTTCACTGTATAGTGCTTTCCACTAGGGTAGCTTTATGACTGAGGTTCTCTGTATCACGTGAAAGATGCTGAGGATATGTTTCAAAATTAATTCTTTTTTTTTTTTTTAACACCTATTGCTGATGTATTCTTACTTGCAGAGGGAATATAGATGTATATTACAAGCCATTGCTTATTAAAACACTAAACAGGCATGAAACAAATGGCAGGGTATTCTTAATGACTCTTTCAGTCAGTCCCTTACTGCTCTAAATCAACCAAAAGTCCTTAGTAGCAGGTGATGACACTCTTTATGTATTTTTGTAAATCATTAATAATACTGCAGCACTGAAAACATTCTGGGTACTGAGGATGAATGTAAGGTTACTGTGAATACCTCAAAAGCATTAAAAAGTCAAAAGGCAAGACTACACACTTTTCAAGCATGACTCTATATGCCAAGAAAAAATGCACTTCTGGAGTTTTGGTAGCAAAGGGTGTTTACCACTGCAGCCTCAGTGGCATTTCATCAGAGCACAGCAGCACAAGTGACAGGTTGGAGGCCCAGCAGAAAACGGTCAATAAAACCTTCAATGTATTTCAAGATGCCATCAATAAAAGCCAGTTTTTCTACCTTTCCTTCTGCCTAGCCTATGCTTTAGTTTAAACCAGAGGAATTCTAACTCTCAGTTGTAAAGAAATAAAACAAACATAAAACTCAGTATGACTCCTTAGGTTACAATGACACAATATTTCTTGTACCTGTTCTATCAAGTGACCATACTGTGGTTGTTCAGGAAACAGGACCTGCTTGTCTTGTCAACAAGTATATTGACTCATATTGACATTGATTCATTGCCTTTTCCAAGAACTAAAGAGGCAGAGAAGGTCTTCAGTTAAGTGGTTGCAGTATTTACAGTGTTCAGTTTTTAGAACAGAAATAGAAATATCTTGAATCAAGCCCTATCTATTTGTGAATTTAAATTTGCAAAGCTTTTAACCAGCATGATAGATTTTTTTCCTCTAGAAAATGGAATTCTTACCTTTTAGAATCTCATGCTGGTTCTTCTTTCTGGAAAGAATAATTAATAATATCATTGTTCTTTTTATACCTAATTCTGAGCGAATATTCTATCACACCTCAGTACTTACACCTCAGTAAAGTTCATTAAGTGTTACAATAACATGGAGACACAAATACCAATTGACAGGGATATAGGAAAAGAAACTGAATACAGAATTAGTCAAAACAAGTAGGATTTTGCTTCAACTTGGTAATTCAATAAGGATAATAAACAGTAGAAACTAAAAAGATGAAGAAAAAACAATTGTATAAGAAATGTTTTTGAAATTTAGCTACATGAAATTGGCACAATCTATTAACCCACAACCATCATTTTGAGACTGAGAAGACTGTCAAACCCAAAGTATTCCCGTTTCCTGCACAGATTTGCTCCCTGAGGAGAAAAGGTAAATGGCGTAGTTATTAATAGTTTCTGAGATACGGTTTCTGAAGTATGGAGATGAGAGCAATGCTGAGTACAAATAACAAATTAGTCTCATGACTAGTAATTTTATCATATCATAAGCTAGTGTTACACAGTATAGCAAAATAATAACCTTAAACCAGTCCCCAGAAATGATAAACAGGGTGACAGGAAATGCATACAGTTAGTAATGTGCTATATAACTCAATTGAGAAAACAAGCACTGCAGACCTGACATCAAAAAAATCAACATTGTGATTAGCAACTATTAAACTGATCTAATGCTTATAACGATTTTGTTTTAACACGCTCTGGTCAGATCTGTTGTTATCTCAACCCTTCAAGCCTCACGTTGGGCGCCAAAAGGACTGTTATGGTTTAACCCGGCTGGCAGCTCAGCACCACTCAGCTGTTCACTCACCCTCCCCTCCAGTGGCATGGGGCAGAGAACTGGGGAAAAAAAAAAAAAAAGTAAAAGCTTGTGGATTGAGAAAAAGGTGGTTTAATAGGACAGAAAAGAAAGAGAAATAATAACAACAATAACAACAACAATAATAATAATTTGTAAAAAACACGTGATGCACAATGCAATTGCTCATGACCCACCGACTGATGCCCATCCCATCCCTGAGCAGCTGTCCCCCCTACCCTGGCCAGCCACCCCATATTAATTGTTCAGCATGATGTCCTATGGTATGGAATATCCCTTTGGCCAGTTTGGGTCAGCTGTCCTGGCTATGTTCCTTCCCAGCTCCTTGTGCACCCCTAGCGTCCTCACTGACAAGGCGGCATGAGAAGCTGAAAAGTCCTTGACTTAGTGTAAGCAATGCTCTGCAACAACTAAAATATCAGCATTTTATCAACATTTATCAACATTATTCTCATCCTAAATCCAAAACACAGCACCATACCAGCTTCTAGGATGAAAATTAATTCGATCCTAGCTGAAACACAATCAACCACTTTTTCCATCAGGCATTATCAAATATTCAAATAGAATTCAGTTTAAGTATACATGACTGATTATATATTAAGTTAAACATATTTCAACCCAAGTGTTTTGTTTTAAAAGTGTTTTTTTTTTTTTAATTTTACCTTTATAACTGAAATGAACTAAATATGAAATTGAGGCAACTGCAAACCAAAACTTGTTTATTCTCTACAGCTTTACCAAATCTGTAAAAACATATAAATATGTAAACATATATAAATATATATATAAATATGTTTTTATGTTTATATATATATATGCTTTTATATTTTTTATATAAAACCTGTATTAGGTTTTATATAAATCATTGGACAATAACACAGAACTCCAGTAGAAGATTTAC